>NC_064286.1:28570096-28629657 GCF_019186545.1 Solanum stenotomum | reverse complement strand
ATATTTAAATTGTTTAAATTTTGGGATTGACAAGTTAATTAATTTTAAAAGCACCACAAAAAATAGATTATTTAAATAATTAAAAAATATTAAATGCATGTAATAAGGTTAAATAATAAATTACTGTTTTATTTTTAAAATAGTTTTTAAATTTAAACATATGTAATTCCTTTTTCTGTAGAAAAACTATTTTTAACTATCTTTCCACGACCTCCATATTGATTTCAAAACAAATAATAATAATAATAATAAAAAAAATCTTTATTTATTATTAAATTAACTAAATTAATTAAAAACCGGTAAATAAAATTAAAATTACAAACACAAAGAAAAAAAAAACTGAAAATACGGTTGAGTTCAAATTTTTATTTTTAAAAAATATATAACTTCCCATGTTTTCTAAAACGAAAAAAATATGTATTAGGGACAAAATCCAAATTTTACCACTTGGGAATTTTAAAGAATTAGATTTAAATTTATCATTATTATTTTTGAAAAACAGATATTTTATATATATATATATATATTGATTTTTAAAATGAATTGCAAATCTTTATTTTTTTAAAAGAAGTCCACATGGCAATGTTAACACAAATGCACATTTAATGTTATTAATGCGGTAAAATATACATTTTAAAACTAATTATATTTAGTATTTGTAAATGATATTTTTGAAATTTGCGGAGAATTATTTATAATATATTATCCATATTCATTCATAAAGAAAGAACGAGGAAAAAATAATTGAAATTTTAAAGGTAAAAGATAACGCTAAAAGATAATTTCAAATTAAATAAATTAATTTTAAGATCCGAATTGAAAAATAAAAAACTCAACAAATCACACTTTTAAATGCAAGATCCATTTTTTCTTCTTTATTGCTATCCAACTTTTTGAATTTTTAAAATTTAATTATAATTATTCATGACAGATTCAAAATTTAACATTAACAAAAACTATCACTTTCAAAATATATATATATATATATATATAATTTCTTTACTGCCCTGCATACATATTTAAAACTTTTACTAAATATTTTTATTTTTTTAAAAAAAGAATTATAATACAGTTAAACGTTCTTAATATTCTATTAGAATATTAAGAGCTACACGTTATTAGAATATTAAGAGCTACAGTGTCTATAGAGCAATATGGACTCCATTTAGGGAAAAATAAAGATTTAAAGTTGGGTGACAAAATTATTTTACTCTTAAAATAAATAAATAAAAAATCAGGTCACAAATTTTAATTTTTTTATTTGGCAAATATTATTTGAGAAATGAAAAACGTTAGGGGGAAAAAGTAAAATATCAGTAAAACATTATTCAAGTAATTAAGAAAAGAAATTCTTTTAATTATATTTAGAAAAAATACAATGTAAATCTAGAATTGTTGGATTGCAAAATATTTAAGAAGCAAATATATGAAAGTAAATAACTATGGTTAGAACTTTGCTTTAATTAATTAAATCTCAACCATTAGTTCTAAACCATGACATGTGTCTTCAATCCAAGCTAGAACTTGGAGAAAATGGAGAGAAGAGAGATTGAGAGAACCCAGATCCAAGATTTTCATTGAGGAAGGTAAAATAAATAAATTATAATAATTCTTTTTAATTATTTAAAAGTGACATAAATCTTATATCAACTAAGATAAATATGAGAAATATCAACGTACAATATATATATATATTATATATACTTTTAAACTCATTAGTTGATAGATATAGAGACCTATTTATAATAGAACATGCATATTCATTTCTAAAGAATATGCATGAATTTTATATTAGAAATTTAAATTTAAAGTATTTTTACAACAACTAATTTAATATGAATTTTAAAGAGTGTATATTATTCCTTTTTTAAAAGTTTATGTTCTTGATTGTTTTAAAGGTTTTATATCAACTTCATAAAATTATTTATTTAAATTATCCACTATTTTATTATTATTGCCTTTTTTATTTATTTTTCAAATTGATATGAAATTTATGAAAGGATCCATTTTGATGGTAAGGTCGTGCTATATTACTTTTTTTATTACTTTTGATGGTTTTTTACAATAAATAAAATAATTTATAATTTATTTTATTAGTATTAGTATAAGTCTATAATTTTCTACTTTGTCTTTCTATTTCTCATTATTGCATAATCAACACTTAATTATATTTAGTATTTGTAAATGATATTTTTGAAATTTGCGGTTTTTGAATTATACATACATATAATATTTAAAATTATTTTTACTTTTATGGTCTCAAACAATTCATATGAAAAGTTAGAATTTGATTTTTTAAAAAGAAAATAATGGCTTTATTAATAGTTCACTATTAATATTTCGAAAACTAAAAACATAGGTGATCATAGCTATTAGAATAATATTACAACAAATAAAATTGCATACTAAAGCATTTAATTAATGTAATTATATAAATAGTTATAATATATTACCATAACTATTTAAAAAATATATTAACATGTGAATTTTAAATTTAAAAAATAAATTTTAATTTAAAATTATGACATTAAAAAATATCCGCGCAACGCGCGGGTACGAATACTAGTTCAATCTAATCTTACAATTCCAAAATCAAACTAATTAACTCAAGAAATACCGAATTTCAAACAAATCCTAAGATACCCTAATTCAAACTAACCCTAACATTAAAATTTTCAATTCACAATCAACAAACACAAACTAACAATCAAATAATCCCTAATTCAAACTAACAATCAAAAACCCTAAATCATTCACTTACTAACTAACAATCAATCAAACTAAGTATATTAGTACTCTAATTTTGAGATACTTCAACTAAATAGAAACAAAAGTAATCTTTTATGGAGGTTCTAAAAATTCACCTTGAGTAAGAAGGTCGGGCATGGTGGCGCGAACTGAGAAAACTGATATGGAGTCGGCGCCGGTCGGGATGGAGGCAGCGCGACCTTCCTCTGCAGTTGCGCGCGACCTCCTCTGCTACTGCGACGGTGGCGCCGGTCGGGGATGGTGGGGCGCCGGTCGGGGATGGTGGGTCGCCGATCGGGGATGGGTGGGGGTGGGGAGTAAGACTTCACTTAGGTTTTGAGACTTTACTTAGAGTGAGACTTGATATTATCATTCTTTTCTTAAAATAATTGTTTAATTTACCGACCACGGGATGTTGGTATTTTTTAAAATAATTATTTATATTTAAAAATATTTAATAAATACCGACATCTTGAAGTCGATATTATTTAAATAAAATAATAATTTAAATATACCGACCTCTTTAGGTCGGTATTTATTAATTTATTTTAATATAAACTCAGCTCTTGAGGTTGATTTATTAATTAAACATACACACACACACATATATATATGAAATACATTAAATTTAATTTTATTGATCAACAAAAGTTTATCAATATCAAATTTAATATATAAATCTCCTTGAATTGATCATTAGTATTTCTTTAATTTATAATGTATTTCATATCTAAACCACTAGTATATAAGACTTGATTTGTTAAACTACTCGAGGAGTATATAATTATATATATATATATATATATATATATATATAAAATTTAACTGCACATCAACAGAAGTTTAATTTAATAAATTTAATTTATCGATAAAGTTAATTTTATAAATTTATATTATATAACTCCTAATTATATAAATTTAATTTTATTGATCAACAAAAGTCTATCAATATCAAATATATATATATATAATTTAACTACACATCAACAAAAGTTTAATTTAATAAATTAAATTTATCGATCAAGTTAATTTTATAAATTTAAATTATATAACTCCTAATTATATAAATTTAATTTTATTGATCAACAAAAGTCTATCAATATCAAATTTAATATATAAATCTCCTTGAATTGATCATTGATATTTCTTTAATTGATAATGTATTTTATATCTAAACCACTAGTATATAAGACTTGATTTTTTAAACTACTCGAGGAGTATATAATTAATCAACGTATTTTATACTCCGATAAAGTATCGTTTACATGTCATCATAATTAGAAGGTGATCACTACACTTAACATCCATTCAATTAGATCGAACGTATATAATAATACTAGCTATCTCGCGCGCATTTCATACTCGAATGGATTATATGTTAGCTCTTCACCTCTACATCATGACATCAGCTATTAAGTTCATGATTAGACGAAGGACTGATAGAATTTGTACATTACTCTAGAAATATAAGTATAATTATCTCCTAATTCATATCAACGTAGTTTCATACTCTAAATATGAATTATAGATATTTTTTTATTTATTCCACGAATTCTAACTTTTTATTTATAGAAGTATACAAAATTGTTACACTTTTTGAATAATTAATTGTAGGTGTAAAATGAAATTTTAGTATTATGCACAATAGCAAAATTATGATTATTAATAGAAATATTTTAAACAAACCGACATCCGGATGTTGCTTTTATTAAAAGTAATTAGATTTAATAAAAAAATACCGACGTCATGAGGTCGGTATCACATTAAAAAGTAATCATGTTAATTAAATAATATTGACATCGGGAGGTCGGTATTTTATATTAAATTATTTTTTAACTTGTATAAATTACCGTCATTCGGAAGACGATTTATTTAAAGTTAATTGAAAATATTAATTTATTACATACTATTTAATTTTACTGACTTTCAGAAGTCGGTATTATAATTTTTTTGTTTTTTATATTACACAAAATCGTCCTCCGGAAGACGATTTAAATAAAATTAAATCAAAATATTTCTCAATTTTGTTTTTTATATTTAATTGAGAAAATAATACCGACATCAAGAGGTCGGTTTTTATTGTAATTCATTTTCTGAAAAAAATTCCGACCTCCTGAGGTCGAAATTTGGTTTTCCCGCGTTATTTTGCATAAAAATCGACTACTTGTTGTCGGTTTTCATATCAACGTAATTTCATAGTATACAAAAATTGTTATAGGTGTAAAATGAACAACAAACCGACCTCCGGATGTCGCTTTTAAAAGTAATAATAAAAATACCGACCTCCGAATGTCGCTTTTAAAAGTAATAGATGAAATAAAAATACTGACCTCCGGATGTCGCATTTAAAAGTAATAGATGAAATAAAATACCGACCTCATGAGGTCGGTATTTTAATTACATACTATTTAATTTTATCGACATCCAGAAGTCGGTATTATAACCGACATCAAGAAGTCTGTTTTTATGCAAAATAACCAAATCCGACCTCAGGAGGTCGGAATTTTTCCCAGATTCGAAAACCGACCTCTTGATGTCGGTATTATTTTCTCAATTAAATATAAAAAGGTCGGCATTTTATATTAATTTATTTTTACATACTATTTAATTTTATCGACATACGAAAGTCGGTATTATTTGTTATTTGTTTAATACCGACATTAAGATGTCGGTTTTTATTGTAATTCATTTTTTCCAGGAAAAATTCCGACCTGCAGAGGTCGGAATTTGATTTTCCCGCTTCATTTTGCATAAGAACCGACTACTTGTAAATACCGACCTCCATTTGAGGTCGGAAATTTTTAGGTCGGTATTCACTGTTTTTTTAGTAGTGTCTAATAACATAATTTAAAAATTCTAAAAATTGCTAACTGTTTTATTTCTGCAATATCTTGAGACATATTCTCAACACTCCTTCTTAGATTAGGAATTGTAGATTGTAGTCTCATCTGAAATTGACCTTGTGAACAAATCTACTAATTATTCATCGTTTATCTTGCAAAGATTGTGTGCATCTTCTTTTGAATTAAATGAGAAGCTCTTATCTCTCATTTCAACTTGTAAAATCTCTTGCTTAGTAGAATAAAAAATTCGATAATATTTGTCTCCAAATAATAATTTAAATCTTTTTTCTATTAACTAACCAATACTAAACAAGCTTTTATCAATATCAGGCACATAAAGAACCTCTGAAATTATTTTTGTACCTAAATTTGTTTTAATTGAAACAAACCCTTTTCCTTTTGCAGGAATACAATCACCATTTCCAATTCTGATTTTCTTATTTTCCATAGGAATGAACTCTTGAAAAAGATTTCTTTCATATGTCATGTGGTTTGTACAACCACTATCAATCATCCAAAAATCATATTTTTTGGTTGAAAAACAAGTTGCCACAAATAAGTGGTCTTCTTCTTCTTCTTCTCCTTCTTCAGTAGTGACTTGAGCAACTGTTTCATCTTTTTGAAATTTGCTTTTGCAAATCACAACTTCATGACCAAGTTATTTGCAGTTCTTGCATTGTGCATCTGGTCTTTTCCAATATTTATATGGAGGATGTCCATTTTTTCCACAGTGCTGGCAAGGTGGGTAATTTTTCAAAAATTTACCCTTGCTTTGAGTTTTGTGGCTGGCTACTAATGCTCCTTCAACCATGCCATCTTGCCTCATAAGTGTCCTTTGTTCCTGAGCCTGCAAAGAATTAACAATTCTGCCAAGGTAATTTTGGACAGATCTTGTGTGTTTTCCAAGGTAGTTATACACGCTTCATATCTTTCGGGCACTGTAACAAGAACTTTTTCAACAATTTTTATATCTTTAAATTCAGTGCCTAGTAATCTTACCTTGTTGACAATACCAAGCAATCTGTCAGAGTATTCCTTGACTGTTTCTGGCTCTTTCATTCTCTGCAATTCGAATTTCCTCATTAAATTTAATACCTTCATTCCTTGTATTCTTTCATCTCCAGCATATTCTTTCTTCAGATAATTCCAAATATCTTTTGGTGATGTGAGAGTCATGATTTTTGTGAAAACAGTTGTCGAAACAACAACAAACAAAGTTGCTTTTGCCTTCGACTTAATGATTTTCTTTTCCTTGCGACTTTTGATCTGGGCAACGGTGGGATTATTTGGTAGCGGATTAATTTCATAATCCTCTTCCACGGCTTCCCAAAGATCAAGAACCTCCAAGTAAGTTTCCATTCTGACAGCCCATAGTTGATAATTCTCACCATCAAAAATAGGAGGAGCCATTCGTGAAAAGCTATTTTCAGAATCCAATTTTCTATTCACAGGTCCCTCAAGAAGAAGGCTCTAGATACCAATTGTTGGTTTTTTAATAAAGAAATAAAGAAAATAACAGAGAAAGACTTTGAGAGAAAAAATACTGCAATATTATCAAAGGGAATTATTTTATTAATAATTCCGAGACTTGCATTTATAGATATAATTCCTAACTAAAAATAGAAAAATAAGATACTAACTTTATCAGCTTAATTCAAATAACAAATAAAAAGAACTAACTCTTAAATATAAGTTAAATAGGACTCTAATAACATAATTTAAAAATACTAAAAATAGCTAACTGTTTTATTTCTGCAATATCCTGAGACATATTCTCAACAATTATTTAAACTAAGCTAATATACGTAGAAAAGATTAATTGTGATCTCCTGTAGGAGAAACTAATCATGTGTATTCAAATGTCATTTTACTTATTGGTCTATCAAAATATTCCTTTCTGATCCATTGAAGCTTATTCGTCATATTGTTAGGAATTTATTTGTAAGTTATAAAAATTAATAAATTGTGAACCCACAATGATTTATTTACTTGTTGAGCGAGAGTTATCCTATACATGACACGAACTAGTATTTATATCTTATATGCCTTTTAAGATAAGAACCTATATTATTACGTGATTCATGAGTTATTGCTTATAGGTTACTTATTTTAAAATAGATTCGATCAAAAAATGGTATATATATGCCCACATTTCATAGGCTATTTGTCTGCATATAATAATTCATATAAATTATTTGCTTATAAAACACTCACATAGATTATTTTACATGTTCTATATATATATATAGACTTCATAAAGGTATCAATATAATGCATGTGTAATGTTATTCACGAGATAGTTATTTCTATATTATTTGCATTCTAGATTATTTTCTTACTGGATATGCATGGTATGAACCATTGCTAAAACGTTTTATGTTCATAAAAATATATTTTTATGTTATAAACTTCAAAAATCTTAGCACATGTGTTATATGATTTAAGATTTATTTGGCCATATGTGAATTTTCTCACAAAATAATTAGTTATATGTATATGTCTGCCTATCAAAAGTTGATTTTTCCTATAATACTAAAAGTATCATGATCTATTTGTTCTTATGTTATAAGTATAATAGATAATCTAATGTGTGACGTAACAAATATCACTATCCATAGACTATATATAAAAAAAACCTACTTAACAATGTGTTACATGATTCCTACCATGTTGTTAAAGTGATATCTATTATTTTTTTTTTTTTAAAAAAAAATAGTAAATCTATTTGTGCATATGTTAAATGTTTAGGTTCTAGACAAAATATAGATTTATAACTTTATCGGTTTAAAATGTTCTAGGACGCATGCTCATATATCAAATTTAAGTTATTCATACATTATAATATTTTAAAGTCCGAGAGCTTATGTTTTTAGCAGTTTCACATCTCCCTTAATTACAAGTTTGTACGAAGTTTCAAATTAATTTTATTTAGGAGGATTCTCTAGTGCACGTATTGTCATATAGACCACAACTTATTTACGCAAAAATAACAGTCTTCCTAGCTAAATTGTTCACATGTCAGACTCCTCGAAGGCCTACATATGCATGGGTTAAAGCCTTTCATTAATAACTAATTTGTTCACATGATTGCACACCCTTCATGTTCATTGTATTTATACTAGAAATTCTATGTGACGTGCTTGTTCATATTGCATACCATTTTAGCACACCTACACGAGTAAATAAGTACAACTCAGTTTCCCTATTGAGTTGCACTATACATTATGCTCTAGTTGATGAGATTGCCATTGAGCATTTTCTTGTTGATATGTTAAATACCTCCATATGAGGTGTATGAGTTGAGTTTGGCTGATTTTAGGATGGTCCACTATAAGAAGGAAACTTTTCGAACACATTGAAAGGAGTCTTAGCTTTAGCCTTGGAAGTGTTAATTTCATTTGCGGGCGAATGTTTCTAAGGGGGGAATGTAACACCTAACTTATTACAAACCCGAATTTGAGAATTCTATTGTAATGCTACTCGTGTTTGGAAATATTAATTTTAAATTAATGTTTGTAAAAGTATATTTTTAGTCTTTTTTCAAAAATGTATTAGATATTTATGGGAAAAAAAAAATCTTAATTACTATATATTTGTCTATTACCCTTATTTAGAAGAGGGAGTTGTGAAGGACGAACACAGCTCCAAAAAGTTGTTCCAAATGTAAGTTAAATTGTACTATGTTAGGGCCCACTTTATTCAACAAGTATTGTACTAGCATTTAAGTTGTAGGGTCCACTTTATTTAACAAGTATTGTACTACCATTGATAATACATAAGTATTAATTATAACTTGCCGTGTAATTTCTTTTAGGTCCCCACGTGTCTTTAAGGGCAAATTGGTCACTGAACCATATTATATGTGGCAACTTAATAGCCTAAAGTCCTTTGTGTCCATTAATATTGCTCCACCTATTAGGCAACGTTTAAGTCATCTCTATCTTCTTTGTTTTCTCATCTCTTGAATATTAGAATTTTAGAATTAGAATAGTTGTTGCAAACATTCGAGGTTGTGATGATGATTTTCTTCTTTGTTTCTTCGAGAATGAGAAAATTGATAGTGTAAGAGAGCAATCGGACCCGTATCTTGGCGGGGCAACCCAGATGGAAGGTTATCCTGCAATCGGTGCTTGCAGTCATGTCGGTGATTCCAATCTCTCTTATCGTATTACAAATCCGAGCTTCAATGTTTAAATTTCTTAGGGTCTATTGAAAATCACCTCTTTACCTCCACAAGATAGAGGTGAGACTACACTGACTTATTGTTGTTGCAGTTGGAAAATTCGCAGTTAAAAAAAATACACCAAAATTTCTCATAAAAGTAGCCTGAAGAATTCAACTTCTTCAATACCACCTCAAGCCCACCTCTCAAAAATGGTCTCTTACTCTTCATAGAGGATTACACTTCAGGTTTGCCTAATTCTTCATTAGTTTTTTCCTTCGGTTCATCTCAAAAAACTTTATTCTTTATTCAAAGTTTAGGTTTGCCCAATTCAAGATTTAGTAATAAAATGAAAAATATAGAAACATCCATATGTAGCTGCTTCTTCTTGCTTTCTTTGTTCAATTACCATAGTTTCTTGATTTGAGATTTATAAAATTGAAAACTGAAATGGAGATAAAGTTTATTTTTTGTTCATTAAAAATCTAAATTAGAGTAAGAGATAAAGTTTTTTTTTTCCCATGAAGAATCGAAATTAGACTGCAGCATTTTGCTAATTTGCTATTTAAGGGTAAAATGATAACTATGTATGAGATTTTTTTAGCAGACCACGAACCCTTTTTTTTTTTTAATTCCAGATTGTTCGTCTGTCACTTTCTAGGCAAAGTCTCAGTGATCTCCTTAAAACCTTTTCATCTCCAAAAATATAAACTCTTTTTGGTATTTCATGTCCATCGTGTCTTATCATAGCGACAATCATACAACTTCCTTTTTTTTCTTCACAAATTTCTCCAATCATGAAACCAAACATCACCAAAGAGTACCCTCTCGAGAGAGTGAAGCCAAGAACGATCGAGGTATTATACCTACAAGTATCCATTCTCTATGGCTTACTTGAACAAAGACCAGAGACGTCTCTTTGATTCTAGGAACTTTCAGAATATCAAAAAATACTCATTCTGTTTGTTTTTTTTAGGAACTTTCAGAATATCATTTTTCTTCATACGTTCAACTTCTTACAAGTTGGGTATTCTCCTCTTAATTTCGTTCACTAAACATTCTGTTTTTTTTTTCCTGTCATTTTCTGCATTTTCTTAATTATTTATTCCGTCTTTTTAAGTTCTCTTTGAATTTTTCATTTTTGGGCTGAATTTCATGGTTGCTTAGGTTGAATTGAACTCTTAGTGAAAACATATTATGATTGTAATTTCACTTGTTTTAGAATACTTTTCAAATTTTAAATTATGTGTGTGCTGCAATTTCAGCTTCATTCATATTTCTTGAATCTTCATCAAGCTGGCATATCTAGAGACCAGAGTACATACCACTAGAGGCCTTGGACGTTGTATGCTCGCTGGCTAAACATCAAGAGAAATTGGAGCGCTAGCTATTCTTCACCAGGTTGTTCTTTACTTTCATTTTTCAAAGATAAGTCCTACTTACATGTCGAAGTATAGTTTGTCATAGACTTCACTGATAGTGGAACAGGTTTGATAAAATGATAGAATTCTGTATTAACTTTCTTTTTTCCTCTTTTATAGAATAATTCATTTTTTACTAGATTGGTGAAAACATGAATCAAGTTCTTTTAGCAAGAATGAAGTTGGAAAAGGATTTGATTCTTCAATATCATCCACTTACAGATATAGTAATCTTCATATAACATTCTGCACTTTAAAATGATCCTCTGCTGAGTAGAGGCGAAGTTAAGATTTTGAGGTTATGAGTTCTGGATTCTAGAAAAGACAACTTATTGAGTTTTGGGCCAAAGCTACTTCATTTTGTTCAATCTGTGGACAAGCTTGTAGCTCTGCCTCAGAGTATTCTTGAAGATAAGTTTTTTTTTTCAAGTGTAGAGGATTACTACTCATTTCGGAATGAAATATGCTTAAATGAAACGACATGATTATTCAAAACTCTTATATCCGACCTCCCAACTTGCTCGGGTGGAGGCATAGTCATTGTTGTAGAGGGTTTGATAGCCCTTTTCTATGTTACTTGACTTTTCAAAATTATTGTTGTTTCACCCGTGCTGGACATGCAACTGGTAATTTTAATTTATGTCAACTTTTTCTATTTTCATCATTTGCACTTATTTGTGGAGGTATACTGTGTTAATACTTCAGTTCTTGAACTAATTTTTATGTCGACTCATTCTCAAGTTCATTGAGAGTTATTCTATGCCTATTGTAGATCTCTAACTCATTTGATTCATGATTGGAGTTAAGGTTTGGAGGACAATTATTTTATTTCTCTAGAATTCATTTTCTACTCTCAACTTCAAAATTCAGCACAAGACTATCAAAGAATTGAGTTGAAGATTTGAAGAAAAAAATCCTAAGAGGCAAAAGGTAAGGTCAATCAACTCAACGAAATTCTGTTTATATTTTCCAAATATAATAAATCTTATTGTTCTTTTAAGAACCTAATAATAGCATAAGTATACTGTCACCAAGGTGATTAGTTTTCCTTAATTGAACATTGATCGGTGATTTATGTATTAAGATATTGGTACAATTTTCTCATCCTAACTCCTCTTTCTCTTTTACGTTTCTTATGGTTGCATATAAATGATTTTTATATCCATGGGTGTGTAAAGAACTCTAAATACATAATTTTGGATCTTGACCTTACAATATTTTAAAACCTTACAAGCAACTTATTTAATATGTACTAAATAATATACACTTATACTTGTTGATGTGTGGAGGTCATGAAAGTTTCCTACAAAAGATTGAGATTTTTCTTTTTGCTCAGTGAACTATACATACAGATATAGTTCATAACTTCAACATCTCCATTCTAATTTATCAAAAACTTGACGGCGTGATGCTTTCAGAATTGAGACGCAAATGTCTAACTCTATAAATACATGTAACAAAGTATAGTATGTATGGAGTAGCCAGCCTTTTGCGAACCTCGCCTCTTTTAGAGTCACTCAACATACACATCAAATTCGAGTTCTACGAACCCCTTGCCAGCTTGAGCTAAGATGTTTCACCAAAGTAGATAATATCAATTTGCCGAGTTGAATTCCAAACATTATTTTCCAATTTCAAGAATGTTAAGATTGTCGGCTTCCTAATGACACGTTTGAAGACGTTTGTAAGATTTTCAAACATTTGAAGTTTCTACTAAAGAATGTAGTGGCATTGCAAAAGCTTATTATCGTAACAAAAAGAAGAAAATGTTTCACTTGTTCAAAGAACTGTGTTCTGACATTTATCACGGTTGACTAAGAAATTGTTAGACAATCGAAAATTACAATAAATTTCATGATTGTTTATCAAGAGTTTGCTTAGCCAACCGTTATAAATAATCACAAAATTTGTTGTAGTGTTTCTAGCCGCTGCCATAAATACATACTTATCGAGAAAATATAAGATACTGGTTCAAGGTGCGCCTGCTTTCTGATACACAAATAAATTTTAGAAATAAGAAAAGAATTTAAAGAACGTAGTAGATAGATAGAAGTAAGAAAAGAATTCAAAGGAGAGTGCCAAAAATCACATTAGATAGAAAAGTAATACTGCAGGGGAGGCACAGCAAACAACTATTAATATTATAGCTTATCAAATAATAGACTAAAAAGGTCCATAACTTACTTGTAATAGTGAAGTATTTTTCCGCTTTCGTCACGTTGAGCAAATTTGACTTTGAGGAGCCTGTGAAATTCAATAGTAAATAAATTGAAGAAACTCCTAACTTTACATCATTAAACACAGTCTAAATTTACTCGCTAATAGCAAAAGAGAAACTATAGAGATTCTTAGCAAATAGCTAAGTTATTTCGGACATATCATCGAACACCTTTATTGTTTTTGTTATTTGTTGAATCCAAATATGATTCTTTTGATATTTGGAATAGACACGTAACAGTGCTTTAGGTTTAATCCATCTCTCGCCTTCTCTCACGTATGGTTGTACGTACCTTTTAGAGACAGAAAGAGCAAACTCAAGTTGCACGGTAAGGTAAGTATTCATTTTCACTATTAGCCTTTTGTTTCTTGGTTCATTTTGTTGACCGTTTCTATTCTTCCGAAAATTTGTTTTGACATTCAAAAATCGACTTGACCATGAAATCGGTAGACAATGAAGAAGAAACAGAGCAAGTAGTTTTAGAGCTCTTTATGTGTGTGGTGGTGTTGTATCAGGTAAATTATTATATCGTATTTTTATTATCATTTTTGGTTATCTCTATTTGTTTTTTTATTATATCATTTTGATCACTGTATTTTGTTCCGCTAGATTGTTGGACAGATTGCAGGAGAAGCAACACAGTAAATTGGATAATGAAGCTTATTTGGATGAGAATCACATGCTATTTAAAAATATCCAGTTCCTTGTCGAAGTATTGCACCCTCTACTCTATTTTATTTCGTATGAAATCTCTTCTAATTGCTGATTTCTACACTTCAGAATCGCACACACGGGCACATTGGATGATTCTTTTGACGATCCTTCATAATGTGGCATTTTTATTCAAGTTAAAAGAAGAGGTAAAGAAGCTTCAATCAATCCAGCAAGCTAAAAGTGGAGTTGACATAGTCTCTGAGATAAGGGTGAAGACTCATTATGCTACACCAATTGGTGCTGATCAAAGAATTGGCCAATACTTATCTAGCATCTTTAATTATTTTTCATTCTTGTTAATGATGAGGTTTAGTTTTGAGGTTTATTGAAAAATCAAGGTAAGGTCTACCTACATTCTACCTTGATGAGATCCCACTTGTGGGATCAAACTAGGTATGTTGTTGTTATCGTCGTCAAATTAGTAATGTTTTACTCCATTTTTAAGATTCTTATATTTGAATTTGTGCATATGATGTGTCTTTTACTGTAGTCTACAAAGCTGATCGAATTGCCACATACTTTGTTAAGTGGTTGGGGAAGAGTACTCTTGGTTTGTCATATGAATTGGCCCTCAGTGAGGCTTTGATTGCACCTGCAATGCCCAGCACTACGGCAAGAGCTAGTGGGGTATTTTTGCCTATTATTAAGTCTCTCACTTTCAGCTGGAAGTAAGCGTGGTGATCCCTCCTCCAGGAAGCTAGGATCTTACTTGATTCAATCTCAATTTCAGGTATGCCTTTGTTTTGCCTGCTATAGATGTGTGGTGTGTCACATAATTAGATGACTTTAATGAAATGTAAAACACTCTCTATGAATACATGAATTAGTACTGACCAAATGATCCTATTATTCAAAAATTCAATCTATATACACCAATGGTGAAAATAGTTTTTGATCCATTAAGGTAAAAGTAAGTTTGTAACCTGGAAAATAAGGTTATTAGCATGCTAAAATAGGTTAAACTATTAAGTTATATCCATAGGGTAATTTTTGAGTGATCTTTGTCTGAAGACTGATATTTATCTTGAATTTGCAACAGAAGACATTATGCATTTGATCAAGTATTACTATCTTTTCGGTTGTGCATCTGTCTCTTTCAGGAATACATAACATATATGGGGTATGGAATGATGTCAGCTATATGACGCTCTTAACTTGCAAATTCATTACTGAGAACTCAAATCTATCTAGAATTGCTTTAATAGCTTCCATAACTAAAAGGGATAAAAATGAATTGTTTGGTTGTTGAAAATAGCTTTACCTGTCAACACTTTGATTATTTTTTTTGCCTTTAAAAACAATGAAAAACAACTTTATCACATGTTGTTTTGTATTTTTAAATTAAAATTAGCTATATGTTAAAAAATAGATGTCAAAAATATGTGTGGAAATATAATCCTCTAGCCTTTTGATATTCTCAACTCTCAAGTGTATAAAAGATCTTGATTCTGGAGAGGAACAAAGGGGATATAGAGGCATTTCGATATTGTTGTGGTGATTCCGAACATTTTCAACATGTAGGTTGAAAAATCTGATGCGAAGTCTCTGCTGACCAAACTGTCTAGAATATGTGTGCATTCTTCCTGCTTCTCGAGTTCTTGGTTACATTGCTTGGCTGATTATCCCTTGTGCAATAGACATAATATATATGTTGATATTCTATCATGTTGTTATATATATATATATTTAACATGTGTGCTTATTTGTCGTTCAATTGGAAAATATGGGTAGTTGTATAAGCCAACTAAACCAGAGAGCACGTAGTGGAGGCCTATCTTTCTATCCCCCACAAAAGCTAAGGAAAACATGTAGTGGAGGTCTATGTTTCTATCCCCCGCAAAAGATAAAGGAAAACATCTCTAACTTGTTAGCATGGACGCCGATGTACTTGAAAAGAGTTAAGTTTTAAGCTTCTAATTATCTCTACATTTTTCTAAATATTTTAATTACCTAAACTTGTTTTTTGTGATTGTACTGCTGAAAATATATTTATATGTATAATAGTAGAGTTATTCATTTATTAATCTCTCAATATACATGCTCCAATTTCTTGGATATGGAAAAAAATGGCATTACAATGTACGATTCTTTAGAATATGTATTCACAATAGTTCAATCCTTTGAGCTGCATGTTGAATTTTTAGTCCACTGTCTTGGTGGATCAATAGCTAATCCTTGGAATTCATCTGATCCATAAATTTGATTTGGGTAATAAGATTAGTATCGTAGCTTGGTAATCTTTAATTTTGCAAGTATATAGACAATGTTAACATAAAAATGGACCCATTTGCATATGTTTTTATCTGTGAGATTTGAATTGGTGGTAAGTGAGTGGATATCAATATTTTAAGAAAAAATCAAAAAATCACCCAAGAATTAGATCCAAAATTGACAACACATCTACCTCCAATAGAAACGAAAATCAGGGGGAAAAGGGGTGAGAAAAATAAGAAAATCAAAATCTGCAAAATCAAAACAAAAGAGTGAGAAGATCAAGAAACTAAATACTTATAAGAAGAAAGCAAATATTTTAATCTGAAGACTAAAAGACTTACCAATTTAAACCTTCTCTTGAAAGAGATTGAAAGAGCTCTAATTACCCTTAGCCTTAGATCAGCCCAAACCAATCTCAATTGTTCACACGTGTAAATAAAAAGCCTTCACTTGTTAATACCCAATCAAATTGAGCCACAAAGGACCAAAATTATGAGGCCTTATAGTACAACTTAAAATGCTTTTGATATTATAGACTTATAGTACAGCTTGAAATGCTTTTGCTACCAAACTCTGCATTGATTGTTAGAGGTGAACACTTTGCATATAATATAAGCAAATAATTATTATATTATACAGTTTTGTACAATAAATTTTTTAGTAAAAATTAGGCAAATGACATAGTATAAGAAAAAAATTACTTCTTTTCCCTACTCTTTCATTAATTACCAAAAATCTCTTTTTTTTAGTGTTTTTTGGATACATAATATAGCAGCGTAGATACTTAATATAGCAGCGCGGATACTTAATTAATAACGAGCGGATACTTAAATTATTAAGTTGTTAGCAGCACAAATACTTAATTAACGGGCGCGGATGCATAATATAGCAGCGCGGATACTTTAATTAATAATGGACGGGATAGTTAAACTAATAAAGTATCCGGTTAAGTTGAATTGGGGGAAATTAAGGGATTTTTGGAGTAGGAAAATATTGAGAATAGGTAAAGAAGTGTTGTGTATTTAAGTAATTTTTTCAATTTTTTTATTATAGTCATGTTGGGCCGTGCAATGCACGGGCAGCCCCATCTAGTATTATTTATAAGAGTTTATAGTTTATTTATATTTTAATGGAGATTGTGAAACCAGTTATATTAAAGAATTATTATTTTATGAGGTATGATTTATTGAAAATAATTTTCTATTAATTAAAATATATGTAAAAAGAGATATGTATTTTACCACGAACTTATGCAATACCTAATACTTATATAAGGGGATAAAAAAAAAATTAAGTTGGCACCACCACTTCCACGTGGAAGTGGTGGAATAATATATGTGTCATCCTTTAAGATAGTGGTTAATTGAAGGCTATTCTTATTTTATATAAACATAATCTCACATCTACAATTTTAGGCATTTTCCTTTCATTTTTAGTTGCACCTCCGGAAAATAATATCCTATATACAATAACATGTAGCCTTTATGTGCAAATAGATAAGTTCCATCAAATTTACATCAAGTTTTTCTTAGACCTAATATAGGAGTTATCCATTAAGGAAGTACGGTGTGTGCTATACATATATACATAAAGTTTCGTACATGAGTTTTAAATAATTTTCTCCATTTCTTTTTCCTTAACAAGGGAAAGTCCAAGTGTGCTGCTAGCTAAAAAGATGATGTAGTTGTTGAAGTGGCTATTTAAAGAGAGGAAAAAGTTTTACAACGATTCTTCAGAAATAAAATTATGTACTCGTGTTGAAGTTTTTGGTAGGAAAAATATTTCAACTCTTTATTCAATCACAGAAGGGAAATTGATAATCTATAGCATGCTATTCAAGCCTATATTCAAGGTATGTTAAGGTAAAATTCTCTTTTTCATATCGTATGAAATCTAAAAATTTATAGATCATCGAATGAGTTATTGTTATGACTATTCTATTCCTAGAAAGACCCCATGTGAAGGGCATTGGGAAGTCAGCTGATGTTATGGTTTAATTCTACGTATTGTTTTTATACTTGTATCATTGTGAAGTGTGTTGCTGGTAAAGTTATCCTCCATCATTTTTCTTATTTCTTATGTCTATTCACGAGCTATTTTCCTAAGTTTAAGGCTCAAATATTGGAGAATTATCATGTTATACCCAAGGGAGTTGTTAAGTCATTCTTTCTTGTCAAAACCTTTTACAAAAAATGTTATTTGAAAATGATACTAATATTAAAACTTGTACTCTATTATTTTTGTTTTATGCTTGTCAATCAACATATTTCTAAAACGGACTATACAATTATCAATTGGGAGTCATTCGTATAAATCAAGTTAAGCAGGTTAGTCTCCTTTTACGTTTCTAGATGAATGATTTTCTAACTTGAAGTCGAGTCAAGAGCTTCGAATCCATTACGAGTCTGTAGACCTAAATGGTTGTACGGAAGTTAAATGAATTCATGAAAACATCGTTTAAGAACCTTGAGTTCTTGTTGAATATCCTCAGGTTTAAGTTACCTTTCTGAAATCGATTTAGGCACTTAGGTCTATTCTAAAAGTATAGGAGGTTCTATGAGGCATTTACATGTTATATGAAAGTGAAGACAAAATTATGAGAACATGAGTTCCAACGGGCCAAGGTTGGCAACATGAGTATAGTAACATATATGCATTACACATCAATGACATGACATGCTATGCATTCTACTTCCGAGCTATAATTGGGAGGTATGAGGCCTATTGACTATATTTATATCTATGAGACATAGATTGCCACAAGTTGGCGAATATGATGCCGGTTTGCAACCAAAAAGCATCACCATTGCTAGCATTTGGTTGGGTATGTCATGCATTTGCATATATATATATATATATATATGTACTCATGACATACGATTAAACAAGGATATCATGCATATTTGGTTACTAGGAGGTCAGATGTCAGCCATAGAGGCTATCAGAGTTTCAGTTTCAGGTGGTATCTCTATTACCCTTTCTATCATAACTATTTATGACATCATTTTCTGCCTTACATACCAGTACATCTTCATTCGTACTGACGTCCCATTGTCTGGGGATGCTTCTTGTCGTGCTGCAGGTTTGGACAGAGTCTTGATCGGCCTTTGCCATATGGGTGTTGTCTCAATTGAGGATTGGTAAGCTCCATTCTTTTTGGAGTTGTTGGTTGTTTATAGATTTTACATACTTGAGTTTTGTATATAGTTGTTGGCATCGTTGGGGACTTATCCCAATCAGTTGAGTTATAGTATTCGTAGAGACTTGTGGACATTTTTGGTTGGGTCTTCTCAGCTTTCATTTATAGCCTTATCGGTTTATTATATTCATGGTCTCATATGTTGCCTCGTTGGCATGCTAGTTCTTTATCAGTAAGATGGCCTTGCCAGCCTACTTTATGCCCTTCATATTGTGAGACCTTGCTGATCTAATTATTGTGTTTCAGCCGATTATTGTGGCCGCCTTGTCGGCCCTCACTGTTTCATTTCCTTTATGTGTTGGTTCGCTCGATCAAGTGAGGCATTGGGTTTCTATTGCGCTTCATCCATTTTGGGGCGTGACATTAACACCCCAAAGGATCTAGTCTAAATAAGTACAAGAGCTACTAAGAGTACAAACATGACATAATAAATAAAAGACACAGCTTCAACCATGCGTAAGAAAAAGTAGAAGATGTTGGAGAATTCATCGTCTTCATCTAATGAAACATCACCAAACTGCATCCAAACTATGCGAAAAAGGCATAGCTAGAGTAGTATCACTACAAAATCACACGTAATGGTAGGCATTATCGGTCAAACCGACGCTCACCGCAAAACCTAAGAAAACAACTAGCAAGAATATGCAATAAGCCACTCGCTTCTCCACCATTACCCTCTCTGGAATCCCTCAGAATTACACTAGCACCCTTACTACTAACTACCTTCTCAGTCAACCTACTTACTAGGTTCTTGATCTTAGCCTAACCATCCTAATGCATAGAGGAGTCCACGAATACAACTACAATCATTCCGACTAACCACCCACGACATACCCTTACTTTCTCTTCTATGTTAACCAGCCTTTGCCACATGGTACATTACATCAAGCTTTCTAATTACCAACCACGAATCCCTTCCTCCAAGGTGAAATCCACCTAAGTATTTACATCATGTACACTACCCGTACTTCTCGCCCTTGCAACACACGGACAACCCTTACTCTCAATTATTACGACCCTTGAACCCTTGGCCTTCCCGATTTATTCAACAACGAGATATATAACAAGTTTACTCAACATAGAAGGACAATCAGATATAAGTCCTCATAAGCATATAACAACTCCAGGAAAAAACAATATCAATTATTCTTACGAACCACGTTCAATTTCACAATCCTTAAGATATACAATTATGTCAAGTCATAGGTCATCTCATGGGACCCAAACCCAAACTGTTAGCATATCGGAACTTGGTACCCGATCTAATGTTATGCCAGAACGTGGTAACCGATCCCATAGTTATGCCGAAACGTGGCAACTGATCCAAGTTAGTGTGTCGAAATGCAACACCTGATCCATTCAACAAGCAACAATCACAATCACAAGTATATTCTCATAATCATACAATCAAGTCTTAATTCCTGGCATACATCATTCAATTATTCTCACATACGATTAGTGTGATCCATAACTCAACCTTTGCATACATAAACGCATTATAACGACATAATACTGACATACATCACACAATTATATATTCACAACCATCATAATGAAGTATTAATCGACAAATATCACTTAACAATAACTCGACCATACTTAGCCCTAGTTCATCATCTAAGGCTTCTTCCTATGATTAAATCATCTTTTGTTCGGTGCACGAAGTCCTACGCATAAATCCTACCATTGATTTTTATTATACTACGCAACGAGCACAAATATATAATTACTCAGTTAATAAAACCTAACCTACCAGAGCGCCAAGCAGCTGCACGGGGTTTTGGCTTTGATTCTTATTTCTGAACTTTGTGACGGTGATCTTGACAGAAAATCTGCAATCCATCGATCTCCTTACGCTAGATAACTCATTCTCCTTCCTTCCCAAGCTTAAAGCAGCTTTTTGGGGTTTCTAGGGTGGTTTACATCTAAATTAGGTATTTTATGAAGAATAAGAAATGAACATTTCGCGTTATTTACATTTAGTCTCGCCTATCCCGCTCTGGCTCCAGTTTACCCAGCCGTGGCGCCGTTGCCTTAGTGGCATCTGGCCTACCCTGGCAGGACAGTGGCCCAGAAATTTCCCAAAGTTTTATTTTTCCTAAATAACAACGGTTCGATCATTACATAGGGTGAAAAGATCATTTTTCCCCATTCCTTACTAAACTTTCCCAAAAATCTCAAAAACACTCTCAATCACTTCGGTCCGACGTCACTTCTAATGTAATGTTCTTGCTCCCTATTATCTTTACTTCAATACTTAAATAACAACGATTGCATGAGGATAATTGATTGATTAGGAATGCCTTAGGGTAGTTATTTAAAATTGTGAAAATAGATTGTTTGATTTGCTAGGAAATCATAGCATGGATACTTCCCTTACGTCCCCGACGTCTCTACAACGTCCTGGGTTAAGGATTTCGTAAAAATACGATCAAATTTGTACCAAAATGGGTGGGGGAAGTTCAAAGGTCTCTTGGTGTAAAACTCAATTTTGTACATTATTTAGGGTTATTTTGCGAAGAATAACTACATATTTAGGTTCTAGGGTAGTTAATATACTTTGATCTGCTGAAATTCTATAAAAAACAAGGATTTTGGGACGAAGAGGCGCCATGATTGCGCCTGGTGTTCGTCCCAGATGAAGGCTGCTCTGGCGACCTTCATCTCGCTGTGACTGCTGTGGCGGGATACGGGGAAACAATGGCCTGGTCCCCTTAACTCAGAAATTTCCCTCTTCCCCTTCCAATCTTAAACTGTCTATTTCTATCGCGTTCTAACGTAAATCTTTCATAACTTGCAGGCTTATCTAATGACAGGTCTAAAAGAAGAAAATCTTCCCTTTGTCCGATTTCCCGACACTGCTAGTCGAGAGATATTTCATGACTTTCGGAACAACAAGTTTTGCTGTGAGAGGGGATTCATCTTACTCAGGCCGGAGGAGAAAGAGCCTGCCTTCTATGCTCGCCTGATGGAGTTCGGGTGGGCTTCACAGATCGAAGCTCCCCCTGCCGCACGTGCCGACTGGGTGAGGGAGTTCAACGCTATCCTGCCCACCGTCCACTGGGACGACCCTCACCCCATCATCCGCATACAGAGAGTTGACATCCCTTTGAACACCACTGCCATAAATGAGGTACTAGAATTATCCGAGGCCTCAAACACTGAGTACGAGGGTAAGCTGAGGTATACAGATCTAGGCTGGCTGAGGGACACAATGGTGCAGCCTGCACACCGGGATAGAGTTTATTGGCCTACTGCTGAGGGTATTACTAGTGCGGACTGGTCACCGGATGCTAAGAAGTGGCTTCACTTGGTCACTAGGAGGATTCACCCATCGAGCAACCGAACAAACGTGACATATCCTTGGGCCTTGCTGGTGGCGTGTGCGGTGCAGGACATTGAGCTGAATGTGGGGGCGCAGATTATTTCCGAGTGGAAGATGTTCTACCGGGGTAACAAGAAGGCTTTCTTCCTACTAGGACTTATCACTGTGCTGTGCAAATAGGCGGGGGTTCCCCTCCTAGATTCAGATGAGGTACTTCATATGGATCCCCCCTTTATCCTCTTTTGGTTAGACAAGGCTCTACTTCTCAGAGGAAAAGGAGGAGGACGGACAGGGCCACCAGCAGTCAGGCGGCTGCGGAGTCAGATGACGAGGGAGGCAACAATGCTCGTCCCACCCGGTCCCAGCCCCCACTCTCAGGTGCACAGGTAGAGGAGGACTTGGCAGTTGTTCGGAGGAGATTGGGGCGCCCCATTGCTGACACCACTCTGATTCCCCCAAACACTGCCCTAGAGCTTGAGATGCTCCGTCGCGAGCTGCACCAAGAGAGAAGGAAGGGTCTGGAGAGGGACCGTCTGTTGGTCCGAATATGGAAGGCGGTGAAGATCATGTTCACTTGCGTCGTCCCTGGATAGGATATTCCCATAGTTGATAAAGGAAATTTCTGACAATTCTCTTGCCTGGAGGAGGCCATGACATGCATGGTGCCCTCGGAGGATCTAGACTCTGACGATGACACCTCCCAGTCCCAGGGTTCTTGACTTGTTTTCTCGCCCTTCTTGGGCTTGTAATTTAGAACAAAACATTATTTTTATCTTTTCGCCTTTACTTATGTTTTTGTAGCACGTGGATGCTAGTTTTTCAGTTGTTTTTTGTAGTACATAATCAATTTCTAAGTTTTATAATCTGTTCTCGATTTGCTGAACACTAATGAATTGCAGGGGTTAGCCGGAATACCATTTGGGGTTTATTCGGGTAACTTTGGAAAACAGAGGAGGCAGGCTGAGGTTTTGCCTCGCCCCGTCCCGCTCTGGCGGTCTCGCCCTGGCGGGAATAATCTTGCCCCAGTGGCTCAGACGGAACCAGAACTCAGACCAAAAATTTTCTGGGGTTTTTCTCTATAATAAATTTCACAAAGGTTCCTAGCTTTACCAAGCCATTTTAGGATAATTCTCTAAGCTAGGAAAAATCATTGTCTACCCCAAGTCAATCCCACCATACACGAACCAACTCATTCTCGTTAATTCAGCACCATAATTCACACATCCCCAGGATACACCCAGACACTTACACAGTTATTACACAAGCCCAAGACACATTCATATCTTCCTTACGAATTACCTCGTAGCTTTATCTAACCATTGCATCAAACCTAGTCAGGATCTTCTTTTCACCACAAGTTTCAAGATACCCAAGCATTTACAACTGGCATATTCATAAACTAGGCCAACATGATGCTTATTTCAAAGTTCAGACACCCTTTATTGTGCACCTAATCACATCATCACATTCAAGCAATTACAATTTCACATTCGCAGTTAATTCAGACAACAAGAAGAACATATTCATAATTTCCAAGATACAATTCACAGATAAGTCCAAATTATTAGTTAATTCGCTCCATGGATGACCATTCTTGATCATCCATGCAATTACAGAACCCCTAGGGCCAAATACCAATTGGAACCTTCTCAGTTCCAATTTGCTTTGCTTGTGGCCCCTTAGTCGTGACCATGACATTCGGGTTCACTTTGTTGAGATATCAATTGGATTCAACTCATAACACAAGTGACACACGCACGAAAAGATAGAAAGAAGGTGGAACGACTTCCTAGAATGCTTCCTAGCTTCTTGAAGGTTACATGTGGACGTCAACACACCAATCCGCAAGAGTCTAGTCCATATTTTGCTCTTGTACTGGGAGACCGATAACCGGGGCTCTGATACCCAATTGTCATGACCCAACCCACTGAGCGGTACGGGCATCCACTCTAACACCTAAGTAAGAGAACCCTCATATCTTAATAGTTAAAATGTGCGGAAAAGTAAATAAAATGGAGTCGAATGAAATAATAGTGTTTTTATAAATAGAAACCTTCTTAAACAAATTTGGGTTAAGACTTGTAAAGTAATTAACACCCCTAAGGATCTAGTCTAAACGTAAACGAGCTACTAAGAGTACAAATAGCATATCGGGACGTGGTACCCGATCCAATGTTTATGCCAAAACTTGGCAACCGATCCCATATTTATGCCGAAACGTGGAAACTGATCCAAGTTAGTATGTCGGAACGCAACACTTGATCCATTCAACAAGCCACAAGCCACAATCACAATCACAATCACAATCACAAGTATATTCTCATTATCATACAATTAAGTCATAATTCATAGCATACCTCATTCAATTATTCTCACATACAATTAGTGTGATCCATAACTCAACATTTACATACATACACACATTATAACGATGTAATTACAGACATACATCACACAATTATGAATTCACAACCATCACAATGAAGTATTCATCGACATATATCACTTAACAATAACTCAATCGTACTTAGCCCTAGTTCATCATCTAAGGCTTCTTCCTATGATTAAATCATCTTTTGTTCGGTGCACGAAGGCCTACACATAAATCCTACCATTGATTTTCATTATACTACGCAACGAGCACATATTTATAATTACTCAATTAATAAAACCTAGCCTACCTGGGCGCCAAGCAATTTCACGTGGTTTGGCTTCGATTCTTGTTTCCAGACTTCGTGACGGTGATCTTAATCGGAAATTCGCAATCCATCGATCTCCTTACACTAGAAATATCCTTCTTCTTCCTTCCCAAGCTTAGAGCTACTTTTTGGGGGTTTCTAGGGTGGTTTACGTCTAAATTAGGTATTTTAGGAAGAAGGAGAAAATAAGATTTCGCATTATTTACATTCTGTCTCGCCTATCCCTCTCTGGCGCCAGCTTACCTCGCCATGGAGCCGCCACACTAGCGGTATCTGGCCGGCCCTGGCGGGACAGGGGCCCAAAAATTTCCCGAAGTTTTGTTTTTCCGAAATAACGTCGGTTCTGATCGTTACAATTTTGTATCACATATTCATAAAACCTTCCTATCATTTTCCCTTTATTTCTCTTTCTCTCATTTTTATCCTTTTTTCTCTTTTTTTTACCCTTTTTGGGCCTATAATTTTAAGGAAAAAATCTACAATTTTCAGGTGAGGTTCTATTTTTACTTTCTGCTGCATTTTATGGTTATTTGAGCCTCATAAAAAGAATGAACCCCTTTGTTTGTTTAGTCATATTTCAAGAGGGGAAAGGTTCTCTGAAAATCTCGGATATATTACTAATCGATTATTTAGCCTTATAGAAACAACCTAGGAAAGGTCATCAAGCTACACAACTAACTTCTCACACCAAGAAAGTCAGGTATCAGATTGATGAATATAGTTGAAACTCTTTTTTACCCCATTCTTGTATGTGGAATGATATCCGACAAGTAACATAGTTTGGATAAAAGATAAGTCCTACCCACTATCAGCTCCTCATAAAGGGGGCTCATCCTCGAGAGGACTCAAATTACTACTTAATTATATTAAACTAACTAAAACCACCTCCTCCTTTTATTGTTAACGCAATATTTACGGGTTGTGAAAAAATATATATTATATATTCATAATTATTGAAATTTATTATAGATATATGGCAAGAACAGTAAATTGGTTTCATTTTGCTCTCCTATATGAATTCTAGCTTGTTAAAAAAAAGGACCCAGAAAAGTGTTGTTGAGTTCCCTTGGATTGGTAAGGATAAATGAGGTCATCCATTAAGTGTTCTACCTTAAGTTTTCGATAAGATTTCCTGAAAAATTAACTATATTCTATCTTAATTACTAAATGGTGAATTTAAGATATCAATTTGATCGATTTGACCTTTAGGTTCTTATCATTGAACCCATTTAACTTTTAAAATTATACGTCTAAAATCAATTCTTATATTTTAAAAAAGTAATTTATTTTTATATATAGCTATTTTTTGTGTCGAAAGTATTGAGATTGGTCGAACTCATTGACTATATGTTATATTATCACTACTAATAGTTTAAATATACACATTAATTTGGTTTAATTATATAAAATAAATTATAATGATAAAATTTTTTTAGAAATTTTCAATGTGAGGACTTGGAAATTTGAAAGTTTACAGAAAAAAATATTAGTTAAAATGCAAAATATGTTGCCAATAACCATTTAGAGAGGTGTTACGGCCACTTTTAGAAAGAAAAAAAAAAGGAGAAGAAAGATATAAAATCTAAATTTCTAACCTCACTTATAAAGGTGCACTCAATCATAATCACATTATACGAAATTTCAATCAGGTTCACACATTTATATTTAAATATTTTTTAAATAACATAATACTATGATATATGATCTAGAAAGGGGAACATGGATTCCCACAGAATCCCTAGATACCCTTGGTTACTTTTATCTTCTTTTTTTTAAATGAAAATAAAAATTATTAGTAGTATCATACGTAAAGTATGTCTAGTTTATGATAACCCCAAATTATGAAGTCCAAAAAAAACCAATTTCTTGCTTAGAAAAAAGTACTTAAATAAATCAACCAATTTTATTTACGTATTTTCTTTTCTTTTCGTTGTTTAATTTATTTTTCAATAGGCTAAATATTTGTAGTGTTTTCTTTGAAAATTGATGTACTAGTGTTGAATAGGGTTTCAGTTTATAATTTATATGACCATAACTTTGTATACGCGTTTCGGGTTTTCGCAAATCAGTAACTTTTGCGTAAAATCTATATTTATATGGAGAAATCTATTATATATTTAATAAATATACATTTGTTGGGAACTCAGTAACAAAGCAGTTAGTTGGACTTACCATTTGTGTTATACTCATGTTTCAACTATCAATTACATTAACCATTTAGGTGTTTAGGTTAGATTGAGATGTTTTATTATACGTTATCTAATTGATTTATGTCTATTTTATTGTTAACCAATTATTTTGTTGCTGAAAGAGGTCTTCATATAATTGTAGTTGTACCAAGTAAGTGTTTCTTTTCCCATTACTTCTTATAAGTATTCATGAAACTGTCGTATATACATATTTTCTTTATGTAGCACTCTCTACTGCGGTTAGATTACTTTAATTTTTAATCATTGATACTTTTTAAAGTTGCATTGAACGTCTTATTGATGTTAAAATTGAGACATGGTTATCGTATTATATTCCGTAATATAATTATATTTGCATAATATGAATTCTTTGTAATAGAATTTATTGGATTATATTTTATTAAAGTTATTTTTTAGTACATTATAAATGTATACAATGAATATGGGATACACGTGCAAAACACGTGCCTGAAAACTTGTAACGACCTGATTATGTCGTTAGGGAAAAGTCAATGAAGAAAGAATTAGGGCCAAAAAACTTTTTCGTAGTAACTTGGAATTTCCCAACCTAGTCCAAATTTGAATTAAATCGGAGTCATTAAAGTGTAGGGAGATCTGGTAATTAATGAGAGATCTAATTATGATTAGACCACAGATAGCTAAGACGTTAAGGAACCCGTACGACTTTACGGAATCGAATTTGGGCGAGTATGAACTCCCGAAAATGATCTTAGCGTGAACGAGTAACATTCTGTCTCCGTGTAGGCCATCAGAGAAGGATTGGAGCAGCCAGAGCGGGGCCGCGGTAGCAGGAAGGGTACGCCGTGGCGGGCTTGATGCGACTTAAAGTCATTAATAAACCTCTAAACGACCTTATTTGACACTTTTCAAATTTTAGAGCTAAGGAACGAACCCCAGGAGGCTCCTACTCGTTTTTCACCATTCTTGAGGCTAAAGGAAAGTTTTTCACTCCCCGAATCCATTTTTTGATTCGTAGAACGTAATAGAATGGGTCAATATTGATGGGGGAAGGTTTTGTTATAGATTCTATGATTCTATGATTGAAACAACCCTAATTTGGATGATTGAGATCATGGGTTTGATCTAGGGTTCATAGAATTATTATAGTTTCGGGTAATTAGTGATTGTTTGTTGATTTTCGTGTTATTATGATTGTTTTTAGACCACGAACAAGTGAGAAGAATTCGGAAAGGAAGATTCAAGCGCCTTAGGGGATTCAAGCTTGGATTCGAGGTAAGTGATGGTTGTGATTTCAAGTTGGTCTGATATATGCTTGTAATTACTTCATTATAATGCATGTATGTATGCGAATGTTGCATTATTTATCACCCTAAACGTAAATGAGGATAATTGAATAATTGTATGTCATGAATCTCCTCTTGTTGTATGATTGTGAGAATATACATTATGATTGTGATTGTGGTTTGTTGACTGGGTGGGTGTCACAATCCGACACACTAACTAGGATCGGTTGTCACGTTCTGACATAAATATGGGATCGGCTTCCACGTTCTAGCATAAACATGGGATCGATTGCCACGTTCCAGCACGCTAACTTGGATCGAATACCACAAATCGGTATGCTAATAGTTTGGGTTTGGGTTCCATGAGAGGACCATTGAATGGGGTTCCATGAGAGGACCATTGAATTGTGTTATGTATCTACTTGTGATGATTACGTTCATATCTAATGATGATTGATATTGGAAGACGGTATGTTGCTCTAAATTGATAACCAATGTGTATTATTGAGAATGTGGGATGCTACATTGATCCTGAAAAGATGACTAATATTGTATATGTTCGGTATATGCATGTTTATAATGTTGTGGTTACTTGCACGTATTTATCTTATTGGGATAGCCGCGTGATCCTACCAGTACACTGTGGTTGTGTAATGATACTGCACTTGGTCTTTCTTTGTTGAGTACAGGGCATCTTCAGGTGGCTATTGATAGACTTCAGCTAGGTGACTAATGAGCGTGACCGGATTCAAGGGTGAGCCAGTTCTTTCGGGCTGCCATGGATCTCTCTTGATTAAGTCCACTCTTTTCGGACTCAGACTATTTGATAAGGTGTTGTTTAGTTTCGGGGTTGTACCCCTTGTTCTTAGACTTTTAGTTAGTAGAGTTTTGGTATAATGACTTTTAGGTTCTAAGTATTTAATTTCGCATTTTTTAGTTGATTTACTTGCTTCCGTAACTTAATTGCCTTAGTTTTGGTTTAGTTGCTTAGTTTGGGTTGTAGTAGTGGTTCTCTCACCGGATGGTTAATGTGGGTGCCAATCACGACGGTCGTGACAAAGGTTGTATCAGAGCCCTAGGTTCATTGATCTCATTGTACCAAAACGAGTTTAGTAGAGTCTTGCGGAACGGTACGATGACATCTGTACATTTCTTCGAGAGGCTATAGGACTTTAGAAAAAAACTCACTTCTTTCTACTCCTTCATGCTATGACTTGAATCTAATTGGTATCTGGGTGATACAAATTGATATCTTTCCTCCTTCACTCTGTGGTCTGAGCTAGAGCAACAACAACGGTAACACCATCACTAGCAAGAGAGGATGTGTATAGACTACCGACAGCTGAATAGGGTCACCATTCAAATCAAATAAATTTCCTCGGGTAGATGACCTTTTTGACCAATTGCAAGGTGCATCATTTTCTCTAAGATTGATTTAAGGTCTGGTTACCATCAGTTAAAGGTTGAGGCGGTTAAGAATTAGGTTCGATCAAGTTCTATGATTGAAATTAGCAGTTTTGTGGGGCTCGCTAACTACTATTATCACTTGTGGTATGAGTTGAGTCCAATTGGTATCTCCCGATTCCAATTGGTATCTCAACGAAGTGAACTAGACGTCGTGGTCACAATTGAGGGGCCACAAGCAAAGAAAATTGGAAACTGAGAAGGTTCTAATTGGTATCTGACCCTAGGGGTGGTGTGAATGCATGGATGATCAGGAATGGTCATCAATGGAGTGAAATAATTAATTAAGAATTTGGACTTATGTGTGAATTGTATCTTGGAAACTTTGAACGCGCTTCTGGTTGTCTGAATTAACTGCGAATGTGAAGTTGTAATTGCTTGAATGTGATGAGGTGATTATGTGCACATTAAATATGTGTCTGAACTTTGATATGCACAATATGTTGGCCTGGTTATTGAAGTTATACAAGTGGTAAATACTTGAGTATCATGAAACTCATTGTGAAAGGAAGATATTGACTAAGGATCATGTGAGTGTTTGGGTGTATCATGGGGATGTGTGGGTTATGGTACTGAATTAACAAGAATGAATTGGTTTGTGTATCGTAGGATTTACTTGGGATAGACATGATTTCTCTTAGCTCAGAGAATTATCCTAAATTCGTTTGGCAAAGCTGGGAACCTTTGGGAAAATTAGAAAAAAGAAAAACCCCAGAAAATTAGTTGGCCTGGGTTTTATTTCCATTTTGGCCACAGAGGTAGGACTTTTCCCGCCAAGGCGAGGCCGCCAGTGTGGAATTCCTCCCACCAAAGCGGGATAGGGCGAGATAGAATCTTAGCCCAGTCTCCCCTATTTCCCCTAGTCACAATTATGGACCCCGAATCATACCCAAACTAACCCCCGCGATCTAATTCAGTGTTCATCAATCGAATATAAGTTATAAGGTGTGTTAAAATTGTGGAGGACCTGGGAATATGAGGAGGAAATCAGCGAGGTCATGGAAGCCGGGGGAAATGGTAATGCAGGTAGAGGAGTAGTGCAACCAGGCAATGAGGTTGCCCGTCAACAAGACATGGCTCAGTTTTATGTTTTTCGGGCAAGACCGAGTTTGAGGTGTGATGCAGTGGTCACTAGTGCTACTCTTATTTGTTCCCGTATGGCTATTGTTTTGTGTGATATAGGTTATTCTTATTCGTACGTGTCAGTTCAATTGCCTTGGAGTTTGATGTGGTTTGTGATATACTTGATGCCCTCATCCATGTTTCTACCCCAGTTGAAGAGTCAGTCACAGTCATCCTTATATATCGTGTTTGTCCTATTGTGTTTATAGATTTTTAGATTTGGGTTTATTTGGTTATGCTGGATATGACTGACTTGATATAATCTTAGGCATGACTTGGTTGTCCCCCTATTATACCGGGATTAATTGTAATACTAAGTCGGTAACTCTAGAGATCCCCGTTAGGGAAAAGTTAGAGTGGGAAATGGGTACAAGCCTAAGTCAGCTAAGGTCATATCTTTTGTGCGGGGTAGGAAACTGGTGGGGCATGATTGTTTGACGTAATTGGATCATATTCGGGATGTTGAGGTCGAATCCCCCTCTATTGAGTCTATTCCTGTCGTGTTAGAGTTGAGAGAACTTAAGGCTCAAATCTAAGAGTTGATAAAGGATTCATCCATCCTAGTGTTTCTAAGTGGGGCGTTCCTATCTTGTTTGATAAAAAGAATGAGGGTAGTATGAGGACTGATGATTTTATTTTAATCCATAAGGGAGTGGATTAATACTGGAATGACAAGCTTATGGATAAAGAAAGTTGCATTGAGTATACTTGGGTGAAGGAAATTTAAGATTTTAGTAAGAAAGTGCGTACCAAGATTGGGTTAGTCTTTTGAATTTGATGAGTTTACCTGAGTTTGAGGTGTCGTGTTGATGAAATGTTGGCTTCACAGTGATAGTCAAGGCTGACCGAGCGTAATGGTAATAAGAGTTCATGATGGATTGTGACGGAATGCAACTATATAATACAATTGTTGGTTAAGCAAATTTTTGTATAGTAATTACGACTTACGAGTATCTAAGGTTGTGGCTTTCGAAAAATTTGATGAGTAACGTGGTTGTATGGAAAGTTTTAAGAGATGGTGGGACACCATTTGAATAGAAATTAAAGAGCTAGAGTCATAATGAAGAAAAATAGTGGGATGTAGTACAACCTTTAGAGAGAGGCAAGAGCGAGAATATTTTATTTGATTGCGAAGGCTAAAGAGGTATCATTAGAGTGGTAGATAATTGGGTTTAGAGACGCGTGATTTCATTTGTTTTGATGTGGTTATGGTAATAGTGTCACAAGTCCGTTAGATTTGGTTAAAAACTATTGGAAATGACTTGAGAAATGAGTGTACATACATTAGCTCGAGTGTGATGATAAGTGTTTTTGTTTTATTTTTTGAGTTTAGTAATGAGTACAATGGAATTTTAGCGAAGGCTATTGTAAGATCGATGGAGATGCAATTAATGATAAACGGAGATTCATGAATTCATAAAAATCTTCAAGGTACAAGCTAATGTTGATAGAGAAAGCGATTGTGTTATATGGTGGAAATTACAATTTAGATTTTTCATTGTGAGTCTACATTCGTGGTGATGTATTTTGTGAAGGTATGAATTGGCAAGGTGGGAAATGATCAATTGTATCTGGTATTGAACATTTGAAAGGACTTACACCTGGGGTGAGTCGTAAGTTTACTACTATTGATTGTTAAGTACCTAAGAAGGTTTCATTTTTAAAAGTGTTGGTTTATAATAAGGTAAAAGGTCGAAGTGTTTATGATGGTTGTTAGTGTCGTGAGTATGATTCACTAGCTATGCTCTAGTGTGTTTTCACTTTTGTAGGTGGATCCCTATTGGTAGATCAGGGGTACCAAATCATGCTGTTTCATTAGGAAAATATTATTTGACTGGTTTAAGAGTCACCACTTAATTTTTAAGAAAAAATCAAGAAAAACTATTGTTTTCAAAAGACTAAAACAGAAATCCAATGAAAACTTAAAAGGGGTTCGAGGTTCTTATTAGTGTTCTAGGAAGAGTTTTAAAGCATCTAGAACACCCGCTAATGCGGTTATCCGGCAATTAATTATTCGGCTAAAAATATTTAACTTAACTTGAATTGAGCAAATTTTGTAGTTAGGACCATTTCAAGAGAAAAAGGAAAAATATTAAGGTATTATCCAAGTCGAGTATTTTGCAAAAAATATTATTTAGGCCTCGTTGAAGGTGATTGATTTAGTTAAGTTATAAAATCAAAACGGGTATCTTTGGAGATTTGAATTTTAAAACCTTAAGATTTAGCAGCAAATATTGACAGATAAACCATTAGGAAATAATAAAGTAAAGAAGGAAATTTGGGCTCAAGTCTGGTTTTCTGTCCGCCTGGGCCAGTACTTGGGCCCATTTTTTTTTGTCTTGGGCCTTCGGCCCATTTGAATCACTTGTACCTGTCCTAAACTAACATGAAAAGAATTATATTTTATCTTTGGGCCTTAGACCCATTCTTCACCTGTCCTAAATTTCTAATAGAATATTAATAATTAAAAGACAAGAGCTTAGGCCCTAAATAACAAAATACAAATTTAAATAATGAAGAGTGGGCCTTTGGCCCAATCTTTCAACTCTTGATTTCTTGCGCGCCTTTTTCAGCGCTAGAGCATGTTCGTCGATTTTAATGCTGGCCGACTCGAAAAGAGGAGGAATTTGAGCCTTTACGATTTTCCCAAAATGCAAGAAGGAAGACGAGTTCATAGTGAACTCGGACAAATTTCACATGCAACAAAAAAAAGAAATAAAATACATAAGTAATACTCATGATAAATGGGGCAATAAGATACTTTCGGGACAATAACTCCAAGAAAAAAAAAGGAACAATGACATGCCAAACAAACGACTCAACTAGGTTACTATTGGCTTCAAATTGGTAAAAGAAATTACTAACACGTAATTTTCCTTCTTCACAGTAAAGTCAAATTAGACTAATATAATCAACCAAACAAAATTCAAACTTTGCACTAGAAAATAAATATTACTACATCACTCCCCATAAAAATGAACTTGATAAGGATCAATTCCTTTTCATGGTTGACAAAAGGGGCCCACGAGCTCAACTTAACACAGAGGACAAGCATTTACTAATTTAGAGGAGAAAAACTTTTACAGATGACATCAAAACTTGGACTCTCTCACATTTTATACAATTAACAAGAGCTTAACACTAAGAAATAATTTAAAACTTATGCATATTAGATTCAAATATGTAATGCCCACCAAAGCTACAGAAATAAACATGAAGCTACACTATTTAAGGAAAATTTAATAAGCTACCAGTAAGTTACACACCGTGACACAAGCATACTATATTGATTGATTTTACGGTTCCTACACCTAGACGGGATCAAGACGAGAAATAACGACATACGCAACCAACCATTGCTAAGATGTAACAAACTCGGAACAGTAAGAGGGAGAGGCGACAAAACTTAGAAATCTATTATTAACCCCCATTCGTGGACCAAGTTTAGGCAAATAGACTTTAACATGGATTCTAACAATACGACAATTAATATGCTAATTTTGGAGAATGGAAAATAAAGCCTACACTTCAATAATGACTCAACAAAACAACCAAGTAAATAATTAAAACGAACAGTCACAGATGCGACATATGAACTTGAAACAACGACAAATACAACACACGAACTCAGAATGTTGACCTCTTAGTTCATTCATTCAACTTGAGGTGAAAGAATGAAAGATATGGTGTCGAGTATTACGGAATAAAACAGATTCAACGACATTCAAGAAGCAAGCTCAATAAGGGAAATCAATAAAACAGAACTTCAAATAAAATATCAGAGAGATAACAGCGAATAACGAAAGCCTTAGCTCAATATTATGCCGACTCAAGAAAACGACTAAGAGTATGTGCATCATATCGAAATATCCTAAACCAAATAGCGACTAACAGCAAACAAACACAAAGTAAACACCTTTCAAACATTAAAGAGTCATTTCGAGATAGAAGCAGAGGTGGAAAGAACATTGTGAAGAAGAAGGTGATACCTTTTTTCGGGCAGCGAAACAGAGACAGAATGAGCTCGAAAAACCAACGACTTCACCACCAAGACCCGAATATGAATCAGCAAACTGGAGACTTGGGTGGAACTTTAAACTCTAACGAACGTCGGGATATGAGGACAAACGAGAAAGAGGAATGATACTCAAACTAGAACTAGCCGCCTCTTCCCTTTCTTGAATATATTTCTATAAGTTCTGGTTGTTTTTGCCTCAGCTGCTCTTACTGTTTCTCTTTAAGAAATAAGATAAAAAAAAATCCCCCTAATACTGAAACGAAAAAAGGAATATATAGAAGGGGATTCGGGTTGACGAGTTGGGGGGAAAATGAAATGGATTCCAAATTCGTATTCAAAATCTTTAGGATAAGGCAGCCAGCTCCCACTAGTACTAATTCCAACGGATTGAGCAGGAGGGTCGTTCGTGTAACGACCCAAAAAAACGGACTAGTAAAACTAGAGCCTCACATGTGAGTTTGGAGTTGAGAACTTGATGAAATGATGAGAAATGACAGTGACGTCCGGAAACTAGTCGTTTGAACTAGTAAGTTGTAAGGGTCTTGTCGTTGAAGTTTAGAGTGTTGTTTAAGGGCTTAAGGGGTTGATTAGCTAGTTGATTAATCACCTTTATTAGCTAGCAAGACCTTAAGCTAGGTCATGAAATCATTTAGAACCGAGACCCTCAAAACAGTCCCCTAAAAACAGTTTTTAGTTTTAAGTTAGGAGTGAGGGTCAACTTTAAATGGTCATATCTTTTAGCTCAAAATGAATTAGGTGGACCATTACCTATCCAATTAAAGGTATCTGAGTCCTCTTTCCAACGCCACCGAGTTTGCCCTTTTCCGATCTCGGAGTAAAAAGTTATGCCCAAAATAGTGAAGCACTGTCAGCAAGGACGAGCTTAGACGGGTTTAGTGGAAACTTTTAAGTGGGTCCTTATTTATTTTCCTAAGTTGAGCCCCTTTTATTATATGCCTTTCCTAGCAATTATAAAACCCTTCTAGACCAAATTCTTCCATTTTAAGTCACTCCAATTAGAATTAAAAAGAACTCACCTCCTCTCAAATACTTTTCTCTCTACAATCCTCCATTTTAAGAAGGTCAAGAACTTGGAGCTAGGGCTTGGATTGAAGGTGGTTTCTTCATCAATTTTCTTGGGGAATCTTAACAAAGGTATGGTGACCCTTGATCCTTGATTATCTTTCCTTCAAGGAGTCCATTCAAAAGGGTTTCAAAAGTCTTCAAAGAACAAAACTTCTATTTTCTATTCTAGGTATGGGTTCATGGGTAAAATGTTTTCAAAGTCATTATATTGGTGAATTGAAGTTCTATTTATGATTTTAAGATGATTTTTATATGAAACTTCTTCAAGAACCCATGTTTTCATTAAAAGCCTAGAATTTGCTAATGAAGTGGGTTTAATGCCTATGATTTAATGTTGATGAAATTGTGTTTAGATTGGATTGTATTGTTGATTTATATGGTTTTCTATACCTATTTATGATGAATTGTTGGTATATGGATAATTGAGGATTGTGGCCTTATGGGCAAGTTATGGAAGAATTCTCTTGTGGTAAGAAAAATGGTTGGGACTTGAGTGTTGTTGATTATGGCTTTGGAGGATGGTAAGTTGGCTTAATCTCATATTATGGATAAAAAAATTGTTCTTGCTTGGTTTGATCCACTTATGGTGGAGGTGTTTAATTATGGAATGTATTGTGACCATGGCCTTGAAGGCATAGTATGAGAAATATAAGTGTTACATGACATTTTTATGAATGGACATTTAATGGAGCTAATGTGATCATGTTATGAACGTAAATGTGTTATTATTGAAAGGATTTTTCTCAATTTGACACTCATGAATGTTGATGATAGAATATGAAGGATTCTCCAATTTATTGCATATCTCGAATTGGTAGAGCTTGTGCATCATTTTCTTGTTTAAATGATTATATTATTGGTTGTTGAATCCTCGGATCGGTAGGCTAGTAGCACCCTTCCACTCATGATAATAATGAACCTTGGAATCGGTAGGCTTATCGCACCCTTCCATTAATGATAGTAATGAACCTTGGAGTCGGTAGGCCTATGGCACCTTTCCATGAAGGTTAATGATGAGACTTGAACCGGTAGGCCCATGGCACCCTTTCAAGAGGAGTTAATGAGCTTTCCTAAATGAACCTTGAAACGGTAGGCTTAAAGCACCCTTTCACGTGTTAATGAATGTAATTTGGAGTTGGTAGGCCAATGGCACCTCTCATATGTGATAATGTCAAGGTAACGAACTATTCTATGGGAATGTAGGCTAAGCACCGAGTGGATTTGGTTAGATGGAAACTCCCCCAATGGTTAGGCATGAGTTTCAATGATCGTCTACCTTATCCCATAAACTATGTGCCCGCATAAGTAGCTAGTGGATCTATTAAGCCATATATACCAGTCTTCCTTAGCCAAGTAGACCACCTCTTTACGGTGTGGGGACTTATGACACCGGATTCCATGACAAGCTCTCATGGTCTATGTCGGTTAAATGCTTACTTCCCATCATGTGAGATTTCATTATGGTTTCTTGATAGGCTCTACAAAGTGTAGGTAGTAGTATGAGATGCTACCTATACATTGCATGAGTAGGCTTGGAGAGGGTCATAGTGAGTTTCTCTAAATCCTAATGTATGTGACACAATTGTGGCCTAAATAAGGTTATTAAAGAATGTTGGCTCTCAAATGCTTAATATGAGATGCATACTATACTTTGGTTATATTATGAGTTATTTTCCCTTGTCATGTCTTAATTAATGATATACCTCTTATGTATGAATATTGTGCAAAGGTGAAAGAAAGGAATGATAAGTTATTTTAAGTGACCTAAATGTGGTGCCTTAGTATGGATGGTGGTATGGGACGCCATCCATACCTTGTACGAGGTATAGCATAAGGGTTGCTTGAGGTGAAGGTCCAAGGTAAAGGTTTTCATGTTGATATTGTTTAAATGTGATATTATGACTTACTTGATGTTTATGCTTGTCTTGTATGTCTTTTATGCAACTGTTCATGATACTTCAAAAAGTGGCATAATGCATGGTTTCTAGCCAAAATGTCCCTTTTAAAGCATGTTTTGCATGGTCATCATACTTAGTACTTAATTGTGCTAATTCCATATCTCTCTATTTTCTACTAGTGTAGGTTCCGGAAAGTGAGCAGATTCTATAGTAAGCTTGGAACTTGAAGTTCTTCCAAGATCCTGTGGTATGTCCTCATATGTTGAGGACAAGACTTTTCTATTCTAATTTTATGATAAGGTTCTTGTAATAGACTTAATAGACTTCTTTTGATTGTAAAGGGTCGTGTCCCTACTTATGTTTTGTGATTGTGTCTAAGATGGCAATGTCAGACTTAGACTTCCGCTGTGTGTTTTTAAAGTTGTTTTAATGAAGTTTGAATGTTTGGATGTAAATAAGTTTTTAATTCCGCACTATTGTCATTATTGAATGCAATGAATGACTATGTGACTTGTATAAGACCCATTCGGGGTCGAGTACGCCTTGTTACGACTTGGGGGTGCTCCCGGGTCGTGACAGTTCGATCTTGGCAAGGACGAGTGAATCGCGGAGATCGAGACACGTCGGAGGAGAGAGGCGCGCTGCTGCTGGATTGATTTCTGGGTTTTCTTGTTCTGTTTTTTGGCATTGTTCGCTGGTTGAAGAAGAAGGTACACGCAGGGGTCGGTTCTATTTTGGTAATGTTATACGCTATTGCTGCTGTATGTATTGTATGGGTCTGGGTTATTTGTGAAAAAGGAAAAGGCTGGGTCGATTGTTGTAAGCTGATGGAATGGAAGCTAGTGGGCTGGAATTGGTTTAGTTGGGAAGAAAATAAAGGCCCAAAAAATTGGTTTTTCTGATGGGTTGAAAGCAAAGTGGGAAGATGACTACAATTGAAATTTCAATGATTAAAATTATAACCAATTGAGTTTAAAAATTTAGCCGATTTGAAATTAATCGGTGAATTCGGCTAACACTCAAACAAGATAATTCAATATACATTAATTAACGAGCCTCTTAATTTTAAAGATATATAAAAAAAAGTTAACTCAAATATAAAATAATTTAAATTATAAACTATTGTATAACTAAACTAATTAATCAAATATTTAATTAAAACAAAATATTTTTGAGATGATTTTCGAATAATCATAAAATATATTAACTATATACATAATTATATAAAAACATATATATTACTAAAAATTATAAAAAGTGACAAAACTATTTAAAATAACTTGAAAAATATTTTGAATTTTATAAAGTCACTTATTTCAAATTGTTTGGAATTTTAAGAAGCTCAAAATCAATTCCTATCATGGATGGTCAAAATTGGGTGTCAACACATGCGATGTTCTCTTGGTTGAGTGGGAAGATTGGGAAGATTTGGTTATTTCGAATGACATAATTGGTGTTGTATTGGAGTTGTTAAAGTATTTTAGTGGTTCTACATGTACCACCTTGCTTATGAGAATTTATAGAAGAGCTACCCTGCGTATTTATGGTTGTCCGACAATCTAATATTTCATCTTATCGTCAAGGTCATGTATCGATTATGTGTGGTTGAATGTGGGGATCATTGGGTCTAATTCTATTGCTCTTAAGAGGTAATCTACAATTACTAAATCTAGCATTTCAATAGTGTAGTTGGAGGGGTTGTATGCTTGGACATATCCATTGATGAGTATCTGATTTCTAAATATCAAAATTGTTATAACTTAAGCTCATGGGAATTTATGTTGTGGGATGGAGATGTTGTTAAGAACTGTGATTGTTTGGGTATTATGATTGTATGTTGGTTGGTTCACGTTCACCTCTAATTGTGGTGAGTTTTGATTTAGGATTTTATCATGGTTTTGTGAGAAAAGATTTGTCCTAATGTTTGTGTCAAGTCCTTGATAACATGTTGTAGACATGTGTACGATCAAACTTTGATTGTTATTGGGAATAGCTTTGTTGTTAGTTAAGTGTACATATAACAATAATTATCACTCGAGTATTGTGATGATTTCATTGAGGCATTGTAAGAGAGGAAGTGTAGGTATTCAATTTGGTTGGTTTGGGGACAGATATTATATCATAAAGTGAGACTCAGTATTGTTAAACAAGACCTTCGGTATGAAGAAGAACCAGTTGAAAGTCTTGATCACGATGTCTGGGAGCTAAGGACATGCTAGACAAGTATCCCCAATAATTTGACATCTCAGCTACTACTCTACCTTTATTTTAGTCAGTCTTTCCTAGTTGATCACTCGGGGACGAGTGATGGGTAAATTGGTATCCATTGTAACGACCTGATTTCGTCGTTAGGGAAAAGTCAGTGAAGAAAGAATTGGGGCCAGAAAATTTTTTCGTAGTAACTTGGAATTTCTCAACCTAGTCCAAATTTGGACGAAATCGGAGTCATTAAGGTGTAGGGAAATTTGGTAATTAATGAGAGATCTAATTATGATTTAGACCACATGAGTAGATAGCTAAGACGTTAAGGAACCCATACGACTTTACGGAATCGAATTTAGGCGAGTAGAACTTTTGAAAATGATCTTAGCGTGAACGGGTAACATTCTGTCTCCGTGAACAGGTAACATTCTGTCTCAGTGTAGGCCGCTAGAGCGGGGCTGCTGTAGCGGGATAAGTTTGACGTGGTGGGCCAGACGCTACTTAAAGTCGTTAATAAACCCCTAAATGACCTTATTTGACACTTTTTTATTTTTAGAGCTAAGGAACGAACCCCAGGCGACTCCTACTCATTTTCACCATTTTTTAGGCTAAAAGTAAGCTTTTCACTCCCCCGAATCCGTTTTTCAATCAGTAGAATGTAATAGAATTGGTCAATATTGATGGGGGAGGGTTTTGTCATAGATTCTACGGTGGAAACAACCCTAATTTGGATAATTGGGATCATGGGTTTGATCTAGGGTTCATAGAATTGTTATAGTTTCGGGTAATTAGTGATTGTTTGTTGATTCCCATGTTATTATGATTGTTTTTAGACCACGAACAAGCGAGAAAAATCTAGAAAGGAAGATTCACGTGCCTTAGGGGATTTAAGCTTGGATTTGAGGTAGGTGATGGTTGTGATTTCATGTTGGTGTGATATATGTTTGTAATTGCTTCATTATAATGCATGTATATATGCGAATGTTGCATTATTTATCACCCTAATCGTAAATGAGGATAATTGAATAATTTTATAACATGAATCACCTCTTGTTGTATGATTGTTAGAATATACATTGTGATTGTGATTCTGGTTTGTTGAATGAGCGGGTGTCACGATCCGACACACTAACTGGGATCGGTTGCCACGTTCTAGCATAAATATGGGATTGATTGCCACGTTCTGGCATAAACATGGGATCGGCTGCCACGTTTCGACACACTAACTTGGATCGGATACCACGAACCCGTATGCTAACAATTTGGGTTTGAGTTCCATGAGAGGACCATTGAATTGTGTTTTGTATCTACTTGTGATGATTACATTTATATCTAATGATGATTGATATTGAAAGACGGTATGTTGCTCTAAATTGATAACCAATGTGTATTATTGAGAATGTGAGATGCTACATTGATCCTGAAAAAAAGACTAATATTGCATATGTTTGGTATATGCATGTTTATAATGTTGTGGTTACTTGCATGTGTTTCACTTATTGGGATAGCCGCATGATCCTACCAGTACACTGTGGTTGTGTACTGATACTGCACTTGCTCTTTCTTTGTTGAGTACATGGCATCTTCAGGTGGCTATTGATAGACTTCAACTATGTGACTAATGAGCGTGACCAGATTCAAGGGTGAGCCAGTTCTTTCGGGCTGCCATGGATCTCTCTTGTTTAAGTCCACTCTTTTCGGACTCAGACTATTTGTTAAGGTGTTGTTTAGTTTCGGGGTTGTACCCCTTGTTCTTAGACTTTTCGTTAATAGAGTTTTGGTACAATGACTTTCAGGTTCTAGGTATTTAATTCCACATTTGTTTAGTTAATTAACTTGTTTCCGTAACTTAATTGCATTAGTTTTAGTTTAGTTGCTTAGTTTGGGTTGTAGTAGTGGTTCTCCCACCGGATGATTAGTGTGGGTGTCAATCACAACGATCTGGGTCGTGACAAAACTAGTAGTCATATAAAATTAAAGTAAAACATAAAATAATCAAATTTAGCTAGGATTGAACATATGAAAAATTATTTACCATAAATTTAACAAAATCATGCTAAATAAAAAAGAACCTGGGGGAAAGCAAAAAGAAACTTAAAATAAACGGAAGATCCAAGTCGACAGCTCCAACATAAACATCGATATTTACTAGATTGAACTGAACTGCGGAGTTGGAAGGCTCAAAGTTAAAAAATTGAATTACGATTTTACCCCTAATATAAATCAAAATGTTTTAAAGAAATTTGTTAAATTGTTTCATTTTAATTAATTCCTAATTAAATATCTACATGTTTAAAATGATAATCTATCTATATATATTAGGAGAAGTAAAAGTGACATGTGTCAACACCATAAAAACAAAAAATTTAAATAATTATAATTAATTACATGTAATAGGATTATATAATAATTAAATACCATAATTGGATACAACCAACTCAAAAATATAACAATGTTAAGGTGAATTTATGCTCATTTGTTATCAGCCAGATATAAGACCCCTCTGTGAAAAAAAGAAAAGTAAAAGGAACATGACATATTTATTAATCACGTATCTAAAAAAAATAAATTTAAAATGAATCAAAACAATTGTACACATGCATTACACATATCTCCTTGAGTTATTATTGTGTTTTTGTTCTTACTTTAATATATGCATGGGAAGTGTTAGAGAAAAAATCCACTAAAATTATTATCTTATTTGCTTGACCATATTTGTTTTGTTACTTTATTAAACCATTTGATTTACAACGTTTAATAGTTATTTGAAATAAGTACAAAACATAAAAACTTACAACTTACAATAAAGATATTAATGTTTTTTTTTTTTTAAAAAAAGTTATCAAATAAAAATAAATGTGAAAAGTGCAAATTCTCATAAAATAATGACTTTGAATTTCCTTAACTAACTCAACAAAAGATGAAACCATGTTGTTAATTTCAAATTATGACACCTTCTCAACATATCAAACACACTTTTATATAACTTAAGATGTAAATTTAAAATTATATAGTGTAAGAGACTTTAAAATTTCATAAAATTTCAAAAATCAAGTTCAAATTAGAGTTGTCCAATTTCTACCTGCACAATGATAATTACAAAAGTAGACATAGACATAATTCTCCATTGAGTACATATATGAGAGTGTTTCTCGTTGATCTGATAGAATTTTCAAATAGATCTACTAAATAGAAGTAGATTCCACATAAAGATACCCATATTTATTCTTTCATGATCATTATTCTGACCTGTTCAAACTTGACATCAAAGATTAATTGTCATAAACAAATGTAATATAAAAAAAAAAACAGAAAAGGCAAAAAAATGTTAGCATGTTCAAGTGGTTGAATAAATATAAGAGAATATGAAATTCTGAAATTAGTAGATTCTCTTAAGAAGATGTAAGTGATAAGAGTTAAGAATAGTTCTTGCTATTTAAATACTATTTATGCGGTTGGCTTTTTTCTAGGGATAAGATAAGATTAGTTTCTTATCTTTTAAATTTTAAATTAGTTAGCCAAATACAAAATTTTAGAAAAATAATAAATTAAAATGTATAAATGAAAAGAAAAGAAAAAACGGTTGTGAATCAACCATTTTCGAAAAGCTAAAAAAGACGTTTAGGACTCTTTTTGTTAATTAAACAATTAATAATTTTTTTATAAACAAATTAATTTAACTATCCTTTTTGAATCTATTTTTAAAAATTGTAGTTATCTAAACTAATATCGAAACGTATGTTTTTAAAATTTGGCTAACTAATTTAAAATTTAAAAGATAAGAAACTAATTTTATCTTTGTTGGGTTTTTAAAGGTGTGAATAGGAAATGAAGGGTTGTGACTCTCCTGAAGAGTTGTAACTATGCCGAAGGGTTGTGACCTTTATGAAAGGTTGTGTCCTTTCTAAAGGGTTGTGACCGTTTGAAAGGTTATGCCTTTTCCAAAGTGTTGTGACCTTTCTGAAAGACTGTTTTCTTTTTGAAAGATTGTCTTCTTTCCAAAGGGTTATGACCTTTACCCTTTGTTGACTATAAATAGAGAGGTTTTCTCTCATTTTTCTGCATCGAATTCTTCCCTTCTTTTGCATACATTTCTTACAAAACAAAATTGATCGATCGTGTATGTATGTATGATTCGTTGCTGTCATTTTGAGTTCGTTGAAATTATCGAAGTTTGAGGTACAACTACTTCTTTAATGGTTAATCTGTTTTATCTTGGGAGGAATTAATTTGCAACCTCGGGTGCTTGAGGGGATTAAATTTCTTAAGGACACACAGTGAGTTCTGTGGACTCGGATAGTTCTTTGTGTTTTTCTTTTCATTTTTTATTATTTCTGGTTTGCTAATCTAAATACAGGAGATAACAAGCTTAAGAAATTTAATGTTGGTATTTTCTGTGGTAAGGAAATTACTTCTATTTGTTGTGTTCTTTTTATTGGGGAAAGAAAAAGAAGAAAAGGAGAATTATTTTATCATATGATAAAAGAGATTTGGGATGAATTAATACTACTTTAATATGTTCGAGTATATTTTTTGTAGTAAGTTTTCCTTGGATGGGTAAGATTATTTTTATTTTCTTCCCAAGTGCATTCAAGCATTGCACCCCTTCAGTTTTCTTTTCAATGAGAAAAGTTATTTTGTGCATAAAGGCTAAGATGAACACTTTAATTTTTTCCCTATATTCTTGGTTTTATATAATTATGAGAAGAAGTAAATGAACAGATGTTGTCTCCTAACAATATTTGAACATGAGTTTAGTTTCTTGTTGAAATTAAATGTCTTCATGAGGAAAATAGCAATATGATGGAAACTGAGAAAAGAAAAAAAAATTAGCAAGAAAAGTGACTTGCATGAAATTATTGCTGACAGATAGAATATGATTCAATGAGAGTAAACATCAGGTTATATTTTTATTTCCCTTGATTATTATTTTCTTTTTCTATCCTTTATAAGTTATGAAATTTATTTCATAAATGTTAGGATAGAATATCATTATGTGATGATCTTAGAATATATCTTTATTATTAATAATATGTATTCTGTTTAGGGGAGAAAAAATAAAACTTTTGTAGTTTTCTACTCCATGTGAAATTTGATTGTGTTTGACTTTTGGAGAATTTTTTTTACTCCTTTGGTTTGAAGAATATAAGAACTTCACGAATAAATCAGATTGTGCGTTGGTTTGAAGAATATAGAAACTTCACCAATTTGTTAAATACTCTGTTTGAATGAATATTTTGACTTGAAGAGTACAAAATCTTCGTCAGGAATATTAAGGCTAAATGATTGAAAAAGATAAAATCTTCACCGTTAGCTCGAAACAGTGTTGTATTTGAGGTTTCTAGAGATTAAAACCTTTTTGGCTGTCTGAATGTGAAACTGATTCGAAGAATATTAAAACTTCATCAGAATTCAAGGTTCATTCGGTTAACGATTAGAAGAATATAAAAATTTCATCGTTAAACTAGAAACAAGTTGTATAAAGATTGAATCTTTATTGTTAGTATTCTAAATACTAAGTGGTTTGTCTAGTTGTGACAAAACGAGAAAAAAAAACAGTAGTGACATAAAATTAGTGATTTTTGTGCCTGCAATGGATTATTATATGGATTAAATCTCCAAAAGAAGGCTTCATGTTGCCAATGTGTAAGCATGAGAAAAAATATGTGGAAAATAATTTCAAATACTTGAATAATATTTTGAGAACATATTTAAAATGTGGGGGTTTCTTTCCTTGTGATAAAGACAAAATAGATTTACTATCTAATTTAAATTTGAAAGTACAAGATATGAAATTTAATGACATTCTTGTATTATATTAGACCCACAAAATTCTTGAAGTATATTTGATATTGTGGACGTTGAGTCTCTCTTGAGTAGTATAAAACCACAAAACTATATTACTCGTTCAAAAGAATTGTATTCTTTGATGAAAAAGTTTCACTTAAAATATTGTGATTTTTCATGAAAGATATGTCTATTAATTTTTTTTTTTTTTTGTATAGACATGAACATTGGTGAAAAGTGATATGTTATATTTGTGTTGTAAAACAAATATTTGGGTCATATTGTCCTTGTTGGACCGATGAGACTATGATCATGGGTAATTCTATAACAAATTGAATGTTATGGAAAGGTCCTTCTGAAAAGGACATATGGCAAGGTGTTGACTCTAAAACAATGTCTGTATTTGAGAAAGTTATAAAAAGTAAAGAACAAAATATTTGTGGAGAAAGGTTACCTCACAGAAGGTCTTTTCAAACTTAGTATTTTTGTTTGTTCTTACTTGCTTGAATCAAATTATTTGTGACATAAATGCTTGAGACATGTCAATTACAGAACCTTCCAAAAACTGATCAACTGAGAAGTTTTGCCTAACTTCTAGTGCAATAAATCAAAATGTCAAGTATGTGTTGTTGAAAGGAAGTTTAATACCTTAGAATTGATTTACACTGACATTTGTGATATGAAGTCAACACCATCTCGTGGTGGGAAAAAGTGTTTCATAAATTTTATTGACAATTGCACTAAATATTGTTATGTTTATTTGTTGAATGGTAAGGATAAAGCAATAGAAACATATTGGCAATATAAAACTGAAGTTGAAAATCAGTTGGATAAAGAGATTGTCATGATTAGAAGTGGTAGATGTGGAGAATATGAATCTTCTTTTGCAGAAATATATTTGGAAAATAGAATCATCCATCAAATTACTTATTGCACATTCTCACCTCAATCTAATGATATTGTTGACAGAAAAAAATTGAACTTTGAAGGAAATGTTGAATGTCCTATTTATAAGTTCAGGTTTACCACAAAATTTGTGGGGGGTGCTATCATTATAGCAAAAGAGAACAACAAGAAGTTTGTCTGTTCAGAAAGAGAGAAACAAAAGGTTTTGTTTGTTAGTAAATGGAGTAACAAATAAGAAAAAAAACTTTTGTATGTTAAGAAAGGGAGCAACAAAAAGTTGTGCTTGTTCAGACTTTGTTGTATCCTGATAGAGAATTGTTTGTCGTCCCTTAAAGTTTATACAAGTAATAACTCTTGAAAGATAGTGATCAAACAATTTCCAATACAGTCTATTTCATATGAGAAATGGAAATGAGGGAACTATTCTCAAACGGGTCAAAATAGGACCTAAGACTTTGGATTGTATGTTCATTGGATATGCTACAAATGGTAAAGCATGTCGATTTATGGTTCATAAGTCCAAACCGTCGGATAGTCAAGTGAAGGGTCTAAACGACCTTGGAAAGAACCAAAGAAGAATGTACTTAATAAAGAGATTCAGAGGCATAGTAAATGTCAATGGACAAATTACTTCTTCCGGGTTTGATTTTGTAACATTTCTTCTTGAAAATGAGTCCATATAGTCGAAAAAGATATGTCTTTTGTGGACTCATCCTTTTTGGAAAGAGGTTGTCAATAGTAAGATAGATTCAATATTGAGCAACCATACTTGAGAGTTGGTTGATCTTCCTCCAGGAAATAAACTTTTGGGTTCAAAGTGGATCTACAAAAGAAAAAGAAAGCTAATGAAACTATTGACAAATACAAAGACAGACTTGTTGTCATAGGCTTTAGGCAATAAGAAAGCCTTGTTTGACAGATAATAACACTAACTAGGATTGCATCAATTCAGATGTTAATTGCGCTAGTTACGAAATATGGCCTTCAAATTCATCAAAATGGATGTGAAAACATTTTTTAAAATGGAAAATTGGAGGAAGAAATTTACATGGAACAATCCGAGGGTTTGTGGTTCCTAGTAAAGGAAAGAAAGTCTGTAAACTTGTTAAGTCACTTTGTGGACTAAAAACAAGCTCCCAAATAATGACATGCGAAGTTTGACCAAACTATGTTGGCAAATGAATTCAAGATTAATGAATGTGATAAATGTTTTTACATGAAAGACACTCCAAATCACCAGGTCATTGTTTGTTCTTATGTTGATGACATGTTGATCATCAAAAGAGACATTTCTGATGTAAATGCTACTAAGCATATGCTAAAAAGTAACTTCGATATGAAATACATTAAAGTTACTGATGTGATTGAGAAGGTACTTGACAAGTTCAAGTATTTGGATTTCAATATTGTCAAGACTCCAATAAATATGAGTTTTCTACTTCAAAAGCATGAAGGCAAAAGTGACTCACAATTGGATTATGCTAGAGTATTGAGAAGTATGATATATATCATAAAGTATACACGATCAGATATAACATGTGCTATTAGTAAACTGAGTCGGTTCACGAGTAATCTCAATTAAACTCATTAGATGACAATGAAAAGAGTTTTGGAGTATTTAAAACGTACTTAAAGACTATTGCTTTGCATTATAACTAATATTCAACAGTATTAGAAGAATATAGTGATGCAAATTGAATCACCAGGTCAAATGAAGTAAAATCCACGAGTGGATTTGTATTTACTCTTGGTGGAAGAGCAGTCTCTTGGAAATCTTCCAAATAGAAATGTATCACTCGCTCTACTATGAAATCTGAGTTTATAACTCTCGATAAGGCCGATGAAGAAGTTGAATGACTCCAAAATTTCTTGAAAGATTTTTGGCCCAAACCTTTTAGCTCCAGTATGCATACACTGTGAGAGTTAATTTGCAATAGGTAGGGCATGGAGCATGATGTATACCAAAAAGTCTCGTCATATATGACATAGACATAATATCGTTAGAGAACTACTCTCTAGTGGAATTATCATAATCGACTATGTAAAGTAAAAGGATAATGTGTCGGATCCACTTATAAAAGGCCTAACTAGAGAGGGAGTTGATAGATTATCAAAGAGAATGGGACTATGGCCGAGAACAAGTCATTGTGGCGGTAACTCCACCTAGAAGAGTGGAGATCCCAAGATCTAGGTTCAAGGAGATCAAACAAAGTCATTGATGACGGTTCACATTGTCAAAATATTTTTTATGGTCCATTCTCATGATAAGACAATGTTCAGTAACAAGGATAAAGGCATCAAGACTTTTTAATGGTGTCTAAGTTTGATACAGGGTATATCAAATAGTGTATCTACGGGATAACACATTTAGAAATCACCTATGTAAGTGTGAAATGTAAGTCGCTTCAAGGAGAATCCGGTAAGGCCAGTTCTCTACGCACTTATAAACCAAGACGTGTTCATGGTTAAAACGAACAAAACAATGAGAACCAAGAACAGTTCAAGGGTTGATTGTGTGACTTATGTTGTCTAGGTATACACTAAAGCTCGACGGTTCAAAGATATCAAATCTACCGATTGACCGAGTATATCCGATATATGTTCACTATGAAAAGTTCAAAGGAAAATCCACTTATCCAGAGGCAATCAATCCTTAATTACGAATCACACAGTTTTTCATTCATGTGTTTTAATAATAGCCATTCCCTATTCATGTGGGGGGATTGTTGGGTTTTAAAGATGTGAATAGGAAATGAAGGGTTGTGACTCTCCTGAAGAGTTGTAACTATGCCGAAGGGTTGTGACCTTTATGAAAGGTTGTGTCCTTTCTAAAGGGTTGTGACCGTTTGAAAGGTTATGCCTTTTCCAAAGTGTTGTGACCTTTCTGAAAGGCTGTTTTCTTTTTGAAAGGTTGTCTTCTTTCCAAAGGGTTATGACCTTTACCCTTTGTTGGCTATAAATAGAGAGGTTTTCTCTCATTTTTCTGCATCGAATTCTTCCCTTCTTTTGCATACATTTCTTACAAAACAAAATCGATCGATCTTGTATGTGTGTATGATTCGTTGCTGTCATTTTGAGTTCGTTGAAATTATCGAAGTTTGAGGTACCGCTACTTCTTTAATGGTTAATCCGTTTTATCTTGGGAGTAATTAATCTGCAACCTCGGGTGCTTGAGAGGATTAAATTTCTTAAGGACACACAATGGGTTCTGTGGACTCGATAGTCTTTGTGTTTTTCTTTTCATCTTTTATTATTTCTGGTTTGCTAATCTGAATACAGGAGATAACAATCTTATCCCTAGAATAAAGCCAACCGCATAAATAGTATTTAAATAGCAAGAACTATTCTTAACTCTTATCACTTACATCTTCTTAAGAGAATCTACTAATTTCAGAATTTCATATTCTCTTATATTTATTCAACCACTTGAACATGGTAACATTTTTTTGCTTTTTCTGTTGTTTTTTTATATTACATTTGTTTATGACAATTAATCTTTGATGTCAAGTTTGAACAGGTCTGAATAATGATCATGAAAGATTAAATATGGGTATCTTTATGTGGAATCTGCTTCTATTTGGTAGATCTATTGAGAATTCTATCAGATCAACGAGAAACACTCTCATATTTGTACTCGATGGAGAATGATGTCTATGTCTACTTTTGTAATTATCATTGTGCAGGTAGAAATTGGACAACTCTAATTTGAACTTGATTTTTGAAATTTTATGAAATTTTAAAGTCTCTTACACTATATAATTTTAAATTTACATCTTAAGTTATATAAAAGTGTGATTGATATGTTGAGAAGGTGTCATAATTTGAAATTAACAACATGGTTTCATCTTTTGTTGAGTTAGTTAAGGAAATTCAAAGTCATTATTTTATGAGAATTTGCACTTTTCACATTTATTTTTATTTGATAACTTAGTTTTTTGTAAAAAAGCATTAATATCTTTATTGTAATTTGTAAGTTTTTGTGTTTTGTACTTATTTCAAATAACTATTAAACGTTGTAAATCAAATGGTTTAATAAAGTAACAAAACAAATATGGTCAAGCAAATCAGATAATAATTTTAGTGGATTTTTTCTCTAACACTTCCATGCATATATTAAAGAAAGAACAAAAACACAATAATAACTCAAGGAGATATGTGTAATGCATGTGTACAATTGTTTTGATTCATTTTAGATTTATTTTTTTTAGATACGTGATTAATAAATATGTCATGTTCCTTTTTCTTTTCTTTTTTTCACAGAGGGTCTTATATCTGGCTGATAACGAAGGAGCATAAATTCACCTTAACATTTTTATATTTTTGAGTTGGTTGTATCCAATTATGCTATTTAAAAATCATTCAAATGCATTAATTTTCTTGATTTTGTAAAGTTTTTCCAGTATATTGTATTAGAAAATAAGATGATAATTGTTATTTACTCCATTCTAATTTATGTATTGTATTTTAACGAGGCAAGAAATTCTAGAAATATGGTAAGACTTTACAAATTTTCAATATACCCAATAAAAGTTTTTTTTAAAAAAGGTACTTTTTTATGATTTTTTTTGCAATAATATAGATCCAACATAGATAAAATATAAATAGTATAATTAAATATTTGTCAAATAATAAATGTGTCATTCTTTTTTCTTAATAACTAAAAAATAAATTGTGTTATATAAATTTAAAATAAGAAGATTATTTATTAATTCAATATTATTATTATTATTATTATATTATTATTATTATATTATTATATTATTATTATTATATTATTATTATTATATTATTATTATTATTATTATTATTATTAAATTCTATCCTGAACAATATCACAATTATAAGTTATTTAGCAAATTTAAGACTATTCACAATATTAGTTTAGGTTTAAAATTGAAATTTTAAAATATATTATATAATTCTTTATTTGAAATTTCAAATTTTAAAATATTTGAATTTCAAGATAACTATAATTACACATAATATGCTCCGTCGGATAATTTGTATTAGTTATTTTTAATTAAAACAAAATTATTCATTTTAAATTGCACGGATACGTATACTAGTAATAGTAATAATAATAGCTTAAATTATTAAATCCAAAAATTTGTACATAAATTACTCAACTGTTCATAACTTTTTTCGTAACTCCTCTCGCAAATAATATAATTTATGTGGATAAAGCATTATCCTTTATGATAATTAAAGAAATTTAATAATTTAAAAGGGTGCAAATCTCCAAGATTGGCATACATTATATCCTATTGTTTATTGTTTTTCTTTATTTGCTTTAATATTCATATTCATAACTCATAACTAATTACCTATTCAACTGTTACATTCTTCATATCCATAACTCTCTTTTTTCATATTCATAACCTCCAAATGTTTAATTTAAAACTTTAAGATATCTTTTGGTATTCCTTTATTTTTATCTATATAAGTTCATATTTTTTGTGTCATGAAACCCCTACCCAATGTTATAATTTTTATTCTATAGTTAAAGTAGATGGAGAAGGCTCTTGAATTTTAATAGGTTATGAGGCAAGGAACCGATAAGAACTCGGAAAATTATGTACTAATTTTGTAGTTATTTTTCCATCTATTAATTATTGATCAGAGTCTTAAGAAGGACGTATACATTGTATTTTTTTCCTTCTATATGTGTTTTTTTTGTGTGTGTTTTTTCTCTATTAGACTTCTATCTTTAGTTTTCTATGAATGCATTATTGTTGTAAGTTTATATTTTTATTTGGACTCAAATTAATCATTTGTGACTTTATTAAAAGGTTGCTAACTATTAACGTAAGTTCAAAAAATACCGTTTGTTGCTTAAAAAAAATTAATTTGAAACATCAAAATACCTCCTTCATTTGGTTTTTTTGGACATTTTATTAAAGATTTATTTATAGTTGTTGTCTTTTATTGCTCATTACATACATGTTTTCATAGAATTTTAGATATTCTAATATATTTATTAAAATTCACATAAAACATATGTGTGAAGCACGTACCCAGAAACTAGTATGAGATAAGAAGCGAAAAAAAGAAAAAAAATAGATGAAAAAAAATGAGTTTTGAATAAGAATAAAATCACCCTCACAAAATTTGAATTCTTTGTAGCAAGAGAATTGATGAGCACAAATGAATTGATTTAAATGAGGAAAAAAATGGGTACCCTCTTTGTCATGTTATAGTCTTCTTCATCGTTGAGTTATTCCCTTAATACTTAAAATGAATGTAAAAGAAAAATAGTGTCGGCCCTACAGATTCAAACGCCTCCTCTTGATTGCTAATATATTTTAGATATTCTAATATATTTATTAAAATTCATATAGAACACACGTGCGGAGCACGTACCAGAAACTAGAATGAAATAAGGGGAAAAAAAAAAGATGAAAAATGAGTTTTGAATAGGAATAAACTCACCCTCAGAAAATTTGAATTAAGAGAATTGATGAGCACAAATGAATAGATTTAAATGAGGAAGCAAATCGGTACCCTCTTTGACTTGTTTATAATCCTCCTGAGCATTAAGTTATTCCCTTAATACTTGAAATGAATGTAGAAGAACAATAATTCGATCCTACGGATTCAAATGCCTCCTCTTGATTGCTAATATATTTGTCTGGAAATGAAGAAGTGAAAAAGCGTATCTTGTGTTTTATATGTGTTCTCTTAGTTGTTGAGTAGTTTTCTTGAAAAGTACGTTTGCTCAATTTTGATAATTCAATTATTATTTTCCAATAAGGGCTTTTAAAGTGCAACGAGATATGGACACTCGAGAGTTTTGAATCAATTATTCTCATGAATTATTTTTTTATGTGTCACAATATTAGTGAAATTTAACACTAATTGAGAAAGTTATTCTAAATTTGTCATTTATTTCTTTCACTTTTGACCAAAATGACTTTGAATTTATTTAATAATGTTTCATGTGAGCAGAGTACACAATAATTATATTTTTATGATCTTTTCAAAAATGGCAAATTTTAATTTACTTGATATTATCTACTCTTCATTCACACTAGTAGGTAATACTCTCTTCAAATAGTTCTCAAAAAATTGATGAAATACAATCAAACTCAGGACTATCTAATTTAACAAGTATATATCAGGCCCACTATTAGTTTTCTTAAAAAAAAAGGATATTAGTAATTACTTTTGCTGAAAAGAATTTTAGTTCTATTCTACATAGATGTCACGATCTAAAAATGGATGTGATGACACTAGTCTTATTCCACCAAGACAAGTCAGCCTACAACGCAACCATTTCGATAAAGTGCAGAAATAAAATAAAAATATAAGTTTAATAACAATTACTAATACATATAACAAGTCAACTTAACTAAATCCCCAAAACCTGGTTGTCACGTGTACAAACATATAATGTAAATAATAGAATTGAAAGAAAATATGAAAGTCTCAAATGACGTTGTCTCTCAAGTAGAACAAAATCATAAATAAGAGTAAGAAGGTTCGCTGAGATGGCAAATAACTACCTCACAAATCTCCACAGGAAGCCTCAGAAAGAAAGAGAGTAGAAGGTATCACGAAGATCCGGACTCATAACCTCTTAAAATGTAGAAGCAAGGGGTGAGTACCAAACCACACGGTACTCAGCAAGTAAACATCTAAACACAAGCTAAGGGAAAAGAATACGGATACTCCTTACACCCCAACCAAACCTCCACAACTACAACCTGCATATGAATCAGCCCAACCTAATAGTTCATAGTTTACATAGCACACAACTCAACAACAACACTCTAACAAATTACAGATCTTCAACAACAACCTCAATATTCATCGGTCACAACTTTCACAGAAAGGCACTCACAAGATCAGCAATACACAAGATCAAGCTCATCAATAATAAAAATGTGCAATTCAATGAAATGCAATGTCAAGTATAGTGATGCTTGTCTGACCTAACGATACACACTCGTTGTCTCTTAGTTCGGGATCCATGGGGGACATATTTGTCCATGCATCCATTGCGGCGTGCGACACGTCCCTCGATAATCAATCCGTCGCGGAGTGCGACACGTTCCTCGATAATAGAATTCGTCGCTGCGTGCGACACGTCCCTCAAATAATAATATCCGTCGCGGCGTGCGACACGTCCCTCAAATAATAATATCAATCGCGGCACGACACACGTCCTTCGAAATGGTACATCTTCTTTAATTTCTTATTCTCCCTCAATTCACATAACACTTTTCACAACCATGTCTCAGAAACAATGCAAATGACATGTTCACAAATAATGAGGAGATTACCATTTTAATAATAATGCACAATTCACAACAACTCAATCATAATACAACATCAACAATAAATCAATGAGCCTTTCAGACCATTCTTAACACATCACACATCAATAATTAATCACATTACCTTTTATCACCTTTTTTTCATCATTAGAATTATTCAATATGGACAAGTCAACCCATCACCAAGTCTCATTACTCCCCCAACACATACCACAAGGAAATACACGATTCTATGCATTTAACAAGGGTTTAAAAATCCACTTGCATCAAATAGCTGAACAATCACCCCGGGACTTCAGCCTTCCCTTTTCGTTGAACTTCCAAATCAATGCAATCTATTCAAGTACATATTCACAATAAGATTTTGAAACTAACAACACCCACATTACTATGTGTTTAGCCTTGACCTAAAAATTCACTAGAATTTATAATCAAGTTCGTAAATCTTGATTCCAATTAACATTTCAACTATCATATTTTCCAAGTTTCAAGTCTAGGGTAAAGTTTCAATTTTTCTAATATCACAATTCTAACAGTATTCATGTAATACAACATACTCAATATTTAATTTTAACAAAAAAAAGAAAAGACAATTCCAACACAATTTTGTCTCAAAAGACAATTATATTATATTCCGACCCTCAATTTACATCCTATGCTTAACCCATAACCATTGACAACATATAATAATTCCTCAAAAATTTCGTGACCTAAACTAAATTGAAACTATAGCATAGCATGTATTGAAAATGTATATATAAACTCCTAACAATTTAATTCCATTAACCCACTAAAATGATATTGTATTAATTTTTTAATGGCAATCAATGCCAATAATCACCTCTTAATAACTGAAAAAACTTGATAACAATCTATAAATTAATGGGAAAAAGGACAAATATACCTCCGAACTTTCAAAAATGGTATGTATATACCCTTCGTTATACTTTGAGACTGTATATACCCTTGTCGTCCAATAATCGGTGCACAGTTACCCCTCCCACTAACGGCACACTCTTTATGTACACGTGGCGCAATCCTAAGCCATTATCCAATTGACCAATTTTTTTTTAACCCAATTCCTAAGAACCCGCCCATGACCCAATACCACCAAATTTATGGGTAAAATATACTCTCTAAAATTCAAAGAAAAGACTCAAATCCTAGGAAGCGATTAGATTGGTGAGATCAAGAAGGAGAGGCCGAAGACAGTGAATTGGGGCTTTGTCGAGTTCAGGACCAGTAGGAAAAATAGAAAAGAAAAGCATAGGAAGTGATTAGATTGGTGGGTTTCATTAGATGACGGAAAAAAATGTGAAGGAGGAGAAGAGGAGGCCTGCAAGGGAGGTGGAGGTGAGCGTACACAATAAGGCAATGGTGATGGAGGAGGTGGAGATGGTGGGGGTGGTGGCGGTGAATAAACAGGTGGTGGAGGTGATGGTGGTGGCGGTGGAGGAGGAGATGGAGTTGGTAGTGGCAGTGAATAGACTGGTGGTGGAGGAGGTGGAAAGGGTGGTGGTGGCGGTGGTGAATAAACTGGAGGTGGAGGAGGTGGTGGTGAAGTTGAATGAGGAGTATAAATTGGTGGCGGAGGCGAATAAACAGGTGGCGGAGGAGGAAAAATAGGCACCACAACATGCGAATGAGGGGCAGGCAACGGCGGTGAAAGTGGTGGTGGAGATGGCAAAACATGAACAAATTTATGACACCTAAAAGCACTACAATGAATTTTTTTAGACAAAAACGCCTTATATTGTCCCGGAGACCGTTGCACCGGTATTTTGGGCAAACAATTCCGTTCATCATGAAACTCCGGCAACCCCAAATACACCGACGGTTCACCAGTGAAGAAATTATAAGGATATATAAAATTCTGAAGCTTAGGAAGCTGACAAATACTTTTTGGAATTGTTCTAGAAAGCATATTATGTGCCACATTCAATTGCTCAAAATTCACCAAATCACCTAAAAGTGGTGGCATCGGTAGCACTCCAAGCATGAGAGGAACTGTATGTTATGTTGCACCAGAATACGGTAGCTGTGGGGATTTATCTGAAAAGTGTGATGGGGACACCCATGTCCGAATTCCGGCATGCTAATCTTCTCTCTTGGGCATGTCCGAATTCCAGCTATAGGGTGCTAATTTTGGGTCTTTTCTTTAGATTTAAATTGGGTGGGTTTATTGGGTCATGGGCGGGTTCTTAGGAATTAGGTTAAAAAAAATTGGTCAATTGGATAATGGCTTAGGATTGCGCCACGTGTACAGAAAGAGTGTGTCGTTAGTGGGAGGGGTAAATGTGCAACGATTATTGGACGGCAAGGGTATATACAGTCTCAAAGTATAACGAAGGGTATATACATACCATTTTTAAAAGTTCGGGGGTATATTTGTCCTTTTTCCCTTATATGTATAATAATCTCCGACTAACCAATATCTATTTTTCGGTAGCCAATTTAAACGTTGACAAACTCCAATTATGGTTGGGTGGACAATAACAACCACAACTTTTAGATACATGTATAAGTATAAGAATATGACGATGACGCCACACATCACATTAGGACAACATAGATTAATTGGAGGGTTGCCTTTGGAGTATTGTGTGATAAGAAGGTAACATCTAAACTCTTAAAGGTAAATTCTATAGAGTGATGGTTAGACCATCCTTGTTGTCTAGGGTGGCGGAGTGCTGACCAGTCAAGAACTCATATGTTCAGAAGATTAATGTTGTAAGAGATGAGGATGTCGAGATGGATGTATGGGCATACTATGAGTGACAAGATTAGGAATGAGGTTATTCGGGAGAAGGCGAGAGTGACCTATGTGGCTGACAAGATGAAGGAATGGAAACTGAGATGATTTTGAACATGTGAAGAGAAGGTGTGTCGTGCGTCGATGCCCAGTAAGGAGATGCAAAAGGTTCGATATAGGGGACACACAGAGGGTTAGGAATAAGCTGAAAAAGTATTGGAGATAGGCGATTAAACAAGACATCGTGCAACTTCATATTACCGAAGATATGACTTTAAATAGGAAGGAGTGGAGGTCACGTATTATGGTATTAGGATAGAAGGCTAGTATAGGGAGAACCACTGTCTTGCCTTATGAATGTTTAGGATCTGTCATAGGACTAGTCGTGCCACTATAGTTGTATCACATTATTTTGTTTTTGTTTTCTCTTATAGATTTTACACTGCTTTTTTTTTTTAGTCGCTATGTTTTCTCTATTATTTTTTCTTCTTATACTTGAGTTTGATACACTTGAACAAAAGGTATTTCGGGAAAAATAGCAAGAGAGTAAAATATGGGATATTTGTTAGTATTTTAAAATATAAAATGTGGCGTGAAATTAGTTGTAGTCCCCGACGACTTAAGAGTTGCCGTGGAGCATAAGGGAATCTACAATCACATACGACAAACACAGTCTGGATAATTCTGGCTACTAGTCCCCACGTTTTAGACCCTAATTTCTAAATTTGTTGTCACATTTTATAAATAAATAAATTGCTTCAACAATTTTACACCACACAATTAAACTCAATTATTTTCTTCAACATCAAATTGTCATTCTAGTCTTTGTTTATCAATTTGAAATAGAATTGAGGGAGGTTTTATCATGATATATCTTTAATTTTATTAAGGACATGATATTAAATACAAATATTTAGGTAAAAGTTTTTATTTTGTTTTTTTCTATTATTACATATTGTAGCTATATTTATTATTCAATATTTGTATCCAATCATTAAAAATTTAAACATAGTATATGTTTAAAAATATGTTTATTAGGAAAATGACATTTTT
>NC_064286.1:28540047-28568477 GCF_019186545.1 Solanum stenotomum | reverse complement strand
GGTGGAAAGGGTGGTGGTGGCGGTGGTGAATAAACTGGAGGTGGAGGAGGTGGTGGTGAAGGTGAATGAGGAGTATAAATTGGTGGCGGAGGCGAATAAACAGGTGGCGGAGGAGGAAAAATAGGCACCACAACAGGCGAAGGAGGGACAGGCAATGACAGTGAAAGTGGTGGTGGAGATGGCAAAACAGGAACAAATTTATGACACCTAAAAGCACTACAATGAATTTTTTAAGACAAAACGCCTTATACTGTCCCGGAGACCGTTGCACCGGTATTTTGGGCAAACAATTCCGTTCATCATGAAACTCCGGCAACCCCAAATACACCGGCGGTTCACCAGTGAAGAAATTATAAGGATATGTAAAATTCTGAAGCTTAGGAAGCTGACAAATACTTTTTGGAATTGTTCTAGAAAGCATATTATGTGCCACATTCAAGTGCTCCAAATTCACCAAATCACCTAAAAGTGGTGGCATCAGTAGCACTCCAAGCATGAGAGGAACTGTATGTTATGTTGCACCAAAATACGGTAGCTGCGGGGATTATATGAAAAGTGTGACGGGCACACCCATATTCGAATTCCGGCGTGCTAATCTTCTCTCTTGGGCATGTCCGAATTCCAGCTATGGGGTGCTAATTTTGGGTCTTTTCTTTAGATTTAAATTGGGTAGGTTTATTGGGTCATGGGCGGGTTCTTAGGAATTAGGTTAAAAAAAATTGGTCAATTGGATAATGGCTTAGGATTGCGCCACGTGTACAGAAAAAGTGTGTCGTTAGTGGGAGGGGTAAATGTGCACCGATTATTGGACGGCAACGGTATATACAGTCTCAATGTATAACGAAGGGTATATACATACCATTTTTGAAAGTTCGGGAGTATATTTTTCCTTTTTTCCTATATTAATATAAAGCTGGATATAGAAACGGTGACGTGGCACCTCTCTATGGTCAACTTTTGGATTTATATTTATTCTCTTTTTTTTTTTTGCCATTTTTCTGATTTTTAATTACATTTTTGGTTGATTTCTTCTATTAATTAATTAAAGGACTATTAATAAAAACTTCATAACACCCAATTATAAATATGGGATTCCAGAAAATGTCCAAATGAATGCAACCCACGTTGAGGCACTTTAATACCAATTTAAACCTCTTTACTGTACAAATGTAATTAGGCAGTATTAATGTACTTAATATTCATTTACTTATAATTATACTCAAATTTGTTGGACTTCTCTTACATTATGTTACTATTTTTTTATTACTATAAATACTAAAGAAAATTATTTCTAGTGTATAACATTCTTACTTTCATTTCCATAGCTTTCATTAGTGTTAATTTGCTCTTTTTTCATTTGAAACTCTTTTTTCAGAAAAAAAAAAGTTTGTCCTTTGTTTTGATTTTGGCACAATTATTAATTTTACGTATTAATCTGATGCAATTTTTTGTTATTAGGAAATAACGAAGAATTGACATATGGCTTTACTGGTGAAAAGTATTTGTCCAAATTCAAGCTTGAAAAAATAGTCATTATCAACAATATATCAAATTTTGTTACACTTATTATTTGTTACAAGTTTGTACATAATTATAAATGTAGATTTAAATGTAATAATATTATCTTTTATGGGTTAAATTTTCTATTGTACATAATTATTGTTATTTGCAGATGAAAGAAATACCCACAGTTTATGAGGATGTGATTTGTTTTGGGAACATGTACAAAATCAACCAAAATTCAATATGAAATTAATTTAACACCTTTTTGTTTTGCCTAAAACATTTATTGATCCTTTGTTTATTAGTATTTTTAATTATCTTGTTTTAAATCTTCTTTCTCCGTAGCTTTTATTCTTAATTAATTAATGATATATAATTCACATCAAATTACTTTAATTATAAAAAAATATCAACTAATTAGTTTAATAAATTAAATATTTCTTTGACAAGAGTCAATCCACAAGAAAATTTCTCTCCATAACTTTGCTCATCTTTGTGCAACAACTCCTAAAGAAGAAGTGAAAAGTTGTTCCTTAGCATCAATCCAAGGAAGATTTTTAATGTGCATCAATTTTAAAAAAAATAATTAATCACTAATAATTTCTGCCTCTGCCTCTTGATATTCTATCTTTCCCCTAAATAATTATTTATTTTGATTAGAAAGATGTTATTAGAGATGTTATGAACTATATGCAAGAACAGAAACGTCGAAACAAAATGTCTACAAAATTAATTGAAAATATGATTTATTTTCATTACTTTTACATTTTAGAAGTTCGATTTTCGCTTGAAAGACAATTTTCTTTAATTCATATACCACTTTTTAATATTATATGTGACTTAAAATTTAATTGGAATGTTTTTATTTGTATGATAGTCATTAATAGCTATAAATACAAATTATGAGATTTTAGTTGTTTTAACTTTATCCTTACTTAGTACTCCTAAAAGTTCTTAATCAAAAGTTCAAAAAATAATAATATCTAAATTCATTAAGTATTTCATAATTTAATTAATATGGTAACTTCCCATTCCACATGTTAACTTGTAATTAGGGTATATTTACATTTTCAATATTCTAATTTCTTTTTTTTTACATCTTAAAATCATATTAGATTGTTTATAAAAGATTAAATAAAGTTAGAGCCTATTTGGTATTACTGCTAAAAACTGCTTATTTCTAGAAGCACTTTTTTAAAATGACTTTTAAAAAAGTGCTTTTGAAAAAAAAATTGCGTTTGACTAATTCAGTTGAAAAGTGGTTTTGATAAGCAAATCGTGTTTGACTAATCTTTTTAAAAAAGTTCCTTTGAGAGTTAAATTACGAAAAATGGTAAGTATCAATGTACTTTTAATATAAGATTATTTTATAGAGAGAAATTATTTTAAATATTTATTAGAAATTTTTAGTTAAAATAAAAAATTATTATATAAAAATAAAAATATATTTTTTTGAATGAAACTTAACCAAACTTATGAGATATGTTAATTAATTAATAAGGGATATATTTGTAAATATGTACATATGGGAGAGATATTTTAGTGTTCAAGAAAATAATTTTCTACTTCTGCTTTTGTTTTTTGTAAGAAGCAGAAATTTTTAGTTTTTTCTCAACAACAGAAAAATTGCTACTGCTTCCATTTAAAGCAATTTTAAGAATTTGTCAAACACTGATATTTATTTTTTAAAAAGTGTTTTTCACAGAAAAACACTTTTGGCCTACGAACAGTCATGCCAAACATGTTCTTAGATTGTCTCTTAGATATATACATTACCAAATTTCTTCATCACTTTTTTCCCGACTTATTTAACTTAATATTATACATTAATTTGAATAAATAATTTCATATACGGTGTTAATGTCTCACATAAATTTATTCAATAATATATATATATATAAAATCTAAAAATATAGGAAAATCATGAAGAGGCATTTCATTATAATTATTGTCTTTTTATAAAATCATAATATTAATTAATACTAATTCATATATTATATTTTTTTAGAACCGCGAGAAGCGCAGACAAGTACACTAGTTAATAACAATAACAATAGTGCTAGCACTTATCAATCCACCATTATTATAATATAATATGGTAGCAACTATCCTTACTTTATCTAACGTAATTAACGTATGCCTACCAAAGAATTGAAGATGGCCGAAACGTTTACCTGCAACTCTTTTTCCTCTTTGTTCGATGCCGCTGCTAGGTTCGATTATTCCTCTTTCTTTTTCTTTGAATAATAATTATAAGTTAAAAGTACTATATTTCACCAACTTATTTTAATATATATGAGACAAATGGTACAAGGTCTTAAATAAATGATCACTTTAGCCCATTAACTATCGATTAAATCAATTATCTACAATTATCCATCAATTAATTAACTAAAGTTAAACGAATAGTCTAAAATTCCTAAAAATGACTTCCAAGTCATTACAAAAGAAAAAATTGATTGAATTAAATTAAGAAATTAAGAAACCAACAAATCATTTTTTCATTATTTTGTGTTTTTATAATGTTTCTTTTTTACCATTGAGTTATTTCCAAGTTAGATATTCTACATGGGAATTCAAAAAATAAAATAGCTAATATTTTTTTATTTCAATTTATGTGATATTTTTTTTTGTTTTTAAGTCGGTCTCCATAAAAAAAATCTTTATCTATTTAGTAGTAAATTTAACTTTAGAATTTTTTTTTATTTAACCCTTTTAATGTGATAAGAATTCACATTGGGAAGTTTCATGAGATGATTTATCGCCAAAACAAATTTCATTGATTTACTTTAAACCAAAAGTTTCAACGGTCTTCCTTTTCTCTTTAGAATTCTCTGACCAATCAACACCTACACATAAATTAAGACAAACAAAATATATAAACAACAAAAACGTGTTCAATGATGCACAGACGTAAAAGACAAAAATGGTGTGAAGTTGCACAAATAGTGCACGAGTATTACATAATGTAACGTTACAAACAAGGGAGGATCTAGCTTCAGGTTCATGAAAATCCACTAGCTTTTGCTCAAGTACTATAAATTATTAAAATATACACCAAATATTTATAAATATTTGACTATGAATCTAGTTATTATCGTATGATGAATTGAAATCGATGTAGGAACACATAAACTTTAAATTTTGAATTCCCTCTATGCCTACAATTTGCTTTAAAGTTTTTAAGTTCTATTCTACAAGTTTCAACGGTCTTTCTTTTCTCTTTTGAACTTTTTGACCAATCAACACCTACACATAAATTAAGACAAACAGAGCATGTATAACAAAAAGTGTGTTCAAAGATTCACAGACGTAAAAGATAAAAAATTGTGAAGTCACACAAAGATAGTGCACGAGTATTACATAATGGAATGTTACAATCAAGGGTAAATCCAACTTCGCGTTCACGGAAAATCCACTAACTTTTGCTCAAATCCTATAAATCTAATAAAATATTCACTAAATATTTATAAATAGTTGACCATGAATCCAGTTATTATCATATAATGACTTGAAATCGATATAGGAACCCATAAACCTTAAATCTCGAATTAGTCTCTGAGCCTACAATTTGTATTACAAGTTTCTCAGCATGTGCATTGCACATCTGTCCCATGCAAGTAGTACATACAATATAAATAATATCTAAAATATGTTGTAATGAAATATAGAATAAAGTGAAAAGTACAAGTGGAATACCCATCAAGAACATCATTTATGAAAGAGTATTATGTAATATATGAACATCATTTATGAAAGAGTATTATGTAATATATGAACATCATATATTGATTACATTAGTTATTATGAAGCTTTTTGGTCAAAATTTTTTGTAGGCCTCCGTGAATACCTATTTAATAACGTGTGTTTGTCTAGGGGGAAAACGTTGGCATTTTCAAGTTCCAACGAGGCCCAGAATGGGAATTAGAGGTTTTCATTTTTCGTTAGTTATAGTCCATGGATTTTGTGTGATATGTTCACCCAGGGTTTTTTTGCCAATTTTTTTTTGTGGGCATCCGTGACGACCTATTGAATGGCGTATATTTGTTCGTAGGGGAAAACATCAACAGTTTCAACTTCAAACGAGGTCTGGAATGGGAAATAGGGTTTTTTTAATCTTTTGCGTGTTATAGTCCATGGATTTTTGGGGATATGTGCGCCCGGTGATTTTTTTGCCAAACTTTTTTATGGACGTTTGTGAAAACCTATTTAATGGCGTGAATTTGTTTGGAAGGGTAAATGTTGGATTTTTCAAGATCAAACAAGGTCTGGAACGGGAAGTAGGATTTTTTCCATTTTTTGTGTATTTTGTCCATGAATTTTGGGTGATATGTGCACCTGGTAGTTTTTTGTCAATTTTTTTGTGGGAGTTCTTGACGACCTACTTAATGGCGTGCATTAGTTCGAAAGGGTAAACATTGGCATTTTAAGTTCAAATGAGGCCCGGAACGGAAAATAGGGATTTTCCATTTTTCGTGTGTTATAGTCCAATGATTTTGGTTGATTTGTGTGCTCGATGGTATTTTGGCTGAATATTTTTGTGGGCGTCTGTGATGACCTATTTAATAGCGTTTGTTGGTTCAGAGGGACACACATTGGCATATTCAAATTCAAACGAGGCCGGAAATGAGAAATATAGATTTTTTCATTTTCGTGTGTTATAGTCCATGGACTTTGGGTGATATGAGCACCTGGTATCTTTTGGTCGAAATATTTTGTGGGCATTCGTGACGACCGATGTAATGGCCTGTGGTTGTTCGAAGGGGCAAATGTCAACATTTTTAATTTCAAACGAGGTCTGAAATGCGAAATAGGAATTTTTTTATTTTTCGTGTGTCATAGTCAATGAATTTTGGGTGATATGTGTGTGGGTTTGGAGGAATCAAGTGACACATCGATAAGGCTCTACAAGAAAACCAAGAACACACATGTTTCTTGTGGAAAAGCTTCATCTAACAAGGTAAGTTTAAATGATTTTTACGGCATTAGTAGTTATAACCTGAGAGTCAATGGTCTTTTTAAAATTGTCTCTCATCTCCACGAGGTCTAAAATACCTTTTCAGTCCTTTTAGGCCATGATGATTGATTTTCAAGACGAAATACTTATGGACATTCTCAATAGGTCACCCATGTTGTCTCTTCTCTGATTCAAATGTGTTTCAAAAGATTGGAATTATAATATCTTTGGAATTATAACATCTTCTTCTTCTTCTTCTTTATCGACTGTTCAACTTGTTGAGGATATGCAAAACCTCGATTGCCCTACGAACTGTACGTCAGATCACTATTGCAACAACTACATAAAAAATGATCTTTAGCGGCAATTAATTAACGACAATAGCTCAATTATTGCTAAATATGTATTTGTAGCGGCAAATAGCTCTCCTTGTATATGTCTCTAAAGCCTTTAGCGACATTGGATCTAATGGAACTTAACTAATGTCGGTAAAAACTTTAGCACTCTTTATATTAGTGTCTACTTTTTGCCGTTAAAAGTTATTTTTGTTGTAGTTAACATTTATGGTTCTTGTGAATTGTGATGGGTTGGTTCTTATTGGCATTCATAATCGATATGATAAACAACTTTTGCTATGGAATCCTTCCATGAGAGAATCAACCGTACTTCCCTGTCTAGAATTTGTAACAAGGTACACTACTTTCGGATTAGGATATGATGCAACTAGTGAGGACTATAAGGTTCTTAAAATAGACCAAGGTTATCCAGATGATATCAATCACCAACAATCCTATGAAATTCTCGCATTAAAAATTGATTCCTAGAGAAAAATTTGTAACTATCCAACTAGAGTTTTCCTAACACGGGATATACGTCAGAGATTGATCCTAAATTTGATGAGGGTCCCAAAATGAAACCTTTGGCATTTCTAAATGGATCACTATATTGGGTTCATTTTTTGCAAAATTATTGTAGTGATTCATTTAGTTTTTCTTCAGATAATACGGTGTATGTAGAAATATCGTTGCCAGAGCCACCAACGTTCAGAATCTACAAGGTAGGGATGAAGTCTGATTATGGTGTTTCAGTATTGAGAGGAATGTTTTGCTTTTATTGTACTCATTATCAATGGCAGATGGGAGGGACTTTTTAAGTTGTTGATAATGAAAGACTACGGTGTCAAAGAATCTTAGAATGAGATGTTTACTCTACAAGATACTTGTTTTCCTTCAATCGTACCAAAATATAGGTTTGCGGATGGTGATTTCTACTCTGCTGCAAATTGGGTGGTAGTTCAGTATTTAGGACATCCAAAGGACCATTTGGATTATGGCCTCAAATTGATATTTATCAAGACGGTGTCGCTTAAACAGAAAGCTTGATTTCTCTAAAATCATGTATTTAGCGTTTGATTAATTATGCATGATCAAGAATAAAAAAATATTTTATCGATCTATGTTCCTTTTTATTATCCATTTTTTAAGTTATGGTTATATCAGAAGTAGTACTAGTAGACTAGGGCAACCACTTGGCAGCCTAGACGCTTTTTTAGACAGGTTTGCATTTTTTTCTACAATGTCTTGTCCTACTCAGTTTAATCTCTTTCATTATTCTCTTTAATTGTCATTTTATTATATTCTATTAAATTTTTTTGACTGTTGCTCCCAATTGCATACGCAAGTTTACGCGGTTGCGCAAGTAATATAGTTTCTTTTAGATACGAGTTATTGTTCCCAAGGGACTTATGATCAACTTATATTTACTAACTCAATTCAATAATTCGACAAGAGTAACTTTAAAAGAGGTTGAATGTTGTTTATTACTACTATGACTAATGCAATAAATAAAGTAACTAATGTGAACGACTTCAAATTGATGTTTTAAACAAGTAAGAGACAATTTCAGGGCTGCAACATGCGTTGGATTTCAAGTGTCATATCTCAGGTAATGAACTAATTTAAGTTATCAAATTACTGATTTATAGGGTTGATTATATGATCATGGTCTCCTGACCTCTAATCGCCTACTTCAATTAGCTGTCTAACTACATCATTGAGCGGGGATAGACAGTCCTAATTGACAAGCATTTATATTTAATCTTGTTTGGTAACCAAGCTAGGTGTTCGTCCGGGCGTCAGTCCTAAACACAAATCAACTCAACTTAATGGAAGATCAAGTTTTCTATATTCTTTGGTCTATCTACCTTAGCGTCTCCCAAGTTTAAGAATAGACAAGAGATTTATTTCTATGGTGGTCAGCCAAGAAATATTAAAACAAGAACATAGAAGAAACTTAAACTGATAACCATGAATTAATCCAAAACCATTAATACTCAAGAATCATCCGTAGCTACAGCCCCAGAACAAGAGCGTTTAGCCACTCATAATGTTCAAAAATCGCAAAATAATATTGTTCATGCGATTTCCAAAATAAAGAAGAGTTAGAGAATCGAAACCTATTACAATATGTTAATCCTTGCTCTTGCACACAAAAAAGAAGTCGAACCCCGAACTAATATCCCTAGGGTCCTATTTATAGAGTTTAGAAAAATAATTTCCAATTCTAGCCTAAAAAGGAATCCTACTTAATTCCATTTTCGCCAAAACCATCGGTAATGCCTTGGGGTAGTGCGCCAAACTCGCGCCTGATAGGCTGGGGCGCCGCGCTGCCAGTGCGCCAAAAAAAGGTCTCTGTTGTCTTTGGCCTGGCGCGTCTAATGAGCTTGAGATTTCAACTCATTTAGGGTATTTTGATAATATAAGTGTCCTCAAATGCCTAATTTATGCTCTAAACTAATGTTAAATTGTTGATTTTTAGCTATGAAGGATAAGGAGCAATGCAAGGACACTACTGGGCAAAAAGGAACTAACAAGCTGAAGAAGTGAAGAAAAGCGATCCTGGTGATCGCCAAGACCACTCGGTGAACCGCCGAATGGCTCTTTAGCTCGCCTAACGTTCTTGCGTGCCAGCCCTAGGGAAGAAGCAATTTGGCGACAAGAATGGGCAGTCGGCGGATCGCCGAACTACTCCGTGACAACTACTGTGATCACCTAAATTTACTGAATTCTGAGGACTAATGTCCAATGCAAATTGGCGATGGAAGGGAGTAGTCGCCGTATCAACAATCGTGTCGATGAGGCGCGACTTACTCCGCCCAATGGCATTTCAGGCAAAAAAGTTGGCAACTATAAATTGGAATTTTAAATAAGAGTAAAGAGTACTGATCCCCAAGTTGGAGAGTTAGAGTTTTCTTTTAGTTTTTTCAGTTTCCATTGTAGACTGAGAAAATTTCTAAGCTTGATTTTAATGATTTGTAAGTGGGTTTTTGAACTTAATCAATTTGGATCATTGTAAAGGCTTGGAGACTTTTACCCAACTGATGGCTAATCTAGGTGGTAATTGTTTTTATCTTTTTATGATGCTTAGTTAAAACCACAATTCTTGGGGTGTGATCATCTGATTATGGGCTGATTTAGCTTATGAGTATTGTTATTTACTGATTTAAATGCTTAATTGAAGTGGGTTTAATTGATATCTATGTTTTAATCTATGAAAATGTAGTTGCAAATGCAATCCTAACTTAGAGTTCTGGGCTTTCTTGAAAAAGAGGTTTTAGAATCAAAGCTTTCGATTGATGATTGTAGTTATTGGGTTGCTATGGGTTTAGCTCGAGAGAGTGAATCCTAAACTCGATTCTACCTATCTAGCTCGAGAGAGTAGATAAATTAAGGTTTTGGGCTATTTATATTGTTAAGCTTGTTGATGTTCGAAAGAAATCACTTGAACCGTGGTAATTGTTCGAGAGAAAACTATTACACCTACAAGCTAGCCTACCCACTGAAGTTTAGCAATTCGTTAGTAATTTCAATTACCCATATAGTGAAATTAGGCTATAATCAATCACATCCCAAGAATTCCTCTCTATATTGTGGTTTCCCCTTATTTTTGTTTGTGTTTTAGTTGATAATTGACAACCCAATCCCCCATATGACATTTGTTGTCAACTCCTTAGACTTGTTTATATATTTTTGATAATATCTATTCCTATCACAGATTAGACCACATTTGTACTTCATAACCGAATTCGAACACATACCACTCCCTTTGGGTTTGACCCCAACTCTTCGTTGGATTTATACTAGATAACGATCGTTTACACCTAGAATTAGAAGAGGTGTAATATGAGCGTTAATCCAAATGGTGCCGCAGCCGGGGAGTGGTGTTGTTCAGAATTCTATTATTGAAGTGTGACTTGTGATCTTTTTGTGTTATAGTTCAATCGACTCACTTTTTTGGTTGTGTTTGTGTTTGAACAGAAGAAGAAATAAGTGTTAATGGAAGCAATGGTAGCCAAATTGGTCACCAAGATAATATCAGAAACTTGAATGATTTTAATGACCTTATCCAATTGGCTGGTGTTGGGGCTTTACATCTTCCTCCTTCTGAAGGGAACACTGTTTTTCATGTCACTAGCACAATGCTTCAGCTTTTTCAAATGAAAGGATTGTTTGGAGGGCTGGCTCATGAGTATCCCAATGAAAACATTTAGAATTTCATAGACAGTTGTGGACCTTTCTCATTCAAGTATATCTCTCAAGAATTGGTCTTTCACGCCCCGAGCCTACACCTCGGATGTGGGTGGTACTCGAGAACTATTGCTGGCCCCAAGCTAACCCGTGGCCTGGCTTACTTACTCAGCGGAAGACTTTAAGCATTAAAAAAAGAACTCAAATGCAAGATAACTCAACTATATCAAACTTAACTCATAATGTTTTAGAAATAAACATTTAACATAGCCAAAATGGCAACTCAAATCTGAACATAAGCCAATAACAAAGTAAAGACAAATGAACTAACTGAATGTCTATCTATGAAGCCTCTAATAACTAAGATGGATGTTGGGACAAGACCCACAACACCATAATGAACTGAATACTGGAAATCAATAAAAAGGATCCTCCGAAAGCAATGAGGCTCACCAACTGACTCTGAGTGCTCAACTGGATCAACGAGGCGCTGGATGCTGATCCTGGTTACCTGCGTCTGTATCATAAGAGGATGAAGGCCAACTGACATCAATACATTGAATGTACGAGTATGTGAGTTGGAATGTTAAACAATATATAAGCTTGAAAGGAACTGAAGAACTTACCTGGCTCAACTCAACTCAACTTAACTGAACTCATTTCAATATAAAGCAGTGTAAATAAATGCAGTATAAAGAAAGGCTTTAAAACATGGTTTTCAACTCTGTGTATTTAGAAATACAAAAATAACTGTGTGTGTATGCAAATATACAATATGAACTCTGTTTGTATATGAAAATACAAATATATCTGATGTATATAAAAATACAAAATATTGTTGTGGGAGTTTCTCTAACTGACAACCACCACTCTGAGCCTAAGTGATGATACATCGTCTTGCCCACGCTGCCAGAACTATCCTATACTTTGCCGTCATATAGGACGCCTTAACTAAGTGGATCCACTAGTCTATGCTAAAAGCATCTTAAGGAGTCATCTAAAAATTATGATCCTTTACTACCCATAATGGCTACATGGTTTATGGAGACGTGAATTATTTGAACTCAAACTCGTCCCCATATCGGTGCTCAATACTACTTCCAAAATATACTTAGCTCATATGTTTGTAAAAACAAAACTCTTTCTTTGATTTGAGATAATTACTCAAAAACTTAGCTTAAAAGCTCTCTTGGAAATCTCAGTTTCCTTTCTTGCTCAAATGTGAAAAACATTTTAACTCTTGGGAATACTTAGTTCCCGTATAATCTTTGAAGAATGAACTTTATTCTTATTCTTTACTGAAAACTAGCTCAAAAGCTCTTCTGACACTAATGATGATTCAGCCCCATTCATTACCACTATTCACATCTTTTGCTGGCTCTTTCTTATCTTCCTCAAAATGGGTGGTACTACTCATAGACAACCTGCTCAAGGCATTAGTAACAACATTAGCCTTACCTGGGTGATAAAGAATACTCATATAATAATTCTTGAGTAATTCTAACCATCTTCTTTGTCTTAGATTAACATCTTTCTGACTAAACACATGCTGAAGACTCTTGTGCTCGGTGAACACATCCACATGAACACCATAAAGATAATGGCACCATATTTCAAAGAAAATACCACATCAGCCAACTCTAAGTCATGGGTTGGGTAATTCTTCTCATGAAATTTCAATTGTCTAGAGGCATAAGCTATAACTTTGCCATTCTGCATCAACACACAACCTAAACCAACTCTAGATGCATCACAATACACAACAAAACCTTGAGTACCTTCTAGTAAGGTCAATACTGGGGAAGTAGTCAACCCTTTTTTTTTCCAATTCCTGAAAGCTTTTTTCACAAGCTTCAGACCATTGCATTTTACTATATTCTGAGTCAACTTGGTCAAAGGAGACGAAATGGATACAAATCCCTCGACAAACCTTCTATAATATCCATCCAACCCCAAGAAACTTCTAATATCAGTTCGAGATGTGGGTCTAGGCCAATTCTGCATTGCCTCTAATTTCTAAGTATCAACTTTAATTCTCTCTCCAGACACAATGTGGCCTAAGAATACCACAGACTCAAGCTAAAACTCACACTTAGAGAACTTGGCATACAACTCTCTATCTTTGAAAATCTGGAGAGCTATTCTGAGATGACTAGCATGATCTTCATCATTCCTCGAATAGATTAGTATGTCATCAATAAATATGATAACAAATATATCTAAATAAGGCTTGAAAACTTCTATTCATAAGGTCCATGAATGCTGCAGGCGTATTGGTCAAACCAAAGGACATGACCAAAAGCTCATAATGACCATAATGGGTCCTGAAAGCTGTCTTTGGAATATCACATTCCTGTCTTTGGAATATCACATTCCCTTACTCTTACTGATGGTAGCCAGATATGAGGTTTATCTTAGAGAAACAAGTGGCACCCTGAAGTTGATCGAAGAGATCATCAATTCTCGGAAGAGGATACTTATTCTTAATGGTAACCTTGTTCAACTGACGGTAACCTATACACATCCTAAGGGAACCATCCTTCTTCCTCACAAACAAGAACAGAGCGCCCCAAGGTGAGATACTTGGTCGAATGAAACCTTGCTCTAGGAGATCTTGCAACTGCTCTTTTAACTTTTCAACTATGTTGGGGCCATTCTCTATGGAGTAATAGAGATAGGAAGAGTATCTGGAAGAACATCTATACCGAAGTCTATGTCTCTCTCAGGAGGGACTCCAGGAAGATTATCTGGGAAAACTTCTGGAAACTCTTTTACTACTAAAACTGACTGAATAGGAGGTATCTCAACACTAGAGTCATTAACTCGGACTAAGTGATAGACACACCCCTTGGAAACTAACTTCCTTGCCTTAATGTACGAAATGAAATGGCCCTTAGGCACTGCTGAACTGCTCTTCTACTCTAAGACTGGCACATTTGGAAACTGAAACTTGACAACTCGAGTTCTACAATCAACTGAGGCATAACAGGCATGAAACCAGTCCATACCAAGAATGACATTAGAATCTATCATGTCTAACTCAACTAAATCAACCATGATACTCTTGTGATTGACAGAAACGGGTCAATCACGATAGACACTCTCTGCTAGAATAGACTCACCAACAGGTGTAGAAACACTGAAGGGTTCACTAAGTTGCTCAGGAATAACATTAAAATTCATCGCAACATATGGAGTTACAAAGGATAAACTCACTCCTGGATCTAGCAAAGCATAAACATTAAAGTTAAAGACTTGGATCATACCAGTGAAAACATCTGGCGAATCCTCTTGCTCTTGGCGACTATTAATATCATATAATCGATTTTCCTCCTCTGTCAGTACCGGAAGTAGCCCCTTTAGGTGCAGCTCTGTTTGGTGGAGCAAATGAAGAAAACTGGGCTCTATTGCCCCCATTACCATTACCTTGCCTGTTCTCAAGACACTCTCTCATAAAATGACCATTCTGGCCACACTTGAAGCAGCTAGTGGAGTCATCCCGTCACACCCCTGAGTGGCTCCTACCACACTTAGCACATGCAAGAGTCTCATTACCTCCTTGTGCAACACTGCCTTGAGAATGTGTAGGTCTAGCTCTGAAATTCTGGGAATTCTGGCTATTGTACTCACCTATGTTCCTTGGTCCAAGTGCACTAGCAGATGATGAAGCATGTCCTTTCTGCTTATGTTGTAAACAAGACCGGTTCGTATTACTCTTTTGCTGCCCGAATTCATTCCTTGATACCTTAGCCCTTTTATTCTTAAACTCTTCTCTATCCCTCAGCTTGTCCTCCTCAACTTGTTGCACATGGATCATCAACCCTGCTATGTCTATGTAACTTATTAGCATAGATGTCTTGCCTTCCTTTCTTGACAGGCGAGACAACCCAATAATGAATCAACCCATCCTGCTCCTCATGTCGGCAACCATCTCTTAGATCACGGGGAAAGAAACGCCCCAAGAAGGCCTCCTCAGGCAAAACCCAATTCACAATCCATTACTGATGAGTCCATGATTTGGACTCATTAAGGCTTTATTTTAATAGATTTAGTGTCCTCGAATGCATATTTTGTCTCAATAATTGATGTAAATCCTTGAATTTCAGGTATTTGGACTTAGGGACAAAGCATGGACACTATTGAGAAAAAAGGAACAAAGTAGCTGAAAGAATGAAGAAAAGAAGGCCTGACGATCGCCTAAACCATTGGGCGAGTCGCCGAATGGCCTTGGTGTCGCCTAATGTTCCAGTTTGCCAAGCCTGAAGGAGAAAATCAAGTCGGCGATAGAAAAGAGCAGTCTACGAGTCACCGAACAGTTCTGCGATGCAGTGCCTTATCGCCCAAAGTTAGAGGACCTCAAGGATGCTGAATGCAAAAGAAAAATGATGATACAAATGATCAAATGGCGGATCGCTGAGTGGATCGGTGATCCCGACTTATTGCGCCGACTGGTCCTTCACAACACACTTTTTGACAACAATAAATACTTGTTTGAATTTTTTTAGTTTAGTATGCAATTTTTAGAATATCAAGTTTATTATTCAATTTTAGAGTTTAGAACTGAGTTTGGAGACATTTTTCCTTAGCTTTGAAGATTTGAAGATTTCAATTTCTGAGAAATTGGAAGTGGGTATTGAAGATTCTTCATCTTAGACATTTGTAAAGATAATATTAACCGTACCCACTTGATGGAAACACATTTTGGTATCGATCTCTATCTTTTTACTATGTCTAGCTTAAACCCCAATTCTTGGGGTGTGATTATGGGTTGATTTAACTGCTGGGTATTGTTAAATGATAGTGTGTTTGATGTTTAAAAGTGATTTTGTTCAGTAGTTGTGGTTGAATTTAATGGGCTGTAGTTGCAAATACAATCTTAACTTTGTGTTTTTGGCTTGCTCGAGAGGGAGGTTTTAAAACCAAAACTATTGTATCGATGGTCTATGGGTATTGGGTTGTCATGGGCTCAACTCGAGAGAGTGAATCCCAAACCTTTTTCCACACATTCAACTCGAGAGAGTGAATGGACTAAAGTGAAGGCTGTGCTTAATTGTTGCTTATTGGTGTTCGAGAGAAACCAATTTGATTTGGGGTAAATTGTTCGAGAGAAAATTTATCCCCACTAAAGTCTAGCTTATTCATTGATTTATAGTGATTTACTATTAATTGCAATTACCCGGTTGTTTACCTTAGCCCATAATCCAATCACATCCCAAGAATCCCGTCTCCATATTCGTATTTTCATATTATTTGTTGTCTTAGTTGATAATTGATTACAAAACCCCCTTTGATATTTGACACTTGTGTCACCCTTGACTTAAATTATGTTACTTACTATTCATAAATGATTTTAGCTATGATTGACTAGAGCATATTTTTACTTCCTATTAATTCTGATCTACGTACCACTCCCTTGGGACTCGACCCCAACTTAATAGTTGGGTTATATTACTACATAACGATTGTTGACACTTAGTATTGGATGAAGTGTCTTTGATAGCATTTTTCTTATCAGTTATGCGCAAGCACGAGTTAGAGAAAAACTTTTAGAGATAAACTCTAACGCATTAAATGAGTATGAAAGAAGTGAGAAAATTTCTGAAGTGTTGCAGCCTCCTAATTATAGATGTGGTGCGCTTCACACCGATAACTAGGACTCTACAGACACGACTTCATAGACTCCCTAGGAATCTTGAAATCTGTGCTCTGATACCAAGTTTGTCACTCCCCGACCCTACACCCCGGACGTGGCTGGCACTCAAGAACCATTGTTGGCCCCAAACGAAACCTTGACCTGACTTACTTACTCAGCGGAAGACTTTAAGCATTAATAAAAGAACTCAAATGCAAGATAACTCAACTGTATCAAACTTAACTCATAATGTTTTAGAAATAAACATTTAACTTAGCCAAAGTGGCAACTCAAATATGAACATAAACCAATAACAAAGTAAAGACATATGAACTAACTGACTGTCTATCTATGAAGCCTCTAATAACTGAGATGGATGTCGGGACAAGACCCACAACTTCTTAATGAACTGAATACTAGAAAGCAATAAAAAGGATCCTTCGAAAGCAAGGAGGCTCACCGACTGACTTTGAGTGCTCAACTGGATCAACGAGGCGCTGGATGCTGATCTTGGTAACCTGCGTCTGCATCATAAGACGATGCAGGCCAACTGACATCAGTATATTGAATGTACGAGTATGCGAGTTGGAATGTTAAACAAGACATAAGCTTGAAAGGAACTGAATAACTTACATGGCTCAACTCAACTCAACTTAATTGAACTCATTTCAATATAAAGCAGTGTAAATAAATGTAGTATAAAGAAAGGCTTTAAAACATGGTTTTCAACTTTGTGTATTTAGAAATACAGTAATAACTCTGTATGTATGCAAACATACAATATGAAATCTATTTGTATATGAAAATACAAAGATATCTGATGTATATAAAAATACAAAATACTACTGTGGGAGTTTCTCTAATCGACAACCACCACTTTGAGCCTAAGTGATGATACCACGTCTTGCCCACGCTGCCAGAACTGTCCTATACTTTGCCTTCATATAGGACTCCTTAACTAAGTGGATCCACTAGTCTATGCTAAAAGCATCTTAAAGAGTCATCTAAAAAGTATGATCCTTTACTACCCATGATGACTACATGGTTTATGAAGACGTGAGTTATCAGAACTCAAACTCGTCCCCATATCGATGCTCAATACTATTCCCAAAATATAGTTAACTTTATTTTTGTAAAAACAAAACTCTTTCTTTGGTTTGAGATAATTACTCAAAAACTTAGCTTAAAAGCTCTCTTGGAAATCTCAGTTTCCTCTCTTACTCAAATGTGAAAAACATTTTAACTCTTGGGAATACTAAGTTCCCGTATAATCTTTGAAGAATGAACTTTACTCTTATTCTTTACTGAAAACTAGCTCAAAAGCTCTTTTGGAAATCAAGATTTCCTTTCTTCTTTAAATGTGAAAAAAATTAATCTCTGGGAATACATAGTCCCGATATACTCTTTTGAAGAAATGAACTTCAAACTTTACTCTTTACTCAACTCAAAAATCAAGTCTTAAAACAAAGTTAAATATTTGTGAAAGACTTTTGGAAAATATTATGAACTTCTCTTAACTTGACTCTTGACTTGACTCTTAACTTTTCTTGATTTGACTCTTAACTTTCCTTGAATTAAATTATGGATTCAAGGATTGTGATTTGTGATAGGAAAGATCTCATGATGTTTAGGATGAATTTAGATAGCTAAACATGAGAAATGATCAAGAAATCACTGCCTGGAAACTAGTCCGTGACGTGGAGGTGTATTTAAATTTTTGGTCGCGAAAATAATTTTTGAGGCAGAACGGTACGTGACCACTCCGCGACGTGAAGAGATTTTTCTCAAATCTGAGGAGCAGGTCTGCGATGCGGCCCCACTGCTCAGATTCGCCCAACTTTTTCCTTCTTTCGTTTTCCAGTCCCAATTCACCTACACTCGACTATTCTTTTCAATTTTTCTTTAGATTAAGATACCTAACATATGTACCCATGAACCTAACTCAAAACAACTCTAAAACTCGATGTAAAGATCTCGGAAACTTCTCAATTCAGCCCAATTTAAGAACGAAAAAACAAATTCAAGAACACCATACAAGATTCATCAACTTTCAACTTTCTAGAATGAAATTCGCTGAAATAAACGTGATTGGCGCGAGGGTGAACGAACCCAATGCTATGAAAGACTCACATACCTCTTTAGGGATTAACCCTTGTCGAAATCCACAAGCTAAACCTTCAAGAACGACGAACTTTGCTCTTTCTCCTCTTTTCTCCTCTTGCGTTCTTTCTCCAAAAACTCTAGCGTAAACTTTCAATTATCTAAACTGAACCAATTCAGTTTTGACCCTTAATTAATTCACTAAAAACGAATTAAAATAATAGGATATGGAAAAGACCAAAACACCCTTTAAAAATCCGGATTGGACATTTCCTTATTTTACAACTCAACTTCCAAAGGGCATATCTCACACATAACAACTCAGAATCACGCAAGCTTGGCGGCATTTGAAAGATTATTCCAGGATCTTTCCTACAATATCTAGAAATACACCTAACTCATCCTGATCTAGGAGTTATGGTCGTTTAAAGTTGACCAAAAACTCAAGTTAACATACTTAACACATTTTCCACATTTTTATATTCTTTCCAAAAATGACTATTTCCAATTCTTTACTTCTTCATAGTTATTTCAACTTGCGATATGTTACACGGTCTGTCTTCGATTATTACCATTCTTTGATGGGAGAAGCTACAAAGTGGCTAGCTGATCTACCGAGAAATTCCATTACTACTTGGGGTGAGCATACCGTAGCCTTTTATGTTAGGTACTTTCCCCTGTAAAAAAATGATGACGTAAAGGGATAGTATTCAAGGTTTTAAACACTTGAAAGGTGAACCAATCCACAAGACGTGGCTGAGTGTCACGACCCAAGCTACCCCCTAGATGTGACACGATGTAGCAGACTCCGAAAAGCCTCATACAAGCCTCATAGCATAAGAACTTAGGAAATAGTGCGGAAATTTAAAACTTTTCTTTACAATCGAAGTCTCTTATAAAAACAAGTGGGAGTCTACAACAATATGTCTCAAACCATCTATAACACTTGAATACAATCTTAGGGACACATCCCTTACAAAAGTCTAAACATAAGAAAAGACGAAAAGGACATAATGGTCAACCCTCGAATACTATGAGGACTCACCAAGCTTTTTCTTCTTGATCTACTATGATCCTAGCCACGAAGATGGAAGTCGATCGATATCGCCAAACCCTATACTTAGTGAAAATGTAGAAGAAATATTGGGTTAGTACAAAAATGCACCAAGTATGAAAAACCTTTGAAATCCTGCTAAAAGGGACATTTTAGTTGAATGCATGCACTTTTCTAGTTTAAACCATCATTTAGAAGTTAGTGTGAAAACACAAGTCATAAGCATATGAGACGTCATGATAAGGCATAGACTATAACATGATAGGTAACAATCACAAATAGTGAGTATAAGAAATACCATTTGGAACACATACATAGTCAATACAATCTAGTTTTAGTATGATAAAAGGGAAAACACTTCATGAGTTACCTCAAGGCAAGCTTGTGCAATGCATAGGTAAGATCCCATACTCCCACCTATACTAAGAAGGTCACTTTAGATCCTCATTAATGTTTACCATCTTTTAACCTCATTCCTAGCCTATTTCTCATAAACAAGGAAACACTCACTTTTAGTCAACTATATCAAGGAAAGCAACCCATGACAACAATGCAAGTTAGGAAACAACATTACAAGTCGCCTTACTATCTAATGAAATTTACATCTAGTTACAAGCACATTCACTACACGAATAATAATGACATAAGAGGAATCTACCAAAACTACTCTCAAAGCCTACTTGTGCAATGCATGGATGAAGTCCCATACCCTCACCCACACTAAGTAGTACCTCTTGAATAGCTACAGTTCATCCTAAACTTGACCTTGTGGCAATTAGCTATAACCAACATAGACCATGAGAGCTTATTCATTGAATCCGGTGACTCCCCCACCTCTTAAAGGGGTGTTCTACTTGCCTAAGGTAGAACAAATTGTATTAGCTTGTAAATGAATCCAATGGCTAAATAACCTACGGGGGCACGTAGTTATGGGAGAAGGATATTTCTACTAAGAACCCGGACTCAACTATGGTAGAAGGTTTCCATCTCATGAGACAACTACTTTGGGAACCTGGACTCAACTAGTGTAAAAGAAACCCATTTGGGAAGTTGGACTCAACTAGTGTAAAAGCTTCCATCTCATATTCATATCCACTCGGTGCTAAGCATAATTCCCACTAAGTTTATATTATGTCTTGACTTAAATTACTAATTATGGAAGAGTGTCTTGACACTCAATCCAACAAACTCATGTTAAAGCTCCTAGATTCATTAGGGGAGACTAGTCTTTAACCCTTAAAAGCACTATATGTGACAAACCTCTCACATTGTATGATGTTCATACCTAAGTGTGAAAATGAGGATAATCATCCACTCAACACAACAATTAGATTATAATGCATTCACTTTACTATCAAAGCAATCTAATTGTATTCACACAAGTCTCATACACATAACGAATTCTCATGTTTTGCCCCTCAAGGCTATAGATCACATTCAACCAATCAATCTAAAATTAATACATTAGATATAGATGGTGAGATGATTCAATTAACTAAAATACTACAAGTATAATCTCATGATATTCATCTCACTACAACTCACCCACATCACAAAGTCACAAATTGGGGACATGGGGGTTCATGGGTTCTTGGAGGAAATTCAACATCAAAACTATAGAAATCCCTAAATTAATACATGATTAAAGTAATCAATTAATTATATTCATAATTCCATAACATTCTACTATTACCAATCAACACCCATACTGTAAGATCCAATTTGGGAAATTAGGGTAATTCATGGAAGTTTTTATCATAAAACCACAATAAATCAGCAACTAAACAATAATATAAGATGATTAAATTATTGAAAACGTGTTTAGAAAGAATCCATGACTTGGAGTGAAAACCCTAGGTTTTGGAGACTTTTCTACTTTGAATTTGAGAGTTTGAGGACTTCATGGATGAAAAACTAACTATGAATCAAAACTACTATACCTTAGATGAATATTCCTAATGAATTTGGGTAGAAAAGATGAGTTCTTGAACCCTAGACTTCAACTTCTTCTTCTTCTTCTTCTCCAATGGAGGTTTTAGTGATAGAAATATTTGGGAGGGAGTTGGTTATGTTTTGGGGTCTTGTGATTTATGAAGTAAATAGGTTAGTTAATGGTTTAAAAGTACTTATATAAGTGTATTAAAATGAATTAAAACGACCTTACACTAAAGTAATTAAATTAGGAATTTCCTAAAATGTCTTACCTTTGACCGATTTTGAGGCAACATTTCAGACCCCATCAACGACCCCCACCCACGGGGCGTGGATGGACCCACGGACCATACTGGTAACTCATGGGTTGGGGTGTACAGCTCCTCAACTTGGCTCTTGACCCACGACTTGGTGCTACGGGGCGTGGATGGACCTACGCCTACTACGTCCCATCCGTACGTCACCAATTTTGGGCGCAACTTGGGCTGTTTTGGGGTTAGGCTTTAGGGTCCTCCTCAAGGACCCTTGGTTGGTCCTTGGGGGGTCATACCTTTACGTTTAACCCCTAAACTCCTCAACCTAAGTTCAGGAAACCATTTTACATTTCTAAACCCTACATCAAGCTCAAAAACTCTCACGTAAGGCTCTAGTTTCACCTACTAGTTTTCTGGGTGTGTTACATTATCTCCCACTTGGGAACATTCATCCTCGAATGACACTTCTAAACACTTTATAGAATCAAAGACTCAAGACTAGCATCCCTTAATGCATGAAATATCTAAGTAATGAACACTTCAAAGGAGGAAACATCAACTCCATCTCAAAACATAATCCATGCAATATGAGGGCGTAGGAATTACATCTAACAACCCAATATGCACGAAATTCTATATTTCTCATTTTCTAGGAGGAAAGAACTTTTCCAACTAAAATAATGCTCAACACAACATCATGGAGCCAAATTGCAATTACTCTCAAAAGCATACTAAAGCATGTTCATCAACACATCTCATGAAGTCAAATAGGCAACTCATACTAAATGCACAACAACATGAGGAACATTAATCATAAGACCTCATTTTCTCATAAAACATGAATTTCACCAAGAACATGCATAATTTTTAAGGAAACCAAGGAAAACACATAATTCACATATGACTTCCAAAACAAGGAAATTTAGAGGAACTACTTACAACATCCAAGACTTCACCATCATGAAACAAGTCAAGGGAAACTTATAATTTCAAGCTAAAGGAGGAATAGAAGGAAAGATAGGGGTATCGGGAAATCTCCTTGGCCCTTGGCCTCCCAAGTAGCACCCTCACCTAAAACCTTCACACAAAGACCACTCCTTCACACTTCCATGAAAACAACTTCCTCATTCTTCTACTTCTCAACTTGCTGGTCTAAGACTTCTACCGGTACCTCTAAATTAAAGAGGTTATCATTTAAGCACTCTTTCTCAGAAGCAACCTTACCAACACCACTCAAGATCTCATATGAGCCTACCAAACTGGAAATAAACTTCTCAACTCACTACACTTCTTAAGGTGAGAATTTCAAGCCAATCCAAATCATGAACATCAAGAACACTCAACGACCTTGTTATCTGAGAACATTATCTCCCCCTTGGAAGTAAACCTACACAGACATTTCTAACCACCATTTCTTTCAACTCTATGGTTGGAACAAGTTATCACTCAACTTTCACATCCATCACACACAGTGATTCTAAACCATGAAGAATTACACTTCTACCATCTTTTAAAAGAGTCTACACACTCAACAACTCTAGGCATCACTCTAAACACTCTATCCATCAAATCTTCCAACACACCCTAAAACTCATCATGACTAAGTTGGGTTCTACCAATAAACACACATAACCCTAATGAAACCCATTTATACTAAGGACAACATAAAATCCCATCATGTCAAATTTATCAAGCCACAAAAGACAAGCACTACCAGAATCTAAATAAGCATGAAACACATACCGGGAGCAACATTTAGAGGACACTCTTGTTCACCTCTAGCTTGGAGAGAAAAGGACCTAGTTTTCTTTAGAGCTCTAGCACTTAAACCACTAGAACCGGATGAAGGGTAGGGTTGAGACCTACGTCGACTATCCCCTTAATTTCTAGTAACCTTAGGGCAATGCCTTATCTTGTGGCCCGACTAACCATAACCGAAGTAAATATTGGAACTCACTAAGCATTTACCCAAATGTATCATAGCACATCTACCACAAGGAGGCCATGAGGATTCACTAGTACTCTTCTTGGAAGCTTAGGGTTTGATACCCTTTCTTTCTTAACCCTTAGGGAAACCTTAGAAGCACTTTGCCCGCAAAATTGTTTTTGGAACCTAGAGCAACCATGTCTATCAAACCCTCTATTAGGAGAAATATCATCAAGTCTATACCTCCTTGTTTCTCTAGACCTTTCTTCAAGTTTCTCCTATTCAATCCCGTGAGCACGAACCACAAGGCGATCAATATTCATACCATTCTCAAACATAACCATACTACATTATTTTGCTATCACGTGGGACACCCCCGACACAAACTTATTCATTATCAACCTAGGGTCGGTTAATATAGGTAAGACATATCTTGACAACCTAGTGAACACCCGAGCATACTCCTCAACACTCATCCTACCTTGCCGAAGGTTAACAAATACAAGTATCATGGCCTCTCTCATCTCTAAAGGAAAAAAACCTATCAAGAACCCATTCATAAATCTTTCCCATTCCATGGGGCCCGCTTCTACCGACCTCACTTCTTTCTATTGACAAACCACATTTGAGCAACATCCTTCAATCTGCCTTCTCTACTAGAGTCACTCCCACAAAGTTCAACACCTTGGAGAACTTATCTATAAACTCTAAAGGATGTTCCTCCATCTTTGATGCATAAAATTTTGGAGTTTCTATTCCGGCTTGAGTCAATAATTGAAAACCATGTCTAATCTTCTCACTAGTCACATTCTCCCCTACAGGGACAATTAGAGCTTAGGGAGGAGCTTGGAGGGGAACCTCTTACTCCACATTGTCTCCATCATTCCCTTAAATGTTAGCTGTTGAAGTAGTCATATCCTGAAAACCATAGGGCACATATTACGAGAAAGACCTAATAAAGCTAAACCCTATAGCACGACTAAGAGAATAAAGAAGTGAAGTTTTCCTAACATCTAATAGCCTCCTATTCATAAATGTGGCACGCTTCACATTTATAAACAAGACTCGACTAGACATGGTTTGAGACATCCTAAAACTATCCCAAAATCTTGTGCTCTGATACCATGTTTGTCACGACCCAAGGCTACCCTCTAGATGTGACACGGCGTACAAGACTCCGAAAAGCCTCATAATATAAAAACATAGGAAATAGTGTGAAAATTTAAAACTTTTCTTTACAATCGAAGTCTTTTATAAAAACAAGTGGGAGTTTCCAACAATATGTCTCAAACCATCTATAACACTTGAATACAATCTTAGGGACATAACCCTTAAGAAAGTCTAAACATAAGAAAAGACTAAAAGGACATAATGATCAAGCCCTCGAACACTATGAGGACTCACCAAACTTCTTCTTCTTCATGATCTACTATGATCCTAGACATGAAGATGGAAGTCAATATCACCAAACCCTACACTTTGTGAAAATGTAGAAGAAATATGGGTTAGTACAAAAATGCACTAAGTTTGATAACCATGCATAAAAACCTTTGAAATCATGGTAAAAGGGATATTTTAGTTGAATGCATGCACTTTTCTAATGAAATAGCCATCTAGTTACAAGCACATTCACTACATGAATAATCATGACATAAGAGGAATCTACCACAACTACTCTCAAAGCCTACTTGTGAAATGCGTGGATGAAGTCTCATACCCTCACCCACACTAAGTAGTACCTCTTAAATAGCTACATTTCATCTTAAACTTGACCTTGTGGGAATCAACTATAACCAACATAGACCATGAGAGCTTATTCATGGAATCCGGTGACTCCCCCACCCCGAAAAGAGGTGTTCTACTTGCCTAAGGTAGAACAAATTGTATTAGCTTGTAAATGAATCCAATGGCTAAATAACCTACAGGGGCACGTTGTAATGGGAGAAAGATATTTCTACTAAGAACCAGGACTCAACTATGGTAGAAGGTTTCCATCTAATGAGACAACTACTTTGGGAACCTGAACTCAACTAGTGTAAAAGGAACCCATTTGGGAAGCTGGACTCAACTAGTGTAAAAGCTTCCATCTCATATTCATATCCACTCGGTGCTAACCATAATTCCCACTAAGTTTATATTATGTCTTGACTTAAATTACTAATTATGGAAGAGTGTCTTGACACTCAATCCAACATACTCATGTTAAAGCTCCTAGATTCATTAGGGGAGACTAGTCTTCAACCCTTAAAATCACTATATGTGACAAACCTTTCACATTGTATGATGTTCATACCTAAGTGTGAAAATGAGGATAATAATCCACTCAACACAACAATTAGATTATAATGCATTCACTTTACTATCAAAGCAATCTAATTGTATAATACACAAGTCTCATACACATAACCAATTCTCATGTTTTGCCCCTCAAGGCTATAGATCACATTCAACCAATCAATCTAAAATTAATACATTAGATATAGATGGTGAGATAATTCAATTAACTAAACTACTACAAGTATAATCTCATGATATTCATCTCACTACAACTCACTCACATCACAAAGTCACAAATTGGGGACATTGGGGTTCATGGGTTCTTGGAGGAAATTCAACATCTAAACTATAGAAATCCCTAAATTAATACATGATTGAAGTAATAAATTCATTATATTCATAATTCCATAACATTCTACTAATACAAATCAACACCCATACTGTAAGATCCAATTTGGGAAATTAGGGTAATTCATGGAAGTTTTTATCATAAAACCACAATAAATCAGCAACTAAACAATAATATAAGATAATTAAATTATTGAAAACGTTTTTAGAAAGAATCCATGACTTGGAGTGAAAACCCTAGGTTTTAGAGACTTTTCTACTTTGAATTTGAGAGTTTGAGGACTTCATGGATGAAAAACTAACCATGAATCAAAACTACCATACCTTAGCTGAAGATTCCTCACGAATTTGGGTAAAAAAGATGAGTTCTTGAACCCTAGACTTCAACTTCTTCTTCTTCTTCTCCAATGGAGGTTTTAGTGATAGAAATATTTGGGAGGGAGTTGGTTATGTTTTAGGGTGTTGTGATTTATCAATTAAATAGGTTAGTTAATGGTTTAAAAGTAATTATATAAGTGTATTAAAATGAATTGAAATGACCCTATACTAAAATAACTAAATAAGGAATTTCCTAAAATGTCTTACCTTTGGCCGACTTTGAGGCAGCATTGCAGGCCCCATCCACGACCCCCACCCACGGGGCATGGATGGACCGACGGACCGTACTGGTCACTCGTGGGTTGGGTCTGCAGCTCCTCAACTTGTCTCTTGACCCACGACTTTGTGCTACGGGGCGTGGATGGATCTACGCCTAGTAGGTCTCATTCGTAGGTCACCAATTTTAAGCAGCTTGGGCTGCTTTGGGGTTAGGCTTTAGGGTTCTCCTAAAGGACATTTGGTTGGTCCTTGGGGGGTCGTACCTTGACATTTAACCCCTAAACCCCTCAACCTATGTTCGGGAAACCATTTTACACTTCTAAACCCCACATCAAACTCAAAAACTCTCACGTAAGGCTTTAGTTTTCATCTACTAGTTTTCTGTGTGTTACACTGATCTTTCAGAAGCTTCTACTTCAATGCCCAACTCAAGGTCTTCCCAACAATGTCCTGCTACAATACTTTTATAAGAGTCTTGACTCGGTGAACAAAGGGGTTGTGGATTAACTCTTACCCGGAGGTATAGTGCAACAACCTTATGAGGTCACATCTTAACTCCTTGATGGCATGACAAAGATCAACAGAGCATGGTACACTCGTTTGTACCATGTGTCTCCTCTCACATTTAGGATGACAAAAGAGCAGATTAAGAAGGATCAAGAGAGAGACCAAAATATGGCAAAAATGATGACCCATATGGATATATTGTCGACTAATGTGATGGGTAGTGGGTTGAAGAGTGTTAATGTTGTGGATATTGGGGGATCAAACCCTGATGAGGCGCATTTTGAGGAGCTTTATAACGAGGAAGTGAACTTTCATGCAAATCAAGGAGGAGGTTTTTGTTCAAACTACCCAAGGTCGGGTGGAAATTCGGGTTGGAATATAGATGATGGATGGAGAGATCGTGATAGAGAATGGAGTGACTGTAACGACACTTGGAAGGAAAGAGAGGGTGACAAGGATAGATACTGTCACGCCCCAAACTCAAGGGGGCGCAACTGACTCCTAATGCCAAAACCCAGGCTCGAGCCGACCTTGCTGAACCATTTGCTACCAGCGCATGGCAATCACATGCAATTAAGAAAACAAACAAGTATATCTCGGCTTAAAACTAAGCCCTCGGCCGGCAAGGCCCCTGTCAACAGATCTACAAAAGAAACAGCTACTCCCAAGAATTCATATAAAGAAATTGTCAACTAGCACAGAAGTCCTGATTGGGCCGTCAAGGCCACCATGATCTCTATACCAAAACCGAAAGTACGCATATAACAAGACAACGCATCACACAACCAGCAAGCTTCAGCAAACCAACAAAACTAG
>NC_064286.1:28463594-28539135 GCF_019186545.1 Solanum stenotomum | reverse complement strand
TTATACGCACTCGAGCAGCCAACAATCAACAATAATGGCTACAAGTACAACAACGACAACATCTCAATTACATTGCTCCTAAGCTTTAAGGAACATGCCATAGAAAGAGAATAGCCTTAACATACCTTTTTTTTGCTAAATTCACGTCGCCTAAAGACTTTAACCCATAACTCTCTTGATACTACAACAAGGTAGGACCGTAATCAACACACAAAATAAAAGATACCATGACAATACAATAAAAGATATGTATTTCCGTCGCAAATTGCTATTTGGTGCTTATAAAAGCTAGAGTCGATGAAAGAAGGGTCTTACCTCGATCTTAGGTTCGTAATTCACCTCAAAACCTTTAAATATATTCAAACCCTTGCTGTCCCAACATTAAAATGTGATATGCTACGCAATCGATAAAACAAATTATACCACGATGATGAGCCCAACGTGTAGAACAACTTTCGTCAAGAACTTACGTCAAGAAAATTGATATTTTACTTGATCCTAAAAATGGGTTTCTATGTTTTCTCTGTATATTTAGCTTAAAATGAAGAAAAAACTCGAAGAAGAAGATATATACAACTTTCCACCGACCTAGGGCCCCACCTCACGTGCCTGCTTGCGCAGTCCTACGAAAATGCGAATATCTCTCTATTATGAAGTCGTATGAATGAACGGTTTGATGCGTTGGTAACTAGACTCGTAGACCTTCGATTCAATAGTTTGTGGACCCCATAACTCTTTACAGATTGGGAGAAAACCTCCAAGACATTTGACCCAAATTTCAGAGAAATCTTTAAGAAGGAACTTACGATAACTTCCGCCAACTTTTATTTTGTCACTTACCTAACTTCAAAACTTGAGATGCAACACTTGAACACTTAAAATAGGACATACGACATCATTCTTAATTTATTACCCACCCTTCTTGTCTTTCCATGGAGATACAAGTTGATTTTAGACGTTTTGAGAAGTCGGGGTGTTACATTCCTCCCCCTTAGAAACATTCGTCCTCGAATGAAAAATTTGAGTCACACTGTTCAGTACTTAGGGCTTGCCAGAATTTAGGCAGTTTTTCCTTTGTAAATGTCACTATCCAGGAACCTGAAATGCAAAATTTCTAACCTAGGCGTCTCACATGACAACATAATTAGCTAAGCGTTATAGCTCCACCACAACAGTGCGAGCAGACATACAACGACAATCACAATAATAATAAGCAATAGTATATATATATATAGGTATATTACCTTACTGCTCTAATATAAACTGATATGACATCACCCTGGGGTATGAAACAAGTGAGGATATTTGGACCTCATGCCATCCTCAGCCTCCCAGGTCACCACTTCTCTATTTTTATTCCTCCATAATACTTTAACCGAAGACACCTCTTTGGTCCTCAATTTGCGGACCTGCCGATCTAATATAGCAACTGGAGTCTCCTCGTAGGACAACTCCTCTGTGATCTGAACATCCTCAATTGGGACAACCCGAGAAGGGTCTTCTATACACTTCCATAACATTGATACATGGAAAACTGGATGAACAGATTTTAGCCCTGAAGGCAATTCTAACTCATAAGCCACACGTCCTACCCTCCGAAGGATCTGGTATGGCCCAATGAATGTTGGACTAAGCTTTCCCTTTTTGCCAAATCGCATAACAGCCTTCATAGGCGAGACTTTTAAGAATACCCAACCATCGACACAAAACTCTAAGTCCCTTCGTCGTACATCTGAGTATGACTTTTGTCGACTTTGAGCTGTTAGCAACCTCTCCAGAATGAGCTTAACTTTCTCCACTGTCTGCTGGACTAAATCGGGTCCAATCAACCCTGACTCACCTACCTCAAACCATCCAATGGGGGATCTACATTTTCTCCCATACAAAGCCTCATAAGGTGCCATCCCGATGCTAGAATGATAACTATTATTGTATGCAAACTCAATAAGAGGCAAGTGGTCATCCCAACTTCCCTTGAAGTCTAGCACGCACGCCCGTAACATATCTTCGAGTGTCAAAATTGTTCGCTCGGCCTGGCCATATGTCTGAGGGTGAAAGGCGGTACTAAGATTAACCTGTGTCCCTAATCCTTTCTGGAAGGACTTCCAGAAATTGGCGGTAAATTGTGCTCCTCTATCAGAGATAATAGATACTGGGACACCGTGTAGCCTAACAATCTCTCTAATATAGAGCCCTGCATAGTTTTCGGCCGAAAAAATAGCCTTGACTGGTAAGAAGTGGGCTGATTTTGTTAGTCTATCAATAATTACCCAAATAGAGTCAAACTTGTGACGCGATTGAGGTAACCCTGTAATAAAATCCATATTAATTGCTTCCCACTTCCACAAAGGAATGGCTATCTCCTGAACTAGCCCAGCGGGCTTTTGGTGCTCAACCTTCACCTGTTGGCAGTTAGGACATTGTGCCACAAATTCAGCAACGTCCTTCTTCATCCCATGCCACCAATAGATCTCCTTAATATCATGGTACATCTTCGTCGAACCAGGGTGAATAAAATAATCGGAATGATGTGCCTCTTCCATAATTCGATGTCGAAGCCCTGTAACATTTGGAACACACAATCGACCGCTATATCTGAGGACTCCATCTTCTGCTATATCAAATGCTAAAGACTGTGGATCCTGAGCCTTGGCTCTAAGCTGCTCTAAGCTAGGATCCTCTTGTTGCCGTGACTTTACTTCTACAACTAGAGATGATACGGCTGTGTCCTGAATTGTTACCCCACTATCTTCTGCCTCTAACAATCTGACTCCCAAGATAGCTAACTGATGCAGCTCTCGCACTAGCTCCCGCTTCTCAACACCTAAATGGGATAAACTACCCATAGATCTTCGACTGAGGGCATCGGCTACCACATTTGCCTTTCCTGGATGATATAAAATATCCACGTCGTAGTCTTTCAGTAACTCAAGCCATCGACGTTGTCGCAAATTTAACTCCTTCTGTCTAAATATATATTGAAGGCTTTTATGATCTGTGAAGATGTCAACATGAACACCGTACAAATAGTGTCTCCAGATTTTTAATGCATGCACAACTGCAGCTAACTCTAAATCATGAGTCAGATAGTTCTTCTCATGTTTCCTCAACTGTCTTGAAGCATATGCGATAACCTTACCATGTTGCATTAGAACACATCCCAACCCAACCCTAGAAGCATCACAGTACACCGCATAGCCTTCTGAGCCCTCTGGCAATGCTAGAACTGGTACTGATGTCAACCTGTCCTTTAGCTCCTGGAAACTATGCTCGCAAGCCTCAGTCCACTGGAACTTAGCTACTTTTTGAGTCAGCTTCGTTAATGGTGCTGAAAGTGAAGAAAACCCCTCTACAAACCTTCTGTAGTACCCAGCTAACCCCAAGAAACTACGAACCTCAGTTGGAGTCATAGGTCTGGGCCAAGTTTTTACGGCCTCAATCTTTTGTGTATCAACCGCAATACCTGCATCTGATACAATATGGCCTAAGAAAACGACAGAGTTCAACCAGAACTCACACTTAGAAAACTTTGCATAAAGTTCTTGATCTCGAAGAACCTGAAGGACTGCTCGCAGATGATTTGCATGCTCAGCTTTTGAACGTGAATACACCAAAATATCATCAATAAATACAATCACAAACAAGTCTAAATACGGCCTGAATATACTATTCATCAGGTCCATGAACACTGTTGGGGCATTAGTTAATCCAAAAGACATCACCAAGAACTCAAAGTGTCCATATCTAGTTCTAAAAGCTGTCTTTGGAATGTCTTTTTCCCGAACTCGTATCTGGTGGTAACCTGATCTTAAATCAATCTTCGAGAAGCACTCAGCACCTTGTAACTGATCAAACAAGTCATCGATCCTCGGAAGGGGATACTTATTCTTTATAGTTGCCTTATTTAGCTGTCGATAATCGATACACATTCTTAGTGAGCCATCTTTCTTCCTCACGAATAATACTGGTGCACCCCATGGTGAAGCACTAGGTCTGATAAAGCCTTTATCCAGCAAGTCTTTCAGCTGATCCTTCAACTCCTTTAGTTCATTAGGAGCCATTCTATAAGGAGGGATAGATATGGGTTGTGTACTTGGTAGCATATCGATAGCAAAATCAATTTCCCGTTCTGGAGGGATACCAGGAAGTTCGTCTGGAAATACATCTAGAAACTCATTAACTACCGAAATAGACGGAAGCATCGGTGGTTCTGCATCTATATTATGAACACGAACAAAATGATAAATACAACCTTTAGTAATCATCCTCCTCGCCTTAAGATAGGAAATAAACCTACCTTTTGGCGTTGCTGTAACGCCTTTCCATTCCCGAACTGCCTCTCCTGGAAAGTGGAATCTAACAATCTTTGTTCGACACTCAACATTAGCATAACAAGACGCTAACCAGTCCATACCCATAATGACGTCGAAATCAACCATCTCTAACTCTACGAGATCTACAAAGGTCTGACGGTCGATAATTTCTACCGTGCAACCTCGATAGACTCTCTTGGCAACAATAGACTCACCAACTGGGGTAGATACAAAAAAGGGTCGATCTAATGACTCTACTACTATACATAACTTCCCCGCAATAAATGGAGTAACATAAGACAGAGTAGATCCAGGATCTATCAAAGCATAAACACAATGGGAGCAAACAATCAATGTACCTGTCATAACATCTGGTGATGACTCTGAGTCCTGTCGGCCGGCTACTGAATATGTACGATTCTGGCCACTACTAGAACTAGATGCTCCCTCTCTACCTCTGCCTCTACCTCTACCTGCTGAAGTCTGGGGTCCACGCCCTGTAGACTGTGCTGATGAAGAGGAACCTACTATTGACCTGGTCGACTGACCTATACCACCCTGACCTATGGTCGGACAGTTTCTCCACACATGCCCCTCCTGTCCACAAGAATAATAACCTGTGGAACCTTGTTTACACCTCCCGAAATGTAGCCTACCACAAGTTGCGTAACGCGGCGGTGCTGTCCTTGCTTGGCCTGAGCCTCTCTGCTGATGAGAGTCTGATGCTCGTGAGCCCTCACCTAGGCCTGACTGTCCCTGATTATAAAATCTACTACCCTGGAACTGCTGTGGTGGAGGTCTAGGTGGCCTAATAAAATATCGGGGTCTGGGACCACCCTGAAAATCTCCCTGTGAACCAGCGGGCCTAGCCCTTTTCTATCTCTCTCTCTCGACCCTCTAACTCGTATACTGTAGATGTCGGCGATCCTCTATGCCCTGTGCAAAGGCCTGAATCCACGAGATATCCATATTATCATTTAGAGCAGCGGTAGAACAAGCCTCCATATAGTCTGAGTCAAGCCCTCCCACAAATCTACGCACCCTGTCATGCATTGTATCAACAAATGCTGGTGCATATCTAGCCAATGAATCAAATCTCAGCCCGTACTCTCTGACACTCATGCCACCCTGTCGGAGGTTCAAAAACTGGTCCACCCGGCCATCCCTAATCTCTTGAGGCAAATAGTGATCTATGAAAGCTTCTGTAAAGCTATCCCAACTGGGTAGAGATGTATCTTTTTCCCTATATCGCTCCCAACTTTCATACCACAATACTGCAACATCACGCAATTGAAATTCTGCTAACTCAACTGACTCAGTCACTGAGGCATGCATGACTCTGAAGATCCTATGAAGCTGATCAACAAAGTGTTGAGGGTCTTCTCTGCGATCTGTTCCTGTAAACTGTGGAGGATTCAAGGCAAGAAATTCACGAACTCTCGAACTTCCGAGCCCTTCAGAAGGTCCGACAATATCTGGCGCAACTGGTTGGCATTGTGCAGCTACTAACTGTGCTAACATATATACTGCACTCTTGTAATCCTGATCAGATGGAATAGGAGGAACTAGAGGTGGTACTGCTGATGGAGCCGGAAGTCTTGTAGCCCTCGGAGGCTCCTGAAGCTGTGGAGAAACTATAGGGGGCTGAGAAGATGTCTCCCCCCGGGTCTCACAATGGGCTGCCTCCACCTGTGGTACCTTGCCAGTACCCTCGCCTGCAGTTGTATCTAGTCCTTGGCTACTGGTAGTCTGCCTGATATCAGTCATCTCTATCTGCATGCAAATCTAAATTATAAGCCAAAAACATCCACCCTTAGGACATCGTTCTATAGCACGAGGTGAGCAAAAGAAGGATAATCATTCTAACATGTCTGGTAGCGTTTTGTTTATCGAATGTGGTGCACAACACATTTATAAACAAGACTCTACTAGACACGGCTTGCAGACTCCCTAGGATACGACGTTGCTCTGATACCAAGTTTGTCACGCCCTAAACTCAAGGGGGCGCAACTGACTCCTAATGCCAAAACCCAGGCCCGAGCCGACCCTGCTTAACCATTTGCTACCAGCGCATGGCAATCACATGCAATTAAGAAAACAAACAAGTATATCTCAGCTTCAAACTAAGCCCTCGGCCGGCAAGGCCCCTGTCAACAGATCTACAAAAGAAACAGCTACTCCCAAGAATTCATATAAAGAAATTGTCAACTAGCACAGAAGTCCTGATTGGGCCGTCAAGGCCACCATGATCTCTATACCAAAACTGGAAGTACGCATATAACAAGACAACGCATCACACAACCAGCAAGCTTCAGCAAACCAACAAAACTAGGCCAGCATGGCCATAACGTAGTTATAAACCCCACACACTAGTCTGCAAGCCTCTAAGAGTAGTAAAGATTGGTGGGACAGGGCCCCAGCCTACCCATGAGAATATATACAACAAAAGTTAACAAACCTCCCAACTCTGGCAGCTCCGGAGGAAAGGGGCTGACCAACCGGATAAAAGTCAATCCCGCTGATAAGGAGGTCTACTCGGTCGTCTGTCAGGACCTGCATGCATGAATGCAGCGCCCCAAGGCAATGGGGCGTCAGTACAAAATAATGTACAGAGTATGAAAGGCAATAGACTATGATGAGGTATCCTGATATACTGGAATAATCTGATAAATAAATTAAGGATAAGATAATTGTACTGACCTGCTCCTAAATCTAAATTTATCAAAAATAATAAAACAACAACCTAACCAAGCCCCCATAAGCTCGGTAGGTACAAACAGCACACAAGACCACCTACTCAGGCCCCCATAAGCCCGGAAGGTGCCAATCAGCCTGTATACCCCTATCGGTAGTCTCCTAGCCCCGCAGGCAGTCACATAGCCCTCTTAGGCATCAACATAGCTTATAGACATCTCATAGCCCTCTTAGGCAACAACATGGCCCTGTAGGAAGCACATAACCTTCTTAGGCGTCAATATATATCCCTGTAGGCAACTCATAACCCTTCTAGGCATCAATATAGCCCCGTAGGCAACTCATAGCCCTTTTAGGCATCCATATAGCCCTGTAGGCAGAACATAACCCTGCTAGGCATAGATCACATTCCTGCAGCTAACAACAATAGCCCAAAGGCAACAATAACAATCCAACAGCTAAAAGTGAGCAATTTAGTTATAGGCAACTTATACAATTAGCCTCTAAGTCGTGTCCAACATACGAATGTTACTACTGAATAAGAATCCCGATAAGAGAGAGTTATACGCACTCGAGCAGCCAACAATCAACAATAATGGCTACAAGTACAACAACGACAACATCTCAATTACATTGCTCCTAAGCTTTAAGGAAGATGCCATAGGAATAGAATAGCCTTAGCATACCTTTTTTTTGCTAAATTCACGTCGCCTAAAGACTTTAACCCATAACTCCCTCGATACTACAACAAGGTAGGACCGTAATCAACACACAAAATAAAAGATACCATGACAATACAATAAAAGATATGTATTTCCGTCGCAAATTGCTATTTGGTGCTTATAAAAGCTAGAGTCGATGAAAGAAGGGTCTTACCTCGATCTTAGGTTCGTAATTCACCTTAAAACCTTTAAATATAATCAAACCCTTGCTGTCCCAACATTAAAATGTGATATGCTACGCAATCGATAAAACAAATTATACCACGATGATGAGCCCAACGCGTAGAACAACTTTCGTCAAGAACTTACGTCGAGAAAATTGATATTTTACTTGATCCTAAAAATGGGTTTCTATGTTTTCTCTGTATATTTAGCTTAAAATGAAGAAAAAACTTGAAGAAGAAGATATATACAACTTTCCACTGACTTAGGGCCCCACCTCACGTGCCTGCTTGTGCAGTCCCACGAAAATATGAATATCTCTCTATTCTGAAGTCGTATGAATGAACGGTTTGATATGTGTTGGAAACTAGACTCGTAGACCTTCGATTCAATAGTTTGTGGACCCCATAACTCTTTACAGATTGGGAGAAAACCTCCAAGACATTTGACCCAAATTTCAGAGAAATCTTTAAGAAGGAACTTACGATAACTTCCGCCAACTTTTATTTTGCCAATTACCTAACTTTAAAACTTGAGATGCAACACTTGAACACTTAAAATAGGACATACCACATCATTCTTAATTTGTTACCCACCCTCCTTGTCTTTCCACGGAGATACGAGTTAATTTTAGACGTTTTGAGAAGTCGGGGTGTTACAGATACATCCCACCTCTTGAGTTTCAAAAGCCTAAGGAACAAAGGGCTAACTCAGATGTTCGTATGGAAGACATGCTTTCACGCATTCGCAATAAGTTAGAAGGGTCAGACAAAGTTTTGAAATTAATAAAAATGGACGTCTCTATACTTAATGAGACAGTCACCTCCCATTCAGTGTCAATCAAGCAATTGGAACAAATTTCATCTCATTTGAACCCAAGGCCAAAAGGGGGCCTACCAAGTGATACCTTGGCCAACCCGAAGAATGATCCTTTAAAGTATATCCACGTCGTGCCACGACGTTAAATGAGGATCATCTTGGGAGGCAAACCAAGGTTTATTTCATTTATTTCTATTGCTTAAATAATGGATGTTGAATGTGCAGGTTGAAAAGTCTAATGGTGGGAAAATGGCAACTAGGCGAGCCAAAAGTCCAATCGGTGACTCGCTGAACTAGTTGACGAGCTCGACCTGGACCACCGTTGGAACAACCTGGCTTGCCAGAGGTTTTGTAAAACTCGGCGAGCTAAAGCACCACTTGGCATATCACCGAGTGGGTCAACGAGCCCGACTTATGTCACTGACTGGCACGCGAAATGAAAGGTTTTAAAAGGCCAAACAATTTAAATTTAAAAAAACTCCTTCAGTTTCTCACTCTTTCAACTTCCGCACTTTCACTCTGGCTTTAAAATTCTAGTACTTTCACATTTTTACTCTCTCTTTTGTGTGGTATCATTGCTCGAGATTGATTTTTGGGATTTCTTTGTCGCCCAACTTTACAAATATCAGCATAAAAGGTTGGTTTTCCGAACCCCGAACTTAATTGTTGGTTGAAATCATATGCTTGTGAAAAATTGTTTTTGAATATCATTGGGTATTGTATTTTTATCATCGTATGATTGTTGGATTGCTCGTTTTTAAATGAATTTGTTCTTAAATGATCGTAAATGGTTGATTCCATGTAAATTGTGAGTAGATTGTTTGATTGTTTATTATGTGTTGGGTCTAGCGGGGTGAAGTCTGAGTAACCTGGAATTGTGCTAATTTTCAAAAATTGCTCGATGATAGAGCGGTTATCTCATTCTGAAGGGTAAAAAGAAGTCAATTAGCCAATTTTGGCCAAATCAAGTAAAGTCTGAGTAGCCCGAGGGCATGGGTCTAATGGGACTAGTGTTAATTGCATGTTTTTGGTGTTTAATTTTGTAGTTGTGGGCTGCGGGCTTGATTTTGAAGAACAGGGTGAAAAACTGGCACGAAGGGCTACTTGGCGAGCTGGGTCGAGCTTGCCGAGTGGTTCGGCGATTCTCCTAAGTCCCCCTAGATCGCCCTTTATTTCCCTATTTTGTGGGTTTGAGTGCTATAACATTCGGCGATATGCCTGTGCTCGCCGAGTTTGCTTGACGATTCACCGAATGTATCTTCTGATCGCCCATCTGAGCCCTTTTTCTCTGAAATTAATCTGTCACTTTCGGCGAGCTACTTCTAGTTCACCAAATGGTATTGGTGATTTGCTGAAACGCCCTGGACATAGTCAACCAACTTAAAGTTTTGGATATTTTTGCGCTGTAACTTTCGGCGAGCCTGACCTGGCTCGCAAAAGTGGGCTGGTGACTCACCGATCGATTCGGTGAGTCTTTCTGCAATTTTCTTTTCTGAGATTTTTGTTAACATTAGCTAACGTTTCCCACTTGTTCTTGCAGGAATGGATATACCCGAAGTCGCCGGTAGATACATGCTACCCCAAAAGCGGGAACACAAAGTTTTCATTCATGAGGAAGCGATTGCTTCACGGGGAAAGACTTCTAAATTACCTCAAAAGGGTGGTAAGGGAAAGGGCAAGGCGCCCGTTATTATGACACCGGAGGAGGCCAGTTCAGCTACGAGACACGCCTCACTACCTCCGACAGTGAGGGTGACTCACAGAGTGATTCTCAGGCTTCCATCTCTAAGCCTGGGATGACCAGTTATTACAGGCCAAGAGAGCGAAGCTACGCTCCAAATCGATGAACGCCAAGGATCCCAGTGCCTCTGACTCCTACCTTTTCAGTTTCAGCTCCAATGCCTTCTCTAGCACACACAGTAGTGCAGGCACCACCTATTAATGGTCCTCCTCCCCGATCTCTCAACCGACTAAAGGTCAGGGATTTGAGGACCATTCTAGAGTATAAGAGATTGTCCACAGACGGTGTGGTGGACAGACATCCAGAGGTTTGGAACACTTTTAAGTTCCACAAGTTCAAGATTTTCACTAAAACCCGAGGCCCCTACATTCCTACTTGGGTCCAAAAATTCTATTTGGCTTATGGTGAGCTAGTACCGAAGGGGAAGAAGAAGGCTAGTGCCTTCAAGCCGATAGATTTTGTGATTTTTCGAGGCAAGAATGCTAAATGCCGCTATTCATACATCAATTAGGTACTCAGGTGCACTTATAATTTTATGCACCAGTACATCAATTTGGTCCAGAAGAAGACATTGGAGGACCTTAAGGGTTTGCTGACACCCCTTCTCTCCAATGTCATCCAGAGGTGGATAGAGGCAGGTTCCCTAATAGAGAAGAATAACCTAAATGATGCTGCCAGGTACTGGTTCAGGTTCATCATCACCATTATGCCATCCCAGAATGAGTCCATCCTCAAACACCAAAGGCAGCATGTTTAGGGTCTATCATTGATCAATTTGGGACAACTGATTGAGTAGGGGATCGCCATGAGGGCCAACTAGAGTTAGACTTCACTTTTGTCTCAGGTGTTGATCACCAAATTGTGTAAATGGGCCCATGTTCTGAGAGATGAGCAGAGGGGTGTCGAGGTGACACCCACCTCTTCTACTGACATCCGGCATATAGAGGCCGAGTACATGCGGGACAAGGCTGACATGAGGAGGACAACACCGTTGGATACATCCTAGAGGTCGATATTTACATGTTGTCTAAAGAGGCAGTTATGCTTACAGAGGCCAGTGAGGCCTTAAATACTTCTAGCTCCTCTCCTTTTTAGATTCCGAGCACTTCTACTGCACCCCCTCTCCCTAGATCTTCTACTGCTATTGCTTCTGCTTCCTGACCTCCTATCACCTAGGTGATACTATAGAAGATGGGCCATTTGGCCTAATCTATCGATGTACGTGCATCCCAGTTATAGGCCGTTATTCCTGTGATGATAGATAGGGCTATTGCTTCCTCTTTGGTGCCCATTAGAGCTGATATGAAGGAGTATGATGTTCAGATTAAGGGCCATAAGTTGGCGTTATATGCCCTTAGTGTGAGGATGGATGAGTGTGAGAAGGGCCAAGGTGCCGCAAATGTTGTCACAGCCTTGAAGGCCAACAATGTTGAGCTACGTATAGATGTGGACGAGCTGAAGTCCACTGATTTGTCCATGTTCTTTGGCACTGTGGAGATCCCAAATGTTCTAAGCACTAATATTCCTCTAAGTACTACCAGAGATGACACTAGAGCTGATGATTCTGATGTTGAGTCTGAGGCAGAGACCTATGAGCAGTAGCTTGGTGATCTTGAGGAGACAGTGTATGAGGATTTGGCCAACTTGGAGGGTGCTATGTTTGAGACTGATTGACAGGCATCGCTCCGAGACACTTCCATGGTGGGCTCCAGTGGAGCCAAAGACGCTGGGATATCAGGCACGGATGCCTAGACAATAGGAGTAGCTGATATGCAGACTTCGTCCCAAGACTAGCCTAGCAGGATGATTTTCTTAGCCTCATTTTCTGTTGACTTTTTAGACTGTTTCTGTTTTATTGGCATTTGAGGAAAACTACATATATTTTTGGTGGGGTGAGGTACTTCCATACCTACTACCTACCTCTTTTAGGTTGTTTTGTTAATATTGGGTTTAAATTTATTGTGTTTTTGTGAATATTGGAGCTTATTGGTTTATATATATATATATATATATATATATATTTATATATCTTTGTTGTTGGATTGTGATTGTTGATAAGTTTGTGGCCCATTGTTTTGATATGAAAATAGTTTTGAACCAAGTTTAAAAAATTTTCCACCTCTTTTGTGTGTGATTGTGGTTGTTCTTGTGCAAACTTGAGTGTCGGTTGTGGTCAATACCGATGACTTGAATAGTGATTTTAATTGAACAAAATGAACGTGCAGCTATGATGAGGCAAACAAAGTTACATAGGCAATATGTGAAGTTTGAGCATCTAGTTGTGTCGACCCGATTGTCGATTAAGTCTCTTGTGATGAACATTACACACTAGCTAGAAAGTGTGGAGTCCTGTTTGATAATTGTATCAATGTCTTGTGTGGTGAGGCTATCTTGAACATTGTGTTTAATGACAACTAGAATTTGCCCGGTTGGTTCGATTGATTGAGTGAAGCAAGCAACTGAAATGATCTTAGGCAAGAATTTTGAAAAGTGAACCAACTTTACAATATACCTCTTTGTGGCCAACCTTGTGAGATGTGTGAACCTTGCTTAGCACCTTTTAAGCCTATCCTTTTCATGGAAGAAACTTGTACAACTTTGACCTCTTTATCCCATAACCCATAACCTTCATGAAGTTTTGGTTCATTTGAATAGCTAACTTAGGTCAAAAGCCTAAGTTAGGGGTGTGGTGAAAAAGAAGAAAAGTCAAGAAGTGTGAAAAATTTCCCCTTTTGATGGATTGTTGTGAAAAATATGGAACCCCTCCATGTAAAAAAAAGAAAAGAGAGAGAATAAATAAAAGAGAAACCTTGAAAAAGAGGAAAAGTTGTGAAATAAAGTGTGTGAAAATAGTAAAAGAAATGGGGTGTCCGGTGATTCATGTTTGGTTGAATAATGGGGTGGATTATGATCATGTTTGAATGTGAAAGAGAAGGAGAAAAAGTGACTTTTAGGCCATACTTCATGAAGGTAGAAGCCACTAAGCCTAAATGACCATACCTTGACACCCAGCCTCGTTACAAGCCTTAAAAGACTTTTGTGATCTTGAGTGAGATAAAACGAATGTTTATTGGAAAATAAGGGCAAGCCTATGGGTGGAGTCATGCATGAGTTCATCTTTGTAAGTGTGAGAGTTGTATGTGATTCCTAGACATTAAATTGTTGAGAAATTTTTTGTGAATATGGAATCATCTTTGTTGTGAGGGCATTTGTATAACGTTGTTGAGCTTGAACTTGCATTTGAAGCAAGCATTGTGAGCTTGAGTACACTTGATAATGGTGAGTCATAATTTGAAATTTTGAATGTACAATTGATCATTGTATGTGGAGTTTGAACCATGTTGTGTGCATTTATGTTGAGTCTTATGCAACACTGTTTGTAGACATCCTTGTTGAACTGATTGATCTTGAGTTTTACTTGAGGACACACAAAAGTTTAAGTTGGGGGTGTTGATGAGTCTGAGATTTTGACTCATTTAGGGCTTTGTTTTGATAGTATAAGTGTTCTCAAATGCATAATTTATGCTCTAAACTGATGTTAAATGTTGATTTACAACTACAAAGGCTAAGGAGCAAGGCAGGGACACTACCGGGCAAAAAAGAGCTAACAAGCTAAAGAAGTGAAGAAAAGTGATCCTGGTGATCGCCAAGACCGCTGAGTGGCTCATTCGCTCGCCTAAAGTTCCAACGTGCCAGCCTTGGGGAAGAATCAATTTGGAGACAAAAATGGCAGTCAGCGGACCGCCGAACGACTTCGCGACAACTACTGTGATCGCCTAAATTAACAGAACTCTGAGGACTGATGGCCAATGCAAATTGGCGATGGAATGGAGTAGTCGGCGGATCGCCGATCGTTTCGGCGAGGTGAGACTTACTTTGCCCAATGGCTTTCAGGCCAAAAAGTGGGCAACTATAAATTGGAATTTTAAATAAAGAGTAAAAAGTCCTGATCCCCTAGTTGGAGTGTTAGAGTTTTCTTTGAGTTTTTCAGTTTTCAGTGTAGACTTTGAAATTTTTTAAGCATAATTTTAAGGATTTGTAAGTGAGATTTTGAACTTAATCAATTTGGAGCATTTTTACCCAGCTGATGGTGAATCTAGTTGGTAATTATTTTATCTTTTTATGATGCTTAGCTAAAACCCCAATTCTTGGGGTGTGATCTTGTGATTATGGCCTGAATTAGCTTATGGGTATTGTTATTTACTGATTTAAATGCTTAATTGAAGTGGGTTTAATTGATAGCTATGTTTTAATCTATGAATTGTAGTTGCAAATGCAATTCTACCTTAGAGTTTTGGGCTTGCTTGAAAAAGAGGTTTTAGAATCAAAGCTTTCGATTGATATGGGTTTACTCTAGAGAGTGAATCCTAAACTCAATTCTATCTATCTAGCTCGAGAGAGTAAATAAATTAAGGTTTTGGGCTGTTTATATTTTTAAGCTTGTTGATGTTCGAATAAATCACTTGAATCGTGGTAGTTGTTCGAGAGAAAACTATTACACCTATAGTCTAGCCTACCCACTGAAGTTTAGCAATTCGTTAGTAATTTCAATGACCCATATAGTAAAATTAGCCTATAATTGATCACATCCCGACAATTCCTCTCTATAATATTGTTTCCCTTGTGTTCGTTTGTGTTTTAGCTGATAATTGACAACCCAAACCCCCATTTGACATTCATTGTCAACTCCTTAGACTTGTTTATATGTTTTCGATAATTTATATTCCTATCACCAATTAGACCACGTTTGTACTTCATAACTCAATTCGAACACGTACCGCTCCATGTGGGTTCAACCCCAACTCTTCGTTGGGTTTATACTAGATAAAGATTGTCTACACCTACCATTGGAAGATGTGTAATCGAGCGTTAATCAGCATCGTTCCCTTGTTGCACTAGTAAGGCTGGGACGTCGTGATACGTCCAAACTTACACTTCAAATAAGAAGTGTTAACGGTTGATGTCAATTTACAGAACTCTACTAGAGTTGAGGTCGATCCACATAGAATTTCTTTAGAGATAAGGTTTCATTGTCGCGTTTATTCGAATGTTGTTATTATCTCCTAAATAAACAACAACATAATGTAAATTGAGTTTGGTTGAAATGTTGTAAGTACCCAAACTTGTAGTGAAACTCCAGATTAACGACTAGCAAACTATTTCGTAGTAAGGTTGATTTAGTTAATTAAGAGAAACCAATATTATGTTCACCATAACGATACTTTTAGTATTCTTTCATAATTGAGTGCCAGGCAATTCAATTTTTCTAGAATCATTGCTAGTTAAATTCATTTGACACTTCTCAGCCTAGTCAGATAATTATCACTCATGTTCTCTCGACCCTAAAGTGTTACTAACGTTGACCCTCGCTTACAATGATATGGTGTTAAAATTCTTTTCTCTAGAACTCAAGCTTTAACACCAAGTTGTTAATGTAGTTCAGCTTTTTCCTAACTGGTATTTTTCTCTCGAACAACTACTAGATACAAGCTTATCTAATACATGCACTCACTAGATTATAATGATGTTGAAAGCTAGAAACTATAGATTGTAAACACGGATTGACCTTTACTCGTTACAAGAAATCGTAACTAGAATTTCGGCATGGATCCTACAACCCCAGTCTTGGTATTTAGTCACTCATGCTTTCACGTAAACAATCTTTATTTAGGAATGAAAACATGTCAAGAAAGACTTATGAAAATAACTAACAATGCAACAGTCACTTCGATAATTTGATAATCCAAACCTGAGCTTCAAATAGAAAATCCAAAATCAAAAGCTAAGCGTAAAAAAATATCTTACTCTTCGTAAAACATCAGATAATGAATAATATTAAAAAGTGACCTGAAGTAATTCAAAACAGAATGTTTAAAATGAGTCCTAATCGAACTAGGACTGACTTGTCGGGCCTTTTCACGGCCACTCCCATGACCCGTCAATGGCTTCACGGTCCATGAAGCCCTCCGTGGTCTTCCCTTGGAGCTTCCCAAAAGTGGGTCTTCAAACTTGGTCTCTGGAAATTGTATCATGGACGAGACCATGAATATTCATAGGGGCCACGGCCCGTGAAGAGGTCTGTGGTGTGTACTTGGACTTTCCCAAACTTTGAGTCTTCAATGCTATCCACTGGAACAAGGACTACGGATTACACCATGATTCGTAGTGAGGACCCTGACCTGTGATGGCGTCCGTGGTTTTCACTTGGTTCCAACATTCTTTCAACTCTTCCTTGCTTTCATACTGGTTCAACTTCACGGTAGGTACCACGGTCCGTGGTGAGGACTATGGCCCGTAGAACCCTCTGTGGTCTACACTTGGTTATTCATGCCCTTTATCTTCTCAAGTCCCAACACTGCCTCACTTTCACGAGCTCAACCACCGACCGTAATGAAGGTCACAGTTTGTGAAGTTGGCCGTGAACTTTACTTTGAATCATCATCATTTTGCAGCTTCTTTTTCCAATTTTTACACAAACCAGATTCTGCCTACACATTCAACAAACCCATCAAATAATACAAAATTTCGCTTAATTCTAGTATTAGTTCATAGTTATTAAGCATCAAATGTTCCACGATTTCGTGGCCCATCAACACCCTCAACTTAGAACCATTACTTGTCCTCAAGTGATGATACAACAACACATTCGGTCCACAAAATGTTCAGACACTTTTGAAATTATGCAGCAGCCTTTTAAAACAACAATTGTATCCAAAATCCTAAATCTAACATATAAGGATCAATACATGACATCTCATTACTAAAAGTCAATCATGCTTATGCCTGTGAATTATCGGCTCACACAATCTACTTCCAAATGCAACCACTGTGTCATCACACCAAAGAAGTCCCTCGCTCATAATAGTTGGGACTGAGTACTACGCTCACGCTCTCAAAGAACTTCTAACACTAATAACAAACTACCACAGGCTTGGCCTCACTTTCTACGCTCTATATTTCAAACACCCGGAATAGGATCACTGTAGGACTTTATTGTCTTGTAACATAGGCTTGGGGGATAGGTAATGGATATTTGGTTTCGTGAGTGACTAGTCCTTTGGTTTTCCAAAGTTTCGTTTTCACATAACTCTTTTTTGAGAGATTCCCTCTTTTTCTTTATTTCAGCACGACCCAGTAGCTATTATTTCCTTTTTCTTTTCTTTCCTTCTTTTTCTGTTCATTTTTTTTAATATGCAATTTTGATATGCACTTAGCTCACTGGTTGAACCTTCTTTTTCCTTTTTCTTTCGATTCAGATTGCAATCACCCTTAACTTAGACTTTTGGCTTGAGTTGTAATATCGTACCTTCGGAGAACCAAGGATATGATATGTGTTGGGTAATAACAAAGACTGATTTAAGGCTCAAATTTGGTTCAAGTGATAAGCTTTTCATTTGGTTATTTTATTTTTGGCTTTTTACTGGTTTAACAAAAATGGCCTACTGATCCTTTCCTATCCGGTTATTCTCAGATTTAAGCAAGACTACTTGGGCAAGTTCTAGTTTTTGTTCCTAGAGTTAGACTTCAGGCAAACCTTTCAGACACACATGACACAGGACTACACTATCCAATTTCTTGGTTCACCAATTAATTAGTCAGACTAGCCACGTTCAACATATTAGTATCTAAGATGTCATCTAAAGATCCTAACAGTCAAACTCAGATTTAGGTCCACATTTTTCACAGACTAGCTGCTGCACAGCTCAACACACAAAACATCCAAAAACAGTAACACACAGAGACAACCTCCATTTTTCTAACCGCTATGGCACGTTGCTCACCACCCCCTCCCCAAATGAAAGGGACTTTACCCTCAAAGTCGACATAGAACAATACAACACACAGGGCTATGAGGAGGGGTCATACCTACAACGCTCTAGACGTTGGTCGTCGGATCAGCATTGGCTCCCTTATCTATGGGTGCACTCTCAGAACTCGGTACTTGATCATGTTGGTCCTCACTTGTCGAGGCATGTGCTCTAATACCAGAAGCTCAAACTAAGGCTGAATCTCACTTTTTCTATTCAAGGGCTTCCTTTTCTCGAGCTTCCCTCTTTGATGTTCTACGAGCTCTCTTTTCATGCCTTCTTGCTTCTCTGGTTGGGTCAGTAGGGGTCTCCTCATCAAGTTCTTCAGTTTTGTGTTTTATCTTGCCGGACTTACTCGTGGGGATTTCTCCCCAAAGATCATCAATTGATTGAGTGGAGGGTGCCTAATTTAGCATTTGCATTAAAGATTCTGGTAATATCGGATTGGGTACCTGTACTGGCTTTTCAGCCAGTTTAGCAATCTGAGTTCTCATCTCGGCTAGCTGTGATTTGAACTCTTTAGTATCTACTAACCTGGCAGCCTGGAATCCATCTTGGACAAGGTTCTCCAAGCCATCCAATTTGTCTTTTAAGACAGCCAACTCTTTCATCACCTCATATTTTATCTCTTTTTTCGTAGCTAACACCTTTGTCTCTAATAGCTAAGGCATCCAGAGTACAATCTGATCTACCAATGTCCTAGTCTGGCGCTGATCTGCAACCAATTTCTCAAGAAAGAGCATAGGAATAGTAACAAAATTACCCTGGAGCCTGAGAGTCAGAAGCTGGTGGTGGTGCCTCTGTGGAAGGCTGGGATGACTCTCTCTGCTCTGGGCCTTTGTCTACGCGTGGATTATCAAGTGGGACATCGGAACAATAACTAGAGTACCCATAACTGTAGACTTCTCGCCAAAGAGATGGTTCACGACATCCATGATTTTAGAAACTTGGATGAGTTTGAATGAGTCACACCATCTGTCAATGAGCTTGTTTGGGGGAATATCCACTTGTCTACACAATTTCCCTATAAGACAGGGAAATGGAAACCTGTCTTTCTCATTCAATGCTCTGTTTCTCATCTCAGTAGCTATGATCCGCCCCACATTCACTAGTTAACCAACCATGAGGAAGGCTACCAAAGATGATAAAGAAGGAGACAAGGTGTTGTCATTTCCTGTAGGTCTCAATTGGGCATGCACAACAGCCCACCACACTTTGGCTGGAAATGATAACGAAGCTTTTGGTATCAGTGTTGGCATCATGGTGACCCTAACTGCATTCTTGCCCATCTATGGCAATTTGTTTTGCAATCCAGCGCAACATAATCTCGCGAGAACTCTGAATATCCATAGTAGTGTCACTAGTGACTTCATGATGTTTTCCCTCGAAAAGGCCAACTAAAGCCGGTGCAGAGTATTTGGGGCCATGCAACATCCTATTAATAGTCTCCTCAGAGATATCTACCGATTTACCTCGAACTACAATAGAATTGAGTGGACCCCATGAAATGGAAATATCTCTCTGTCCACGCTTCGTAGTCTCTGTGTTCGCAGAAAAAATTTATCTATGTGGCTGCGTAAGAGTAATCCCCAGGTGTATTGTCCATCCAATTGAACTGATTAAATTGAAACGTCCGATAAATGTCCGGGAATGCTTTAATGTCAGCTACCATCACTCTAGTCTCAGGCATGATTGCCCGCTTCTTGAAGTTGCCAGTCTTGGTCACAATCCCATTGTTGAAAAATTCTTCGGATCGGTTCACGGTCCACATGGAACGGTAACAGGTAGTCAGTTGTGGTCTCAGTGTAGGGTTAGGTTCATGGGCGTTCACATACATCACCATAGTATCATCATCGGTGACCTCTTCATCATCCTTTATAGTAGCCGCTTTCTCTTGTACTTCAGTTTCAGCTTCTATATTCGCCGCAGGTGGGGAGGTGTTTGCTTCTTCCTGAGAATTGCTTTCAGATTTTGCACTGTCCCCCGAGTCATTAGTAGACTGGCTACCTGAACCATTATTAGATTTATTTCCTGACGTTGTAATGTTACCGGAACTACTTCCTCCCTCTTCAGACTGGGGAGGAGTGTCCTAAAGAATAACTCTCTTTGTCTTTGATCTGGTAGCTCGAGGTAAGTGATCTTCAGGTGTGACATTTATTTGCACCTCATAATTACTAGCATCGGAGTTGTCATGACCTTCTAATTGAGAAACAGTGGGGCGGGAGGCAGGTTTAATTGAGTTCTTTATTCGAGGACCCATCGTACATAAGAAATACAAAACTCATTAGTATTCAACATAGTCAAATGACACACTATCGGGTACTTAGACTTCCCTTGTGTAATTTCATCGTGACTCCTTGCCTTAAGAATGTCGTCACCCAATCTACCATTGGGAAGGGCCACGGAATCAAAAGACGAACCAAAACTGAAGTACAGAAAAATTTAAAAAAATTACACCAAGTATGCTTTACGGGAGCTTGTACGGGTCGTGGTATGTACCAAGGACCGTGAAATCCCTTGTGGAGTTGAGACAGAATCAGTGTGCAAAATGAGCCTCATAACTTTTTACCAAGGGATGTTCACGAATGACTTCACAGCCTGTGGAGTGCACCACGGTCCGTGATACTGCCTGTGAACTTTATTTGAGGGATGGATTGACTTCAAGTGTGGTCCACGATAAGTTTCATGGTCTGTGGTATATTCCACGGTCTGTAAAACCTGTTGTGTCTTACACTTGATCAATATTTCAGTCACCTTCTACCCAACATAGACCACAATACGATTTTACAGCACCAACTGCCATTTTTACACAGGTTTATAACTGACCCATATCTACACATCAACCCTTTTTCACACACTCAATTAAATACCACAGAATCACAACCAATTTAGAACATTATAATTTCACCCTATTATAAACATTATACCCACAGACAAAGCAAAGCACACCAAATTCATCTTAACCCACAACAGTTCACTATCAATTTAGGGTAATCATCACAAGATTATGCTAATCTTGATTAATTCGACTTCAATCTAATTTGTGTTAGACACGACAGAACACTACAAGCATTATGAATCGACTTACTTGGGAATAATGGGTGTTTCACGCACACAGAAAGGGGGAAAGTGATTTGAGCACTTGATCGACTGAGAGCTTAGGGTTTCGATTATTAGATGAACTTAGGATTGATTGATGAATGGAAATCAATTCTAACATTTAGATAGCCGTTATGGAGGAGAATAATAGGAAGAAACCCGACTTTTGGCACTTTTGGAATAATATTATCTTGCCAAACGGGTTACGCGCGGGTTGGGTCGGATACGGGTAATACTGGGTAGAAGGTGACGGACCGTGACGTGGACCGTGAAATGGTTTGTGACTTTAACTTAGAACCTAACACAAACCTGTGGAGATGATGGGCCGTGAAGTCGCCTGTGAAGGGCATCACGGTCCGTGAACCATTCCATGACCTCAACTTAGAAACTTTAATTCATACTTGAGGTTCACGAGAGGCTAGATGGTCCGTACAAGATCTGACGGACCGTGAACCCTTCCGTGAACCTCTTTTGTGCAATTTCTTTTAGCTTCTTTAAGTTGATCATCAAGTTGACGGACTGTGAAGTTGCCCGTGAAGGGCACCACGATCCGTGCAGCTGCCCGTGAAGAGCAGTCTCCCCCAGGTTCTACACTTTCCCATCTATTCTCTCCTGCACACATCAACACATATTGACTCTATAAAAATAACAAAAAATAAGGAAAAAGGGAAAAATACCTAGTACGATTGCATCTTGGGTTGCCTCCCAAGCAACACATAATTTAACGTCACGACGCGATGTAGGTTACTTGATTACTCAGACTTCATCAATTTTACAGTCCTCTACAACCTTCACATCCTATGGAACATCCAAATATGCCTTGATTCGCTGGCCATTACCTTTGAACCTCTCATCCTTATCATTCTCCAGCTCAATAGCACCAGATTGAAAAACCTGTGTAACCTTAAACGGTCCAAACCATTTAGACCTCAGCTTTCCTGGAAACAGACGAAGTCTAGAGTTAAAGAGTAACACCAAGTCACCAGGAGTGAAGCTTCTTTTCTCAATGTGTTTGTCATGATATAGCTTCATTTTCTCCTTATACAGTGCAGACCTTTCATAGGCTTTCAGCCGGAACTCATCCATCTCATTGATATGATCCAACCTCAAGTTTGCAGTTTCACTCCAACTTAGGTTTAGCTTCTTCAACGCCCACAGGGCTCTATGCTCAAGCTCAACAGGCAAATGACATGCCTTTCAAAACACCAATTGATATGGAGACATACCAATAGGCGTCTTGAAAGCTTTCCGATATGCCCATAAAGCATCATCTAGCTTCCTTGCCCAATTTGTCCTGTTGGCATTGATTTCTCTAATCTCCCTGTTGGAAACCTCTACTTGTCCACTTGTCTGTGGGTGATAAGGTGTTGCAACCTTGTGTTGTTTTACCCCATACTTGGTCAAAAGTGCACTGAACACCTTGTTGCAGAAGTGAGAACCACCATCACTGATAATGGCTCTGGGTGTTCCAAATCTTGAGAATATGTTCTTTTTCAGGAAACCAACAAGACTCTTTCCATTGTTCTCAGGTAAAGCAACGACCTCAACCCATTTGCACACATAGTCCATTGTAATCAGTATATACTTCCGCGCATATGAACTCACAAATGGGACCATGAAATCAATGCCCCATACATCAAAAAATTCCACCTCTAGATAGGTGTCATGTGTAACTCATGTCGTCGAGAGATAGCTCCTTGCCGCTAGCACACATCACAACTCCTTACCACATCCATCACATCCTGATGAATTGTGGGCCAGTAGTACCCACACTGAAGTATCTTGTGGGATGTTCGAGCACCTCCATGATGACCACCTATTGGAGATGAGTGACAAGCCTCCAAAATATACAGTATCTCAGCTTCAGGAATGCATCGCCTGATGATGTTTTAAGCGCAAATCCTGTACAAATATGGTTCGTCCTAGAAATACTTACCTACATCATGCATGAACCTCTTTCTTTGATGAAATGTTAGTCTCTCATACATTACATCACTAACAAGAAAATTAGCAGAATCAGCAAACCAAGGAATAATGTCAAGAATTGTAGCTAATACCTGCTCATTCGGGAATGTATCATCTATTTCAAGCTCCAGTTCTTCCTTCTTTGTAGCCTCCAACCTAGACAGGTGATCAACTACCTAGTACTCACATCCTATCCTATCCTTCACTTCAAAGTCAAACTCTTGGGGAAGCATCACCCATCGAATCAGCCCAGGCTTGGCATATTTCTTTGCCATTAGGTATATTAGAGTAGCATGGTCTGTATGAACTATCATCTTATTTCCCAGCAGGTAAACTCTGAATTTTTCAAACGCATACACCACCGCTAATAGTTCATGCTCAGTGACTGTGTAGTTTCGTTGTGCCCCATTCAGTGACTTACTAGCATATTAAATCAGAAGAAACATCTTGTTGCTCTTCTGTCCCAACACAACTCTTAATGCAGTCCTACTAGGATCACACATTACCTCAAATGGCTCCGCCTAGTCTGGGCCAATGATCACTAGTGCTGAAATCAACTTTTCCTTTAGGCATTCAAAAGCTTTGAGACATGCCTCATCAAAGACAAATTTCACCTTCTTCTCCAAAAGCTTGTACATGGGGTGTGCAATTTTGGAGAAGTACTTGATTAGACGCCTATAGAATCCAGCATTTCCTAGGAAGCTTCGAACACCCTTCACACAGATAGGTGGAGGCAACTTTTCAATAACCTCAATTTTGGCCTTGTCGACCTCAATCCCTTTCTCCGATACTTTGTGACCAAGGACTATTCCCTCCTTTACCATGAAATGGCACTTCTCCTAATTTAGCACTAGGTTGGCCTCCTCACATCTCTGTAGAACCCTACTAAGATTCAACAAACAGTCATCAAAAGTATCACCTACTCCAGAGAAGTCATCCATAAATACTTCTAGAGTGTCCTCAACCATATATGAGAAAATGGACATCATACACCTTTGAAATGTTGCTAGTGAATTACATAGTCCAAATGACATGCATTTAAATGCAAAGGTTCCATAAGGGCATGTGAAGGTAGTCTTTTCCTGATCTTCAGGAGCAATTAATATTTGGTTATAGCCAGAGTATCTATCTAAGAAACAATACCACCCTTTACCTGCCAACATATCAAGCATCTGGTCCATGAAAGGCATGGGGAAATGATCCCTCAAAGTCCACTTGTTGAGCTTCCTGTAGTCGATACACACTCGCCATCTAGTGACTGGTCTTTGTGGGACTAATTCATTCTTGACATTTTCTACCACAGTCATACTGTCCTTTTTGGGCACATATTGCACTGGAATGACCCAATGACTATCAGAAATGGGATAGACCACCCCAACATCTAACCACTTAACGATTTCCTTTTTTACCACCTCTTCCATAGGTGGGTTTAACCTCTGTTGGTATTCAATGCTTGGGCTGCAGTCCTCCTCAAGCTGAATCTTATGGGTGTATATACCCGGAGGTATTCCAATTATATCATCAATGGTCCACCCAATGGCTCTTTTATACCTTCTCAACATCTTGATCACATCCTGCACCTGTTCTTCATTTAAATCTGCAGCTAAGATCAGTGATTTTTCTGGTATTGGTCAAAAGGTTGATGCCCATGCAGTGTCAATAAAGCACCTAGAGTAGAAAATGACCCAGTTGTCTACTACAGTGAATCCACGCCAACCTGGTACTCTTACAAGCAACACCATTCAGAATCCAAAGAATGACGGTCATTGTATGGCAGTTACTACTCGAGGGGGTAAGCAAACCATAGATCCACCTAGGCCGTCTATGGTGGAAGTTGAGATTAGAAAAGAAGATCATGTGATAGAGGTTAGAGAAGAGTCTGAGAATGCGACAGAGAAAGAAGCAGAGATATCTCATAAAGTGGTACCCATACCTAGACCTCCACCACCCTTTCCACAGAGGTTAGTGAAGAAGATTGAAGATGGTAAATATCGCTGGTTTATTACTATGTTGAAGCAACTTTCTATCAATGTTGCTTTGATAGAAGCTTTGGAGCAAATGCCTGGGTATGCGAAGTTTATGAAAGATATGGTGACAAAGAAAAGGTCTGTGAGTTTTGAAGATGATGATAGATTGCAGCATTGTAGCGCTATTGCTACAAGATCTTTGGTACAGAAGAAGGAAGACCCTGGTGCTTTCACGATCCCATGCACTATAGGTTTGTTACACTTTGCTAAGGCATTGTGTGATCTGGGTGCTAGCATCAACCTCATGCCATTATCTATTTACAAGAAGTTGGGCCAGTGACCCAAAGACCACTGCAATGCAGTTACTAATGGCTGATTGAAGTGTGCAGAAGTCTATTGGTGTACTCCATGATGTGCTAGTGAAAGTGGAGTCTTTCATTTTTCCGGCAGATTTCGTGATTCTTGACTATGAGGTTGATTTTGAGGTTCCCATCATCCTTGGATGACCATTTCTTGGCACAGGGTGTGCATTGGTTGATATGGAAAAAGGACAGATGAAGTTCAGACTAAACAATGAAGAAGCAACTTTCAATATTTTTAGGTCCATGAAGCAGAGTGGTGAGCTTCAAATAGTATCTGCTATAACTTACAGAGTGGAGAGTGGGACAGAAGTGCAAATTGAAGAGCGACTAGGTGTTGAGGCATTAGCAGCAGTTATGATGAATTTCGATAGTGATGGTATTCAAGAGTATGATGAGTTGTTAGCCACACTCGATAAGTGTGACTATCGATCTAAACCAAAGAAGTATGAGTTAGACATGAAGAATCACGAGTCCCCACCCGCAAGACCATCTATTGTGGAGGCACCAAAATTGGAGCTTAAGGCTCTACCACCGCATTTGAGGTATGTATACTTGGGTAGAGAAAATACTTTGCCGGTCATCATTGTGGCAGATTTGAATGCGAGACAAGTGGAGTGTTTAGTTACTGTGTTAAAGAGGTTCAAGCGAGCTATTGGGTGGACTATTGTGGATATTATTGGGATTCTTCCCGGTATTTGCTCTCACAAAATTCAACTCATGCCCGATCATAAGCCCAGTATCGAGCACCAAAAAAGATTAAACCCACCTATGCAAGAGGTAGTTAAAAAGGAGATCATCAAGTGGCTGGATGCGGGAGTTATTTACTATATTGCAAATAGTAGTTGGGTATGTCCTGTGCAGTGCGTGCCTAAAAAGGGTGGTATTACTGTGGTTCCAAATGAAAGATATGAGCTTGTTCCAATGAGGCCCGTTACTGGATGTAGAGTTTGTATGGATTACTGGAAGTTAAATGCGTGGACAGAAAAAGACCACTTTCCTATGCCGTTCATGGACCAAATGTTGGATAGACTTGCAGGAAATGGTTGGTATTGTTTTCCTAATGGGTATTCAGTCTACAATCAAATTTCTATAGCTCCCAAAGACCAAGAGAAGACCACCTTCACTTGCCCATATGGGACTTTTGCGTTCAAACGGATGCCATTCGGATTGTGCAATGCTCCAGCGACCTTCCAGAGATGTATGATGTCTATATTTTCTGATATGGTGGAAGACACTATTGAAGTGTTCATGGATGATTTTTCAGTTGTGGGTGATTCTTTTGACATTTGTCTGGATCATTTGGCCGAGGTGCTTAAAAGGTGTGAAGACTATAACTTGGTGCTGAATTGGGAGAAGTGTCATTTTATGGTTAAAGAAGGTATAGTGTTGGGCCATCAAATTTCAGAGAAAGGTATTGAGGTTGATAGAGCTAAAGTTGAAGTAATAGAAAAGCTTCCGCCACCCATTTCCGTAAAAGGTGTTAGAAGTTTTCTTGGGCATGCAGGTTTTTATAGGAGATTCATCAAAGATTTCTCAAAAATTGCACATCCATTGTGCAAACTGCTCGAGAAGGAGTGTAAGTTCTAATTTGATGGTGCTTGTCTTAGAGCATTTGGAGATTTGAAGGAGAAGTTGGTTATTGCACCTATCATTATTTCACCGGATTGGGGATAACCGTTTGAGGTAATGTGTGATACGAGTGCAGTGGCCCTTGGTGTAGTATTGGGACAAAGGCGAGATAAAATTCTTCACCCTATTTACTATGCTAGCAAAGCTCTGAATGTGGCCCAGAAGAATTATATTGTGACCGAACAAGAACTTCTTGCGGTGGTTTTTGCATTAGAGAAATTTCGATCATACTTGCTTGGTACTTAGGTCATAGTGCATACTGACCATTCTACATTGAGGTATTTGATGGCAAAAAAGGATGTAAAACCCAGATTGATTAGATGGGTATTGTTGCTGCAAGAGTTTGATTTTATGGTAAAAGATATAAAAGGGACCGAAAATCAAGTTTCCGATCACTCGTCCAGATTAGAGGAAGAGGCTATGCTAAAGCTTGGAGATGGGGCTGAAATTAATGATGCTTTTCCAGATGAACATGTATTGGCTGCTTCTCATGATTTGATTCCTTGGTTCGCAGACTTTGCTAATTATTTGGCAAGCGATATTGTGCCCCCTGATTTGTCTTTTCACCAAAGGAAAAAGTTTATGCATGATGTGAAGAAATTCTTCTGGGATGAGCCCTACTTGTATCGTAGTTGTGCTGATGGGATTATTCGTCGCTGTGTGCCTGAGATTGACATGTTGAGTGTACTTGAAGCATGCCATTCATCGCCTGTTGGTGGGCACCATAGTGGTATTCGGACTGCACATAAGATTTTGCAGTGTGGATACTACTGGCCTACCATCCACCAAGATGCTCATGATTTCGCCAAGTCTTGTGATCGTTGCCAAAGAGAAGGAGAGATGTCAAAGAGGCAAGAGCTGCCTATGAATCATATATTGGTGACAAAGTTGTTTGATGTATGGGGCATTGATTTTATGGGTCCATTTGTGAGTTCATATGGGATGAAGTATATTCTTGTTGCGGTGGATTATGTATCGAAGTGGGTGGAAGTAGTTGCGCTCCCCAACAATGAAGGTAAAAGTGTCACCGCATTCTTGAAAAAAAATATCTTCTCCAGATTTGGTACACCGAGGGCTATTATTAGCGATGGAGATTCTCACTTTTGTAATAAGTTGTTCAAGGCACTACTTGAGAAATATGGTGTCCGTCACAATGTAGACACTGCTTACCATTCACAGACTAGTGGACAAGTTGAAGTGTCCAACAGAGAAATGAAACAGATTTTGGCAAAGACTGTGAATGCTAATAGAACGGATTGGTTAAGGAAGCTTGATGATGCTCTATGGGCCTATCGCACGGCATACAAGACCCCTATAGGTATGTCTCCTTACCAACTTGTATATGGGAAGTCTTGTCATTTAACGATAGAGCTAGAGCATAAGGCGATGTGGGCAATGAAGAAGCTAAATTTGGATTGGGGTGCCGCATCTAATCAAAGAATAAATGACTTGAATTTGCTTGATGAGTTTCGCCTAAAAGCTTATGAAAGTTCAGCCTTGTACAAAGAGAAGATGAAGCGGTATCATGATCAAAGAATTGAAAAGCGAGAATTCGTGGTTGGTGATCTTGTGCTTCTATTCAACTCTAGGTTGCGCTTGTTTCTAGGAAAGCTCAAGTCCAAATGGACTGGGCCATTTTTGCTCACAAAAGTGCTCCCCCATGGAGCGGTTGAGCTTGAGAATAATAAAGGAACTAGGTTCATGGTAAACGGGCAAAGGATCAAGATCTATCTAGGAAATACTGAAGCTGTGCAAGAGGTGATTGAGGCCTACAATCTTGATGAAGTCTGAGAAGTTGCGTCGTGCCGTGATGTTAAATCAAGCGCTGTTTGGGAGGCAACCCAAGATGTACAATCTTGCCAACAATATCTTTCTGTTTTCCATTTAGTAGTTTTCTTTGTTTAAATTGCGTCTCTATATCAATTTCGATAGGTGTTTTAGTTTTTAGTGTTGGCTAGAATTAGCATAGAGTCCGTGTCTAAAAAGCGTCCAAAAAATGTAAAAAGATTAGCCTATCAGTTGCTACATGTGCAAGTACACCATGAAAAATCTGAAGAAAACAGTCTGGTGCAGAGGTCTACGGACCCCATCGACGGTCCATCATTCAATCCACGGACCGTGGATGGTGTCCGTAAATCCCAGGTATGATGGCACCTAAGAAGCTTGTCACCTATTCAAAGCAGGGAAAGTCGAAATCTATTGCCCCTAGGTTCAGGTTGATCGATGAGGGCACAGACACAGAAACAGATCCAACATACATTCCTCCCAACACAAGGACTTCTCCCACGGCACCCCGAGCCACCAGAGGCACCTCCCAGAAGGTGATCACCGACGTAGTCACTGTCTCCCAGTCTGATGAGGAGCACACACTGATCGGGTCACCAACTGGGGATGCTTCTAGTTCAGAGGAGGGGTTTATGTCCGGATTCGAGTCTGCCCAGACTTCGGGCTCTGAGTCGAGAAATGCTGCAGGCCATGCTTCAGTGTCCGAATCTACCCATGCTGCAGGGTCCAGTGCTAAATCAGCCACAAGGTCCGGTGAGAATGATCAAGCAGCCTCGTCAGATGAGGCCACTAGCTCAGAGTCCGTACCTGCACCACAAAATGATGTTCCTACTCCAGTAGCTGGAGAGCTAAATAGATGGTTCGTAGAGGGTCAATGGCAGATTTATCGGGATGTCAAGATGATAAACGACAAACAGAAGATGGATCGACTTATTACAGAGGAGCGCAGAGTCCCACAGGGAGCTTGAACACTGTTCCGGACAACCACCGACTGTTTAACCTTCACAAGTGTGACTGAATGGCTCGGGACCCAGGGATGTATAGCGAGGAGATTGTGCGGGAATTCTACGCCTCCTATGCTGCCACTCTCAGAGGTTCGATTTCCAACCGGTCAAAGCCTCTAGCCCAAGATCCTCTAAGTTCAACTATGGTCCGAGGTTATTCGGTGGACATATCACCTACCACCATCACTCCTTTTCTCTATGGTCTTACCACGGGTCACTCTTGGTCTCTAAACACAGTGAAGTTTGATTACAGATGGGACATCGTGCGGAGTGACACTTTCCAGAGGAATGCTGAGCAGCGAGAGGCTGTGATACTATGGTTGGCTAGGTACATTGCTGCAGATAACGAGCATGCGGAATGGGTCGCCACTCCATGGTTGGGTATCCGAAAGGCCACATTAAATTTTGTGGCCAAGTTCTTCTAGTTGTTGGTGCATAACAGGGTGTGGCCTACAAAAGCTGACAACCAACTCATATGGGATAGAGCGGTATGGTTGCAGCATTGGTAGCGGGAGTGGAGATTGACTTTCCCCGCATGCTGCTGGCAGAGATTCACGAGAGGGCCTTCAAGACCTCCACTACTTATCCCTTTCCATGTTTGATTTTTCAATTGTTCAGGGACTCTGGAGTGCCGATCTGACATTGTGACAGGTTAATCCACCCTACAGGGGCATTAGATATAGGCCTCATTCGAGATGAGACAAATGTGGTGGCACCTCGTAGAGAGCCCCATGTTGAGGTACCTCCCTTGGGTGCTGATCTTGCAGACACAGTGGGGCAGGGACAGGGCGGTGACCCTAGTATACCATATCACACCGATACTGTTCCGGCCTCCTCTTCTCAGGCAGCTAGTATGGCTCCTAGTTCATCCCGATCAACACCACAGTTAGGAGCTATTGTTGTCCCGTTGGCCAGAGTACAGAAATTGGAGACTCAGATGGCCACACTGCTGCATCACATCCAGCCTTGGATGCAAAAGTCGATAGCTGAGTCCGAGGCCATAATGGAGCGTAGGATGGAGGACATGATGGACCGGAAGGTCCAGGCAGTAAATAAGTGTCTTGATGCCTTTGAATTGCGAGTCCTCGAGCGATCAGCCCCTGCCATAGATCTATCCTCTTTGCAGGCCGAGTTAGCCAATCTCCGAACCGACGTTGATGCCATTCTTGCCGCCCTTATAGTTGAGCCTCAGGCCACACCTACTACACTAGCTGATGATACGGTGCGGGATGCTTTATTCAGTGGGACCGCCGAGGAGAGGCTTAAGCCTACACATGCCAAAGGTAAGAGGCACCTTTCTAATCGCACTAAGGAGGAAAAAGCTCATAAGAGACAGCGTAGGCAGGAGAAGGAGGCCAAGAAGGCTTCGATGTTAGATGAAGAGTTGCGCCAGCAGAGGGTGCATGAGAGTGCTGCGGGGCCATCAAGTTTTTCCCTAGTTGTAGAGATCCCGCCTGTTGTGAGAACCACTGAAGGTGCTATGATTGATGATACAGGTACTACTGAGGGTGACCCTACTATTGTTCCAGTGGGCTCTGGGAAATCGAACCGACCTGCTCGTTCATGATTTTTTGGCGCTATGCGCCACATGTTTGCTGCACCCATTCCACTATCTTTTACTGTTCTTGTATGCATTGGGGACAATAACATCTATTTTTGTTGGGGTGGGGTAAATGGATTGTGAGTGATAGGGTGAAGTCTGAGTAACCCAAAACTCATAAATCCTCTCTTGGGGTTTTCTTGCCTGTATGGACGTTATTATTCTATTCTTGTTCTTTACTTGGGAGATTAACTTGCAACTTTAGTAATTATTAATTTCCTTAGATCGGTTCGAAGATTTTGGAGTTGCAATTCAAGTTGAATTTCTGGGTTTATTACTCTTGTTACGTAAGTTTATAATTCTTCCATCTAAAACAATGAGTAGTAGTCATATGATTATGGATAACTAAACTCCACAACTAGGGTTGTGGGAACCATGAGCAATTAACAAAGTATGAATACTAAATAATGTAATTCTTGAATACTGTGGTGCATGCATTGATCATTCTTTCATTTAGAAGTCTTTTTAGCGGTTGCAAACGTTAGAACTTGCCTTGTTGCTACTTGCCGGACCAAGGGGTAATCAATAAGAAAAGAATTATCAACATAGATTTAGTGTGATACTATCTAATTGGCTAGTGTCGATTGGTGCGAAATAATAACTAAGCCAAACATCGATTATGATTTTAAATATGAGGTAAAGGTAAGGGTTAGTAAAGTACACACACGTAGCCGGACCAAGGTGAGGGGTGAAATTGTCTAGATGCCGGACCAAGGATTTAGAGATACCTAACTTATCACTTTGCATGTAATACACTAAGAAAGGATTGCTATTTTTAGGATTATTGCGTTATGAGCTTGTGGGGAACACGAATACCCTAGTTATTTCACTCATCTTGATAACAACCCAAAACTGACTTTTGATTACTGATTATTTATTGAATTCTTACAATTTGTTCTACAAAACCCCCTTTTTTTATTACTTGTTTCTGAAAGTAATTTGACTAATTGAATATAATTGTTGGTTAAAGTAAAGTCTAAACCATTTTCCTCGTGGGACCGAGCCCAACCTACAAGTTTGGTTCTTTACTTGATAACGATCACTTATGCTTCTTTAGGGAGGTGTAATTTGAGTGTGTCAATGTTACAAGTACGATGCTATAACTCCTCCAAATGAAAGCATTGTATGGAGGGCTGGCTCATGAAGACCCCCATGAGCATATCCGGAACTTTTTGGACGTTTGTGGTCCGTTCTCATTGAAGAACGTATCACAATAATTCATCTTAGGTAGTTTCCATTCTCTTTGTTGGGTGAAGCCACCAAATTGTTAGCTGAATTACCTAGGGATTCCATCACCAATTGGGGTGAATTGACAGGAGCGTTCTATGTGAGATTCTTTCCCCTGTAAAAAATGATGACGCTTAGAGATAGAATCCAAGGTTTGAAAAGCTTGGAAGGTGAACATATCCACGAGACATGGCTGAGGTTTAAGAAGTTGGTACTTCAATGTCTGACTCATGGATTGCCAAATCATATATTGCAACAATACTTTTATAGGAGTCTTGATTTGGTGAATAAAGAAGTTGTTGATCAACTTATTCCCGGAAGTATAATGCAATAGCCCTATGAAGTAGCATCTCAACTTCTTGATGGCATGACCAAGATATATAGAGCATGGAAGTGTCTCCTCTCACGTTTAGATGACAAAAGAGCAGATCGAGAAGGATCAAAAGAGAGACCAAAACATGGCCTAAATAATGACCCAGTTAGATATCTTGGTGAAAAATATGATGGGTAGTGGCTTGAAGAGTGTAAATGTTGTGGGTGTTTGTGGAGTGAACCCCGATGAAGCGCAATTTGAGGCGTTGTATAATGAAGAAGTGAACTTCCTTGCAAACCAAGGAGGAGTTTTTGTCAAAACTATCCAAGATAGGGTGGAAATCTGGGTTGGAAAAGAGATGAGGGATGGAGAGATTGTGACAGAGATTGGCGTGATCATAACACTTCTTGGAAGAAAAGAGAGGCTGACAAGGACAGGTACGTCCTAACCCATGAGCGTCAAAAGCCTAAGGAGTTAGAAAATGTTCATACGGAAGACACACTCTCACTCATTCTAAATAAGTTAGAAGGGTCAAACAAAGTTTTGAAAGAAATGAAAGAAGACGTCTCTACACTTAATCAGACGGTCACCTCCCATTCAGTGTCAATAAAGCAATTGGAAACACAAATGGGTCAAATGTCTTCTCAATTGAACCCAAGGCCAAAAGGGGCCTACAAAGTGATACCTTGGTAAACCCAAAGAATGATTCTTAAAAGCGTATCCACATCGTGCCACGACGTTAAATAAGGCTCTTCTTGGGAGGTGACACAAGTTCTGGATGTTTTAGTTTTGATTTTGAATAACGGGTGTTTATTTTGCAGGTTGAAAAGTGAAAGGTGTTGGAAAATAGGTAATTTAGCAAGTAAAAGTCCAGTCGATGACTCGTCGAACAGGTTGGTGAAGCCCGACTTGGACCACCGTTGGAACCACCCATCTTGATGGGGAACTCTGTAAAACTCGGTGAACTAAAGGCTGTTTAAGCGACTCATCGAACAGGTCGGTGAGCCCGACGTTGTCCGCCGTTTGAACCCTCAAATTGTCGGGAGTCTTGTAAAATTTGGCAAGCCAAAATACCACTCGGCGCATCACCGAGTGGTTCGGCGGGCACGACATATACCGCCGAATGGAGAGCAAACTGAAAGTCTTTAAAGGCCAAACGATTTAGAATTTCAAAATCCTTCATCTTCTCAACCTTTCAACTCCTATATCCTCTCACCCGACTTTAGTTCTTAAATATTTTTGTGTTTCTATTCTCGTACTCTTTAGGATTTGTGCTCAATATTGGTTTTGGATACTTTGCCGCCTAGCGTTACAATCTAATTTTTGGCATAAAGGTTGGTTTTTCAAACACCAAACTACACATGAGGTTGAACTGGAATGCAAGTTTTAATGTGTTGTTGATTGTTGTTAGGTAATCATCGTTTGTGTGTTTGTGTGCCTAATTTTAATTAAAACAAGTTTTAATCGACTTGTAATTGTGAATCCCGTGTCGTGCTTGTTTAAAATCAAGTCTAAATTATTGGGTTGCAAAGAAAATATGTTGGGTCTAGCAGAGTGAAGTTTGAGAAACCCCGAATTGTGCTAAATGACATATTTTGCCCAATGATGGAGCGATTGACGTCATTCTTAAGGGAAAAAGACATCAAATAGCCAATTTTGGCCAAATCGAGGGAAATCAGAGTAGCACGAGGGCATGGGTAGTATGGGTCTAATATTAATTTCATAGTGTCTATGTTTAATTTTGTTTTTTGTGGGCTATGGGTTGAATTTTGAAGAAGTAGGGTGAAAACTTGCACGTTGGGCCTTTTGGCGAGCTAAGTCGAGCTCACCGAGTGGTTCGGTGGTTCGATGAAGTTCCCCTAGATCACCTTTAATTCCTTTAAATTGTTGAGTTATGTTCTATAACTCTCAGTGATATGCCTGAGCTCGCCGAGTGAAGTCGGCGACTCACTGAAAGTCCTTTTTGATCTCCTTTCTGCACCCCTAAACCCCTAAAATACACTGTAACTTCGAGCTACTTCTAGCTCACTGAATAGCCCTGGACATCGCCGTCCTACTTTTAATTTGGTAAATTTTGCTCTGTAACTTTTGGCGAGCCCGATCTCGCCCGCCAAAGTAACTCGGCGACTCGCCGAACGGTGCGGTGAGTCTTTGTGCAACATATTTTCTGCACTTTTTCTAACATTTTTCTATGTTATTTGCGGAAATGGCTAGACCCAAAGTTTCCAGAAGAAACATGCCATCCCGCAAGTGGGCACATGGAGTAGTTATAGATGAGGGTGCAGTTGCATCCAAAGAAAAGGAAGTCAAGTCCCTACCAAGGGAGGAAAATTCAAAGGCAAGGGCAAGTCGGCCATGGCTGAGACTCCAGAGTACATCTCCGATAGTGAGGACATCTATGAGACTCACCTCACCTCATCAGACAGCGAGGGGGAATCGCAGGATTCTCAGGCTTCCATCTCTGATCTTGAGGATGACAGTTGCTACAGGCCCGGAGAGTAGAGCTTCCCTCCAAGGCAATGAATGATTCGTCTAGGATACAAGTACCTCAGACTCCTCTAGCTGCAACTCCAGCACAGACTGTGGTCTCAGCGCCACCAGTATAGGGTCCTCCTCTCCGGTCTCTAAACAGAGTAAAGGCCAACGGATTGAGGATTATTCTAGAGGAGAAAAGGATTGTCCACAGACGGAGTGGTGGACAGGTATCCGGAGATATGGAGCACTCTCAAAATTTTGAGCTATTCAATAAACCCATGGGCCCCTACATTCGGGTCTGGGAGTTCTATTCAGCTTACAGAGATTTGGTGCCGAAAGAGAAGAGGAAGACCAAAGCCTTCAAATCGGTTGATTCTGTGATAGTCAGGGTAAGAAGGTGAAGTGTGAAAGTGCTGACATAAATGTGGTTTTGTGGTGCACTTACAATTTCATGCATCTGTACATCGATTTAATTCAAAGGAAGACCTTGGAAGATATGATGGGTTCGCTAGCACCCCTTATATCTGATGAAACCCCAAGGTGGATAGAGGCTAGCGAACCTATTGAGAAGAAAGACCTAAATTATGCTGCCAAATACTGGTTTCGGTTCATTAGCAACACTATCATGCCATCCCAGAATGAGTCCATCCTCATACACCCAAAGGCAGCTTGTCTAGGGCCATCATTTCTCACCAGTCACTAAATTTGGGTCTATTGATTGAGCAAGAGATGGCCATGAAGGCTAAGCAGAGACAGACTTCACTCCCATTCCCGGTGTTGATCACCGAGCTGTGCAGATGGGCCCATGTTCCTCAAGATGAGAAGATGGATGTCGAGGTGACTCCCACCTCCTCTACTGACATATGGCGCATTGAGGTTGAATACCAACAGGATTTGGCTAACAGGAAGAGGTCAACTCTGGTGAACACATCCTTGGAGGTAGATGTTGATATGATGCCTACAGAGATAGCCCTACCTACTCAGGTCACTGGGCCTTCAGGTGCTTCTATCTCCACTCCTTCTGAGGCACCGAGTACTTTTGCTGCTCTCAAGTCCCCTAGATCTGCTGCTGTTGGTACTTCTGCTTCTAGGACTCCGATCACCCAGGCAATGTTGTATAAGATGAGGCATTTGGCCTAATCTGTCGATATACGTGCCTCTAAGTTAGAGGACGATGTTCCTGGGATGATTGAGAGAGCCATTGGTGCTGTATTGATACCTCTCAAGGATTCGATTGATGCCCTTACGGTGAGAGTAGAGGTTTGTTAGAGAGGATAGGGTGCTATTGAGGAGGTGACAGCCTTGATGGCCGATGTTTATGAACTAAGAAAGGATGTGGACCATCTGAAGTCCACATATTTTACCTCATTATTTGGTACTGTGGAGATCCCAGATGACCCGAGTGCAGCTATTCCTGCTTGTTCAAATGTGCCTCCGGCTACCACCAGAGATGAGGTAAGAGTGAATGTTATTTCTAGTGAGTCCGAGGAAGAGACTGATGAGGAGCAGTTTGGCGTTCATGAGGATGTTGTCTTTGATGATTTGGCAGACCTTGAGGGTGCCATGGTAGATTCAACTGTTCAGGCCTCTTTGAGGGATGTGTCCATGGTGGGCTCTAGTGGATCCAAGGATGTGATACCGGGCACTGATGCCCCAACAGATGGAGTGACTGAGATGCATACTTCACCCAGGCTTAGCCTGACAGGATGACATTTCCCCTCCCTTTCTGTTACTTTTTATATACTATTTTGTTTTAGTTGCATTTGAGGACAACTGCGTATTTTGTTAGGTGGGGTGAGGTATTTCCTTACCTACCTCTTTTGACTATTTTGTGAATATTTGTTCTATTTCGATGGTGGTTTTGTGAATATTGAGCTTATTAGTTTTTATATACATCTTGATTGTTGAATTGTGTTGTGGCCCTTTGTTTTGACATAAAAATTGTTTTTGAACCAAATTTTAAAATTTTACCACCTCTTGTGTTTGTGATTATGATTGTTCTTGTGCAAATTTGAGTGTTGATTGTGGTCAATACTGATGATGTGAATAGTTCTCTTGATTGAACAAAATGAATGTGAGACTATGATGAGGAAAACTAAGTTACATAGGCAATATGTGAATTTTTAGCATCTCGTTGTGACTAGCCGATTATCGAATGAGCCTCTTGTGATGAGCATTGTACACTAGCTAGAAAGTGTGGAGTCTTGTTTGATAATTGTACCAATGCCTTCTGTGGTTAGGTTTCTTTGAACATTGTGTTTGATGACACCTAGAACTTGCCCCCGTTGGTCTGATTGATTGAGTGAAGTAAGCAATTGAAGTGCTCTTAGGCAAGAATTTTGAAGAGTGAGCCAATTTGACAATATACCTTTTTGTGGCCAACCTTGTGAGATGTGTGAATCTAGCTTGGCACCTATTGAGACTATCTCTTTCTTGGAAGGAACTTGAACAACTTTGACCTCTTTATCCCATCACCTATAACCTTCATGAAGTTTTGGTTCATTTGGATAGCCAACTTAGGCCATAAGTGTTGTGGGAAAAGAAGGAAAGTCAAGAAGTGTGAAAAATTCCCCCTTTGATAGATTGTTTTGAAAAAGATGGAACCCCTCCATATAAATAAGAAAAAGAAAAAGAAAAGAAGAAAGTCAAAAAAAACTAAACAAGAGCAAGAATTGTGAAATAAAGTGTGTGAACATAGTAAAAAATGGGGTATCCGGTGATTCATGTCTAGTTGAATAATGGGGTGGAGTTAGAACATGTTTGAATATGAAAGAGAAGGAGAAAGAGTGAGTTTCAGACCATACTTCATGAAGGTAGAAGCCACTAAGCCTAAATGACCATAACTTTGCACTTAGCCCCATTATAAGCCTTAAAAAGACCTTGAAGATCATTAGTGAGCTGAAACGAATGTTGATTGGAAAATAAGGGCAAGCCTATGGGTAGAGTCATGCAAGTATTCATCTTTGTAATTCTGAGAGTTGTTTGTTATTCCGGGACTTTAAATTCATGGAGAATTTTTTGTGAATATGGAATCATCTTTGTTGTGAGGGAATTTGAGTACCTTTGTTGAGCTTGAACTTGCATTTGAATCAAGCATTGTTGGCTTGAGTACACTTGATAATAGTAAGTTACAATCTGAATCTTTGAGTGCACAATTGAGCATTCTATGTGTAGTTTGAACTTTTTTTGTGCATTCGTGTTGAGTCTTATGCAGCACTATTTCAGACATCCTTATTGAACTGTTGATCTTGAGTTTTACTTAAGGACAAGCAAAAGTTTAAATTAGGGGTGATGATGATTCCGAGATTTGGACTCATTTAGGGCGCTGTTTTGATAGTATAAGTGTCCTCAAATGCCTAATTTATGCAAAATCTGATGTTAAAGCATTGATTTTCAGGTATGTGAGCTAAGAAGCAAGGCAAGGACACTATCAGGCAAAAAGAAGCAAAACAAGCTATAGAAGTAGAGAAAAGCGATCCTGGTGATCGCTAAGACCACTCGGCGAACCATCGAGTGGCTCTTCTAGCTTGCTTAAAGTTCCAGCGTGCCAGCCTTGGGGAAGAAACCAAGTTGGCGACAGAATTGGCCAATTAGCGATCACCTATCCACTTCGCGACAACAAGTTGGATCGCCCAAAGTTACATAAACTGGGAGGCTGAAGACCAATGCAAAATGGCAATGGAAGGTAGGAAAGGGCAGATCACTGAATGACTCGGCAAGGCCCGACTTACTCCGCTAACTGGGCTTTCAGGCTAAATTTTGGGAAACTATAAATTGGAATTTATGATGAAATTTGAGGAGTGCTCACCTAGTTAGTGAAATTCTCACACCCAGATATTGGAATTCTATCCCAGATATTACAGTTACCATTCTAGAATTAGAGTTTCTCTCTATGTTTTTGAATTCTTATTGTAGAATTTGAGAATTTTGACTTGGGTTTTTGAACTTAACCATTTTGGACCATTGTAAAGACTTGGGAACCTTTACCCAAATTATGGTGAATGTATTTTGTAATCGTTTCTCTATTTTTATGATATGTGGCTAAAACCCTAATTCTTGGGGTGTGATCATATGATTATGGGTTGAATTAGCTTATGGGTATTGTAAATTACTGATTTAAATTCTTAGTTGAAGTGGGTTTTAATTGATAGTTGTGTTTAGACTAAGAATTGTAATTGCAAATGGAATTCGATCTTAGAATTCTGGGCTTGCTTGAAAAAGAGATTTTAGAATCAAAGATTTCAATTGATGGTTGTATTTATTGGGGTGATATGGGTTTAGCTTGAAAGAGTAAATCCTAACCTCGATTCTACCTATCTAGCTCGAAAGAGTAGATGAATTAAGGTGTGGGTTGTTCTTATTTGCTAAGCTTGTTGATGTTTGAAAGAAATCACTTGATTCGAGATAGTTGTTCAAGAGAAAGCTATTTTACTTATAGCCTAGCCTACCCACTAGATGTAGCTATTTATTAGTAGTTTCAATTACCCATATAGTGAAATTTGACTATAATAGATTACATCCTGAGAATTCCTCTCTATATTGTTATTTTCTCCGTGTTTGATTGTGTTGTAGCTGATAATCGACAATCCAAACCCTCCATCTAACATTCATTTTCACCCCCTTAGACTTATTTACATGTCTTTTTTGATAATTTTTATTCCTATAACTAATTAGACCACATGTTGTACTTCATAATTAAATTTGAACATGTACCGCTCCCTGTGGGTTCAACCCCAACCTTTAGTTGGGTTTTATACTAGTTAACGGTCGTTTACACATAGAATTGGATGAGGTGTGCTTGTAACGTTAAACAATCCTCAGAAGCAATACAATGTGACTCTACTTCTAGATCTACAATAGTAATGGCGGACAACTCTTCATAGACGGAAGACAATTTCAATGCGCGATAGATCTCAAACACTTCAACCTTATCATGTGCCCTCATAGTCAACAATCAAGCTACTACATCAATCAATGCTCGCCTCATGGCCAAGAAGGACGCCCCAAAATAAATGGAATTTCTGAATGAGGCTCAAATTTTAAGACTACAAAGTCCACCGAAAAGATCAACAATCCCACTTGCACAAACACATCTTCTACTACCCATTCTAGCCTCGCAATGGATCTATCCGCAAGTTGGAGAATTACAGTGGTTGGTTTTTGACTGCCTAACCTAAGTTTCTTGTATAAGGATGCGGGCATGAGATTAATGCTCGCACCTAAATCACATAAACCCAGGCATGGATACTTTGTCCCATTGTGATTTGCACAGTGAAGCTACCCAAATCCTTCATCTTCTTGGGTAGTTTATTCTGAATTCGAGAACTGCACTTCTTAGTAAGTGCTACTGTTTCATACTCTGTTAGCCTTCTTTTGTTTGCAATTATCTCATTCACATACTTGGCATACTTAGTAATTCCCTACAAAATATCAACCAAAGGAAAGTTAATGTGAACCTGTTTAAGGTGAGAGAAACTTACCGAAACATTCATCTTCATTGTGCTTTCTGAATTTTTGTGGAAAAGGATGAGGTGGTTTCATTTGAGGAACACTCTTCTCAACATTGGAGTTCTATACCACCTCTTCTTGTTTCTTTTCTCTACTCACTACCTCAGTATCTCCCTTCTTTAGAGCTAGTTCCTCTAGTTGTAGCCCACTTCTTGTACTCACAGCATTCGATTGCTTAGGGTTGTGCCCAGTGTCACTAGGCTAACCTCCTTGCGGATGCAAGTTAAGCAAATTAGCTACTTGCACAACTTGGTTTTCCAAACTCATTTGTGACATTTGGATGTTCCTCATGTTCTCATCCTACTTACCTATCCTTGCATTAATCTTTGCATTCTCAGCACTGTTCTTACCGATTTCTTCCATCAGCTTTTAGAACAACTCTTCATTAGTCATTCCCCCTTTCTATGCACTTAGATTTCCGCCTTGGCTAGTATTTTGATATTGCTGCCCCATTTCTAGTGCTCGGTATTGGTTAGACCCTTGAGCTTGGTTTTGGTTCTGGTTTGTTTTCCACCCCATGAGAAGTTAGGATGGTTTCTCCAACTGGAGTTATAAGTATTACTAAAACCCTGTGGACGGAACCTTCTTGCGCATTGCCCACCTAGTTAATGGAATCTGGATTTGCTTCACAAAATTCAGTTTCATGTGCTCCACTACAACAGACTCTGCACCAAACTGTTGATTGTTGTATAGCATTCACCGGTGCTTGATTTAGTGCAATTTGTTTGAACTACATAGTTATGTTATGGTTTATTGCATCTTGTTTTGCGCTTATCACAGTAGCTTGATCCACATCTAGAATTCCTGCAGCCCTTTGTGTCGTGGTCGTTGGTACTTCCCTATTCCATTTGGGGTTTCCTTCCGAGAGTCTGTCTAAGAGGTCAAATAGATCCTCATGGGTCTTTACTGAAGCTTGTCCACCTGCTGCACTATTAAGAGGTACTCGTCTATTATAATCAATACCTTCAAAGAAAGTGTGAGCAAGTACCTCATTAGCCTAGTAGTGATGTGGACAAGCATTCAACAATTGCTTGAATCAAGCCCATGCTTGGTACATATCTTCTCCATATTTTTGCTTAAAGCTCAATATTGCACTCCTCAACCTTGCAGTTTTGCCTGAGGGGAAGAATTGAGTCGAGAACTTTTTCGCTAAATAATCCCATGTAGTGATGGAATTTGGTGGTTCTGTATCTAATCACTGCTTGGATACTCTCACTAATGAATGTGGAAAAAGAGTCAACCTCACAAAATCCGATGAAACCCAATTCAGGATGTATGTATTGCTTATCTCCAGAAAGTTCCTTATATGAAATTGGGGATCCTCGTGAGGGAGATCGGTGAATTGCCCCATCGTGTGGATAAGTTGCACCATGTTCTATTTCATCTCGAATCTGCCATCCGCTGGTTTCTTTCATATACTTGATGCCACATTGACTGTGAGTGGGACTACCACATCACGGACTAGTCTTACCGGTATAACTGGGGGGTACCTCTTGTCCTTCGTTGTTCATTTTTTCTACGAGGTCACCCTCAATATTTTCTGGGAGACCCAGTTCCAATTCTTGTTGACGTCCTTGATTCACCAGCTTTCTTCGTAGTCAAAGAGTTCTTTCAGGTTCTTCGTCAGGGTCGACAAGATCTCCTTTTCGAGCCAGACTTAATGAACCAAATGCCTGCAATACAAAAAAGCTAAGATCAAGTTATTAACACTTGAACAATCTAATTGTAGACTTAAGAAAAATAAATATAAATTAATTTCTAAGTCCCCGGCAGCGGTGCCAAAAAGTTGTTGCTCCCAATTGCACATGCAAGTGTACGCGGTCGCGCAAGTAATATAGTTTCTTTTAAAAAATGAGTTATCGTTCCTAAGGGACTTGTGATCAACTTATATTTACTAAAGCAATTCCACAATTCAACAAAAGTAACTTTAAAAGAGGTTGAATGCTGTTTATTACTACTACGACTAATGCAATAAATAAAGTAACTAATGTGAACGACTTCAAATTGATGTTTTATACAAGTAAGAGACAATTCCAGGGCTGCAGCATGCATTGGATTTCTTTTATCATATCTCAGGTAATGAACTAATTTAAGTTATCAAGTTATTGATTTGTAGGGTTGATTATATGATCATGGTCTCCCGACCTCTAATCGCCTACTCCAATTAACTATCTAACTACATCGTTGAGTGGGGATAGGAAGTCCTAATTGGTGAGCATTTATATTACATATTGTTTCATAACCAAGCTAGATGTTCGTCTGGGCATCACTCCTAAACACAAATCAACTCAATTTAATGGAAGATCAAGCTTTCTATATTCTTTGGTCTATCTACCTTAGTGTCTCCCAAGTTTAAGAGTAGACAAGAGATTTATTTCTATGGTGTCCAGACAAGAAATACTAAAACAAGAACATTAAAGTAACTTAAAAGTGATAACTATGAATTAATTCAAAACCATTAATACTCAACAATCATTCGTAGCTACAACCCAGAACAAGGGCGTTTAGCCACTCATAATGTTCAAAAACCGCAAATTAATATTGTTCATGCGATTTCCAAAATAAAGAAGAGTCAGAGAATCAAAACCTATTACAATATGTTAATCCTTGCTCTTGCACACCAAAAATAAGTTGAACCCCGAACTAATAACCCTAGGGTCCTATTTATAGAGTTTAGAAAAATAATTTTCAATTCTATCCCAAAAAGGAATCCTACTTAATTCAATTTTCGCCAAAACCGTCGGTAATGCCTTGAGGCAGGGCACCGAAATCGCACCTAACAAGTTGAGGAGCCGCGCTGCTAGTGCACCAAAAAGAGGTCTATGTTGTCTTTGGCCTGGTGTGTAGCACCCTTGTTGCACCAGTGAGGCTGGTGCGCCGAACCAGCTTCTTGCGCTTGGCATTACTTGTCGTCCTCAATTCCTTTAATCTCATAATTCAATTGCTTCTTTTAGGAACCCTACAAAATAGCTAATCTTGTATATTAGTATGCAATCATCGCAATCCTAAGTCAAAACATGTTAGTAAGATTAGTGAATGATCTTAAACTTACATTAAAGATGGGTAATTCGTAATATTTGGGAATATAAATATGCCCAAGATCATTGACATAATTGACTTTTTAATTAGATATGTGGACAATTTACAATACCACTACTTTATAATTACAACATACATATTTATTAATTTATGAAGATGTAACACCTCGGATTTTGGAAAAGGAAAAGAGAACATTTTTAGCCATTGTTTGTGTTCTATGAATCCAGTCCTTAGAAGCTTTTACGAACCGTAAAAGGCATCCGTAGAAAGTGGATTGAAATTTTAGAAAAATCAAGTTTCGGTATCTCAGTTCTACGGTTGACCAGGATGGTCCTTCAAACGTTTTACTGGTCGAGGATAGGTTGGCTTGAAATTAGGCTCCAGTACTTGGTCTACGGTTGACCAATACGGACCGTAGACCAGTTCGACAGTTATTTTTAAGTGGGTTTTTGAGTCTTTTTCCTATGTGTCTAATAGATTAAGTCTTTATAAATATAGAGAAAAAAAGGTATGAGGTTCTCAGTTATTCTTCAAGAAGGTTTTTAAAGCATTTGAAGTGCCCGCTAACACGTGGTTGTCCAACGACTTGACTAAACATATTTTTTTTGACTATTTTTTAGGAAAATGTTTTAACATAAAAAAAATTATCTACAATATTTGATTAACTTTGAGAAAACAGTTAAACAAAGAACATTTTTTATTTTTTAAGAAAAAGGGACCTAAGATGAAACATTTGAATTAACTTGCAAGCAATTAGGATTTTGACACAAAAAAAAACTAGATTAATTAGAATTTATTGTCACGCCCCAAACTCAAGGGGCCCAACTGGCTCCTAATATCAAAAATCAGGCCCGAGACGACCCTACTGAACCATTTGCTACTAGCGCATGGAAGACACATGCAATCAAGAAAACAAACTAGTATATCTCGGCTTAAAACTAAGCCCATAGCCGGTAAGGCCCCTGTCAACATATATATAAAAGAAACAGCTACTCCCCAGAATTCATATAAAGAAATAGTCAACTAGCAGAAAAGTCCTGACTGGGCCGTTGAGACCACCATGATATCTATACAAAAACTGGAAGCACGTACATATCAAGACAAAACATCGAACAAATCACAAGCTTCAGCAAACCCACAAAACTAGGCCAGCATGGCCATAACCCAGTTGTACACCCTACACACTAGTTTGCAAGCCTCAAAGAAAAGTAAATATTGGCTTGACAAAGCCCTAGCCTACCCATAAAGATATATACAACAAAAGGTAACAAACCTCCCAACTCTGGCAGCTCAAGAGGAAAGGGGCTAGCCAACCGGATAGAAGTCAATCTTGCTACTGAGGAGGTCTACTCGATCGTCTGTCCGGACCTGCATGCATGAATGCAGCTCCCCAGGCAATGGGGCGTCAGTACAAAGTAATGTACATAGTATGAAAGGCTAGGGACTAAATCAGCAAGTATCATAATATACCAAAAGAAATCAGGTAAGGAAATCAAATTTAGATAAGCATCCCAACCCACTACTAAATCTAATAAAATACAATAATGATCAAACATCAACCTAACCAAACCCTCATAAGCCCGGTAGGTACAAACAACATACCACCTACTTAGGCCCCCATAAGCCCAGAAGGTACCCAATCAATCTACATAACCTTATCGGTAGCCCCTTGTCTTTGTAAAAAGTCACATAGCCCTTTTTGGCAACGATATGGCCCCGTAGGAATCACATAGCTCTCTTAGGCTACATTATAGCTCTATGGGCTGCACATAGCCCTCTTTTGCATCAACATAGCCTTGTAGACAACACATAGCCCTCTTTGGCGTCAAAATAGCCCCGTAGGCAACACATAACACTCTTTGGCATCAATTTATCCCCGTGGGAAACACATATCCCTCTTTGGAAATAACATAGTCCTATTAGACAACATAATAGGCTAAAGGTGAGCAATTTAGCTATAAACAATATATATGAATAATCTCCAAGTCGTTCCTAACTTAGGGTTGTTCTTAAGAGATTGTGAGTCCCTAAAATGAGGGTTTATAACCACTCAATCAGCCAACCACTCACAATTATATCTACAAGATCACCAACGTAAACTATCCCTAAGGAAACATGCCGACGAAGGGAATAACCTTAACATACCTTTCCAATGAACATTCGAAAGGCCGTAGTTCCTTCACGAAAGTTGTTCCTGATGTCCTAAGCTTCACAAACACTATATACACACAACTAGTACGCACCTATAAACAATTCATAATTAATATTAAATCAGCAGATTTGCCATATTGCCCCAACTTGTCGAAACGTCCGTAGAAATTCATAAAAACAATCATAAAGTGTCCTGAGATGATTACCTTAGTTAACCAAGTTAAAACCTTGAAGAAACACCAATAACTACAAATTTATATCTTTAAAAACAAGCTCCAAACAGAGCTAATAGAAGGGAAAAGTGATTGCCACGTTTAGGGATTACGTTTCTAGGCATGGGGGCAATGTTTAATGGTAGAAATCGTCAAAAGCTAACCTTGATAATGATAGAACTCCATAGGAACTCTCTCTCTGGTTTGGAACTAAAATTGGATGTTTTCATGGCTTAAAACAGTAAATAAGCCGACATACCATACTTTTGACCCGACCCGGATTCTGCTCCGGCAGTCCCTAGTAATACCCTCATAAATTTTTACTCTAATGTCGGTTTGATACGGGATTTTGTTCGTTACAAACTAGACTCTTAGGCCTTAGATATAATGGGTAATAGTACTTCTAACTCTTTATATATTGGGAGAAAACATCCAATACATTTGACCTAAATTTCTGAGAAATCTTTAAAAGGGAACTAACGATAACTTTTGCCAACTTTTATTTTGCCACCTACTTGAGATACAACCCTTGAACACTTAAAATATGACATACCACATAATTTTTAATTTATTACTCACCCTCTTTTTCTTTCCACGAATGTACGAATTAATTTAGACGTTTAGGAAAGTCGGGTTGTTAAATTCTTCCCCCTTAGAAACATTCGTCCTCGAATGAAAAAATCTGAGTCACACAGTTATGTCCTTAGGAGTTGCCAAAGTTTAGACATAGCATCCTATGTGAATGTGATTATCCAGAACCTGAAACGCATAAATATTTAACCTAGGCGTCGAAAGGACGATATAAATAACTATGCAATATAGCTCCGCAATAAAAGTGCGAGCAAAAATACAATGACAACAACCATAATAATAAGCAATAATACAAAAATTTTGATAGGTATCTTACCCCACTGCACCAATATAAACTGATATGCCATCACCTTGGGGTATGAAACAAGTGAGGATATTTGGACCTCATGCCATCCACAGCTTGCCAGGTCACCTCTTCTCTATTCTTATTTCTCCACAATACTTTAACCGAAGCCACCTCTTTGGTCCTCAATTTATGGACCTGTCGATCTAATATGACAACTGGTGTTTCCTCGTAGGACAAATCCTCTGTGATCTGAACATCCTCAATTGGGACAACTTGATAAGAGTCTCCTACGCATTTCTGTAGCATCGATACATGGAAAACTGGATGAATAGATTCTAGCCCCGAAGGAAATTCTAACTCATAAGCCACTCGCCCTACCCTACGGAGGGTCCTATATGGCCTAATGAATCTTGGACTAAGCTTGCCTTTTTTGCCAAATCTCATAACACCCTTCATAGGCGAGACTTTTAAGAATACCCAGTCATCAACACAAAATACTAAGTCCCTTCGTCGTACATCTGAGTATGACTTCTGTCAGCTTTGAGCTGTTAGCAACCTCTCCCAAATGAGCTTAAGTTGGTCCCCTGTCTGTTGTACTAAGTCGGGTCCAATCAACCCTAACTCATCTACCTCGAACCATCCTATGGGGGACCTACATTTTTGCCCATACAAAGCCTCATAAGGTGCCATCCCGATGCTGGAATGATAATTGTTATTGTATGTGAACTCAATAAGAGGCAAGTGGTCATCCCAACTTCTTTTGAAGTCTAGCGCGCATGCCCGTAACATATCCTCGAGTGTCAAAATTGTATGCTCAGCCTGGCCATCTGTCTGAGGGTGAAAGGTTGTACAAAGATTAACCTGTGTCCCCAGTCCTTTTTGGAAGGACTTGCAGAAGTTGGTGGTAAATTGTGCTCCTCTATCAGAGATAATACATACTGGGACACCGTGTAGCCTAACAATCTCTCTAATATAGAGCCCTGACTGGTACGAAGTGGGCTAATTTTGTTAGGCTATCAACAATTACCCAAATAGTGTCAAACTTGCGTCGTGATCGAGGTAACCCTGTAATAAAATCCATATTAATTTCTTCCCACTTCCACAAAGGAATGACTATCTCCTAAACCAGTCCAGTGGGCTTTTGGTGCTCAACCTTCACCTGTTGGCAGTTAGGACACTGTGCAACAAACTCAACAACGTCCTTCTTCATCCCGTGCCACCAATATATCTCCTTAATATCATGGTACATCTTTGTCAAACCAGGGTGAATAGAATAACGGGAATGATGTGCCTCTTCCATAATCTGATGTCGAAGCCCTGCAACTGAACCGACCCCAAAAATGCCCGAAAATGTGCTTCGAAAACACCTATATTGTAATTTCCATATATCTCAAAATCCGTGCATGATTTTGAAAATTTGACTTCATATTCTTATTCAGGGGGTAAAATTGAGTGGGAAATGGGTCTAACCCGAATTTTAGAGCAACCGTATCAAAATTCGAAAATCGCAAAAAATGCGATTTTCAGGGTCAACTTTAAAGGGGCATATCTCTTAGCACACAAGGAACTGGAAGATCCACTACCTATTAAATTAAAGCCCTTCGAGTTATCTTTCCAATACAATTGGTTTCACCTCATTTCGAGTTAGAATGAAGGAGTTATGACCATTTTCGTAAAACCTGTCCGGGCAGAATTGCAATTTCCAGAGAGCTAAGTTACTGTAGCTGGCTGGGACGTTTTTCTTTTATAAAAAAGAGGATTGTCCCATACTTAGTTATATTTCTTTCTAGCTTCAAAACACTCAAAAACACTCACTAATCCCTCTCCAAAATTCCACCAAGATCTTCAACCAAATTCAAACATCTCAAGTTCTGATTCCGGATTCAAGACTCAATCTCAAGCATCAATTCTCCATTCCAATCTTCATCAAGGATTCTCCAAAGTTGAGGTATGTGGGTTGATTGTGGAAACCTTCCTTTCCACAAGTCCAACCATTTATCCTCTATTTTACTTCAAGTTTATGGGTCCTTATGATCATTTATGAACTCTTGAATTATGGAATTACTACTACACATTCTATTATGGTCTATTTTTGCATATTATCATGAAATGGAATTATTATGTGATGTTTATGGTTTTCATGCTTCCATGATCAAATTATGAAGGTTGATATATATATGTATGTTGTTGGTGGGCTGATTTATATGTATTTCGGAATTGGTTGGACTTAGTACTCTTGAAAGACATGATTTTATCTACATGAACAATAGCCCACCATGTGTTTGATAAAATGTCATTTATAGAATTCATAGGAAATGGAAGGTCCAATGTACATCCTATGAGTCGGATGATTATATAATTATTGAAATGATGATGAAAGGGATACATGTATATGATTTTCTCTATATAGTGTTGTGAGTCGACCAAGCCTAGTACGGGGGGTAGTAGGCCCGTATAACCGTATCGAGGGGTTGGTACCTTGGTTGCCTAGTACGGGGGGTAGTAGGCCCGTATAACCATATCGAGGGGTTTGTACCTTGGTCCCTAGCTCGGGGGGTGGTAGGCCCGGGTAACCACATTGAGGGGTTTGTACCTCTTTCGCCTCTCCAAGGGGGTGGTAGGCCTTGGAAATACTATATTGATGGTCACTCACCACACATGTACTACGTCCCACTAAATATGATTTTTATGTAAGCATCATTATACATATCATTTCTCTAATGTGCTATCTATCGGGTATGATTATGCATTTTTCCTATGATGTCCATCTATTGTAGCATTGCATTGCATCCCATATACTTAGTACATTCAAACGTACTAATGCATACTCTATGCCTACATGATGTCACCATGTAGGGACCGGAGCACCGCTTGACCATCCTCCTCCGCGTGGCTAATACGATTTCCTATCAAGGTTATTGGTGAGTCCTCCATTCCGGGGACGTTGCTCATGATCTTTTGCTATGTATAAGACTTTTCTTTTTAGTTATGTTTTGACTATGAGGGTGAGCCCGGTAGTTTGTCTTGGCCCCCGCTAAGTACTCATGTTTAGAGGTGGTGTTGGACAAGTTGTGTATTATGCTTGAGCTTGACTCATCTATGGTATTTATGTATCATTTCTTCTTTTTTTTTCTTGCTCCCTTAGTCCCGATTTCCCCCTTTGATTATGCTTATTGCTTATGGTCATTTTAATTGCTTCCGCGACCAAGGATGTGTAATGATACGCTATGAGGCTTGTTTGGGGTTCCTTCGGGTTCCCCATTCGCCGGTCACGTCTAGGCCCTAGGCTTGGGTCGTGACAAACTTGGTATCAGAGCACTAGGTTGATAGATCCTCGGAGTCCAACACACCGCGTTGATTAGAGTCCGATTCATGGTTGTGTTGTGCACCACAACTATGAGTAGGAGGCTATGAGACGTTTTAGGAAATGTTTCCCTTCTTCATTCTCTAAGTCGTGCCATAGATCTATAAGCTCTCTCTCTTATTCCTTGTCTTATGGTGTTTAAAGTTGGACCACTTGAAGGGTTCTTGCTAGAAGGAGCGAGTGGTTGTAATGCCAATTATGGCTATGTGACTTGTGAGCTTTGATGGAATAGATTATGAAGTTGTATTTTGTGTGATTAATGCTTCATAATTGTCTTTGTGTTGGTTAGAAGAACTTGTGTAGGCTTACTCCAAAGGGGGAGATAGTGTGCCTACCTAGCAAGGTAATTGTGAGGTTATGTTTAGTTGATGGTAGAACCCGTATGGTCAAATTGTTGATTCCCAAAGGAGCCTATCCGAGAGTGGAGATGGGAAAAGAAATTATATGCCCTAGGTCGGGATTATGTTGTGTTTTGAAGTTGACTTTGAGGGTTGCATGTACCATCTAGTTAAGGTGAAGAATAAGAAGTATAAGTGTTGACCAACTTCAAAGGGTTAGTTGTTGTATTTTAAGATTGATCCTAAGTATGGTCACTTAAGTAGGGTGCTTAGATAATACCTAGGCATAGTTGGTTGGTAGACCCCACCAAAAGTGGTGATAAGGGTTGACATGGTCTAGAGTTGTCTTAATCCAACTTTAGTGAAAAAAAGAAAGGTTTCTTGGTCAAAATTCCTCTAAGTTCCTCTAAGGTTTAACCAAGAAAGGATGTCTACCCGTAAGTCTCAAAGAGTGAGTGGTAGTGGATCTTAAGGGTTCCGGTATGTGTTTTATGTTTTATTGAATTGCGGAAATTCCATGGGCCAAAGATAGAGGAAGATCCTCTAGAGTTTATAAAGGAGTTATCTAAGGTGATGAACCTTGTAGGAGTAATCTTAGTAATACTTGTCTTTCGTGACTTGATAAAGAGAATATCGCGAATTTTTTTTTTTTGTCGTCCTTAATATTCATGGGTTTAGTTATGGCCATATGTGAGTGATTAGTATAACTCAACTTAGTCCTTATGAGTTTTATGATGTGTTGGATTTTGACGAATAGTGATTCTTAAGTGGTACCTAGAGATGTTGAGTGATTAAGCTCCTTTAAAAGAGGGTAGGAGTGAGATCCTCATTGGTTTGAGAATCATGTTGTGTAATGAGATAGTTTAGGCTTACCCCAATGCGGGATAATATGCTTAGATGGTAAGGTTATTGAGTGTCCTTGACGTTTATGAGATAGGTTTGCTTGAATTCTCACCTTATGTGGTTTAGTGAATTGGAGCAATCTAGACCCGGATTGGTAGATTCATATGAGATCTTGAGTGATATCCTAGTGACGGCCTTAGAAAAGGATGCTACTAGGGTTGACTTGGAAGAATTTTTGGGATGAAGGTACCGGTATGTGGTAATTTCATATGAGAGTAAGTGTTATGTTGATTTCCGGTACTACCTTATCTTGTATGATGCCTTATGAGGCTATGAGGCTTAGAGTTCTCCGGATGAGTTAATAGAACCTTTTTCGGATTTTACCCCGGTTAATGGTTTAAAGTTAGAAAAAAAAAGGGGGTTTGTGAAGAATATCTCTTACCTTGTTCCCCTAGGAATACTCTTGTTGACTTAGTGAAACTTGGCATGTTAAGCCTTGATGTGACTCTTAGTATGGATGGGTTGCATACTTGGTGTGTTTTTATTGATGATAGGGCTCGGATGGTTAGAAGAATATGGGGCCCTTGAGTGTGTACTAGTTATCACCTTGTTGAGTAGGATGACATTTGGGTACAATTTCTTCCTATTATGGATTTGGTGTTTGATTGTGTCATATAAGGGTGGTATGGCTAGATGTTGAGGACCATAGACTTTTGCAAAAATGGCAAAATGTGAGTTTGGTTATGTCTTTAGGAGTGCTTGGAAAAAGTTTTCTTGAGGGTTGTAGTGAGGGCTTCCTCCTAAGGAGGGGATGGTGTGCTTAAAAAGCATGATTTGTTGAAATCCCGACATCCTCATCTCTTTCTTCCATTCCTATTCTAGCTTGAGACCAAGAGTTCCTAGATGGGCCTATGTTATGTTTTAGAAGTCATGTGTGATTTTTATATTCTGATGATTTCCTTATGAAAGGTATGTTTTTGAAAATTCATGTTTTGAGATAAAAATGAGTTTTCATGTTTCATGCCCCTCATGTTGATAGGCAATTAGAGTAAGTAACCTATGTGATTCATGAGGTGAATGGTTTAAATGTGCTTTTAAGAAGTAATTGCATAATTGGCCGAAGATCATATGATAAGCATGATTTGAGTTGGAGGAGGAAATTCCTCCAATGAAACGGAATATGTCTAAGTTGCATGCATATTGAGTTCGTAGAAGTAGTCCTATTCTCTCATGTTGTATGATGTGTGTTTTAAATGGAGATTTTTTTTCTCCTAAGTTGTGCATTGTGTGTAATATGGCATACTTGACTTGATGATGTGAATTAAATGAACATGCTTGAATGTGTTCTTATGAAATGGAATGTTAGCTTCTTATGTGGTGGAAACTTTCCTAAAGAGTAGAGGAGGTAGTTCCTCCCATGTTTATGTGAATTAATGAGGTTTGCGCATTTCCATAAAAACTTGTGTTTTTGAAGAAAGATGAGTTGTATGAGTTGTTTCCCTCATGTTGTAGTGCATTGGTTATAAGTGATCTATTGTACTTCATGAAAATAAGGTATGAGCATGTCTTAGTAAGGAGTTGAGAAGTTCCTCCTTGAAAGAGTGCTATTGAACATGGAAACTTGCATATGTGCTTAATGATGTATGGACTATGTAATGACTAGGAGAAGGTAGTTCCTCCTATGAACATGAGAAATGTTGATGTTGGTGTGTTATGACTAGGAGAAGGTAGTTTCTCCTTGAACATCACTAAACATGATAATGTCATTGCATACATTCATGTTTAAGTTGACAATTGGTTCATTGTGGTTTTACAATTATGTTGAGGTTTTTGAAATAAGGTGTAAGTGCATTGTTGCATCCTTATGTGGGCTGAAATTGCCATGTTTGTGTCTCTCATGTATGTTTCTTTAACATTCGGGGACGAATGTTCCCAAGGGGGAGATATTGAAACGACCCCAAAAATGCCCGAAAATGTGCTTCGGAAACACCTAAAATTGTAATTTCCATATATCTCAAAATCCGTGCATCATTTCGGAAATTCGACTTCATATTCTTATTCAGGGGGTCAAATTGAGTGGGAAATGAGTCTAACCCGAATTTTAGAACAACCGTATCAAAATTTGAAAATCGCAAAAAAATGCGATTTTGAGGGTCAACTTTAAAGGGGCATATCTCTCAGCACACAAGGAACTGGAAGGAGCTCAAACTATCAAAATTAAAGCTCTGTGAGTTAGCTTTCCAACGCAATTTGTTTCACCTCATTCCGAGTTAGGATGAAGGAGTTATGACCATTTTCGTAAAACCTGTCCGGCAGAAAATGCAAATTCCAGTAGCCGAAAACACTGTTCACCCGCCTCAATTTTTTTTTAAGTGTTGGGACGTTTTTATAAAAAGGGGACATATCCATACTTAGTCATTTAACTTCAAAACATCCAAAAACTCTCTCTAAACCCTCTCCAAAAATTCCACCAAGATCATCAACCAAATTCAAGGATCCCAAGCTTTAATTCCGGATTCAAGATTCAATCTCAAGCAATTCTCCATTCCAATCTTCATCAAGAATTCTCCAAAGTTGAGGTATGTGGGTTGATTGTGGAAACCTTCCTTTCCACAAGTCCAACCATTTATCCTCTATTTTACTTCAAGTTTATGGGTCCTTATGATCATTTATGAACTCTTGAATTATGGAATTATTACTACACATCCTATTATGGTCTATTTTTGTATATTATCATGAAATGGAATGATTATATGATGTTTATGGTTTTCATGCCTCCATGATCAAATTATGAAGGTTGTTATATATGTATATATATATGTATGTTGTTGGTGGGCTGTTTTATATGGATTTTGAAATTGGTTGGACTTAGTACTCTTGAAACACATGATTTTATTTACATGAACAAGTAGCCCACCATATGTTTGATAAAATGCCATTTATAGAATTCTTATGAAATGGAAGGTCCAATGTACGTCCTATGAGTCGGATGATTATATAAGTATTGAAATGATGATGAAATGGATACATGTATATGATTTTCTCTATATAGTGTGTGAGTCGACCAAGCCTAGCTCGGGGGGTTGTAGGCCCGGGTAACCGTATCAAGGGGTTGGTACCTTGGTTGCCTAGTACGGGGGGTAGTAGGCCCGTATAACCGTATCGAGGGGTTTGTACCTTGGTTGCCTAGTACGGGGGGTAGTAGGCCCGTATAACCATATCGAGGGGTTTGTACCTTGGTCCCTAGCTCGGGGGGTGGTAGGCCCGGGTAACCACATTGAGGGGTTTGTACCTCTTTCGCCTCTCCAAGGGGGTGGTAGGCCTTGGAAATACTATATTGATGGTCACTCACTACACATATACTATGCCCTACTAAATATGATTTTTATATAAGCATCATTATACATATCATCTCATTAATATGCTATCTATCGGGTACGATTATGCATTTTGCCTATGATGTCCATCCCTTGTTGCATTGCATTGCATCCCATATACTTAGTACATTCAAACGTACTAACGCATACTCTATGCCTACATGATGTCACCATGTAGGGACCGGAGCACCGCTTGACCCTCGTCCTCCGCGTGGCTAATACGATTTTCTATCAAGGTTATTGGTGAGTCCTCCATTCCGGGGACGTTGCTTATGATCTTTTGCTATGTATAAGACTTTTCCTTTTAGTTATGTTTTGACTATGAGGGTGAGCCCAGTTGTTTGTCTTGGCCCCCGCTAAAGTACCTATGTTTAGAGGTGGTGTTGGACAAGTTGTGTATTATGTTTGAGCTTGATTCATCTATGGTATTTATGTATCATTTCTTCTTTTTTTTTTTTTGCTCCCTTAGTCCCGATTTCCCCCTTGATTATGCTTATCGCTTATGGTCATTTTAATTGCTTCCGCGACCAATGATGTGTAAGATACGCTATGAGGCTTGTTTGGGGTTCCTTCGGGTTCCCCATTCGCCGGTCACGTCTAGGCCCTAGGCTTGGGTCGTGACAGCAACATTCAGAAAACACAATCGACTGCTAGTTCTAAGGACTCCATCTCCTGCTATATCAAATGCTAAAGTCTGTTGATTCTGAGCCTTGGCTTTGAAGTGCTCTAAGTTAGGATCCTCTTGTTGCCGCGATTTCACTTCTTCAACTAGAGATGATACTGTTGTGTCCTGAATTGTTACCCCACTATCCTCTGGCTCTAACAATCTGACTCCCAAGCTAGCTAACTGATGAAGCTGTCATGCTAGCTCACGCTTCTCAACACCTAAATAGGATAAACTACCCATAGATCTTCGACTGAGGGCATCGACTACCACATTCGCCTTTCCTGGATAATATAAAATATCCACGTCGTAGTCTTTCAGTAACTCAAGCCATCGACGTTGTCGCAGATTTAACTCTTTCTGTCTAAAGATATATTGAAGGCTTTTATGATCTGTGAAGATGTCAACATGAATTCCATACAAATAATGTCTCCAGATCTTCAACGCATGCACAACTATGGCCAACTCTAAATCGTGGGTCGGATAGTTCTTCTCATGCTTTCTCAACTGCCTTGAAGCATATGAGATAACCCTACCATGTTGCATTAGAACACAGCCCAACCCAACACCAAAAGCATCACAACACACCACATAGCCTTCTGAACCCTCTAGCAATGCTAGAATTGGTGTTGATGTCAACCTGTCCTTCAGCTCCTGGTAACTATGCTCGCAAGCCTCAGTCCACTGGAACTTAGCTGCTTTTTGAGTCAGCTTCGTTAATGGGGCCGAAAAAGAATAAAACCTCTCTACAAACCTTCGGTAGTACCCAGCTAACTCTAAGCAACTACGAACCTCAGTTGGAGTCGTGGGCCTGGGCCAAGTCTTTACGGCCTCAATCTTTTGTGTATCAACCCAATGCCTGCATCTGAAAACTTTTCATAAATTTCTCGGTCTCGAAGAACCTGAAGGGCTGCTCGCAAATGATTTTCATGCTCAACTTTTGAATGTGAATACACCAAAATATCATCAATAAAATACAATCACAAAAAAGTCTAGATACGGCCTGAATATACTATTCATCAAGTCCATGAACACTGCTGGGGCATTAGTTAATCCAAAAGACATTACAAAGAACTCAAAGTGTCCATATCTGGTTCTAAAAGTTGTCTTTGGAACGTCTTTCTCCCGAACTAGTATTTGGTGGTACCCTGATCTTAAATCAATCTTTGCGAAGCACTTAGCACCTTGTAACTGATCAAAAAAGTCATTGATCCTCGGAAGGGGATACTTATTCTTTATAGTCGCCTTATTCAACTGTCGATAATCGATACACATTCTTAGTGAGTCATCTTTCTTTCTCATGAATAACACTGGCGCACCAAATGGTAAAGCACTAGGCCTGATAAAGCCTTTATCCAGTAAGTCTTTCAGTTGATCCTTCAACTCTTTTAGCTCAGCAGGAGCCATTCTATAAGGAGGGATATATATGGGTTGTGTACCTGGTAGCATATCGATAGTAAAATCAATTTCCCGTGGATACCAGGGAGCTCGTCTGGAAATACATTTTGAAACTCATTAACTACCAGAATAGACTGAAGAGTCGGTGGTTCTACATCTATATCATGAACGTGAATAAGATGATAAATACAACCCCTAGTAATCATCTTCCTCGCTTTAAGATAGGAAATAAACTACCTTTTGGCATTGCTATATCGCCTTTCCATTCCCGAACTTCCTCTCCTGGAAAGTGGAATCTAACAATCTTTGTCCGGCACTCAACATTAGCATAACAAGACGCTAACCAGTCCATACCCATAATGACATCAAAATCGACCATCTCTAACTCTACGAGATCTAAAGAGGTCTGACGGTCGATAATTTCTACTGTGCAACCTCGATAGACTCTCTTGGAAACAATAGACTCACCAACTAGTGTAGATATAATAAAGGGTCGATATAATGACTCTACTACTATACATAACTTCCCCGCAATAAATGGAGTAACATAAGATAGAATAGATCCCGGATCTATCAAAGCATAAACATAATGGTAGAAAACAATCAATGTACTTGTCATAACATCTGGTGATGACTCTGAGTCCTATCAGCCGGCTAGTGAATATGTACGGTTCTGTCCACAATCAGAACTAGATGCTCCCTCTCTGCCTTCGCCTTTACCTCTACTGCTGCAGTCTGGAGTCCACGCTCACTGTGCGGATGAGGAGGAACCTACTGCTGACCTGGTCGACTGACCTATAGCACCCTGAGCTATGGTCGGGTAGTTTCTCCACCCATGCTCCTCCTGTCCACAAGAATAACAACCTGTGGAACCCTGTTTGCACCTCCCGAAATGCATCCTACCACAAGTTGCGCAATGCGGCGGGGATTTCCTAACTTGGCCTGAACCTCTCTGCTGCTGAGAGCCTTATGCTTGTGAATCCTCACCTATGACTGACTGTCCCTGGAACTGATGTGGTGGACGTCTAGGTGGCCTAATAGAATATCGAGGTCTGGGACCACCCTGAAAATCTCCCTATGAACCAGTGGGCCTAGCCCTCTTATGTCTCTCTCTCTCGACCCTCTCACTCCTATACCGTAAATGTCAGTGATCCTCTATGCTTTGTGCAAATGCCTGAAATCACGAGATATCCATATTATCATTTAGTGCAGCAGTAGAACAAGCATTGATATAGTTTGAGTCGAGCCCTCCCACAAATCTACGTACCCTATCATGCACCGTATCAACAAATGTTGGTGCATATCTAGCTAATGAATCAAATCTCAGCCCGTACTCTCAGACACTCATGTTGCCCTGTCGGAGGTTCAGAAATTGGTCCACCCGGCTATCCCTAATCTCTCGAGGCAAATAATGATATATGAAAGCTTATGTAAACCTATCCCAAGTGGGTAGAGATACATCTCTTCCCCTAGATCTGTCCCAAATCTCGTACCACAATATTGCAACATCGCGCAATCGAAATGCTGCTAACTCAACTGACTCAATCGCTAAGGCATGCATGACTCTAAAGATCCTATGAACCTGATCAACAAAGTGCTGAGGGTCCTCTCTACGATCTGTCCCTGTAAACTGTGGAGGATTCAAGGTGAGAAATTCACTAACTCTCGAACTTCCGGGCCCTTCAGAAGGTCCGGCAAAATCTGGCGCAACTGGCAGGCGCTGTGCAGCTACTAACTGTGCTAACATACATACTGCACTCTTGAAATCCTCATCAGATGAAATAAGAGGAACTTGAGGTGGTACTGCCGGTGGAGCCAGAAGTCATGTAGCCCTCGGAGGCTCCTGAAGCAATGGAGAAGCTATATGGGGCTGAGAAGATGTCTCCCCCTGGGTCTCATAATGGGCTACCTCCACCTGTGGTACCTTGCTGGTACCCTCGCTTGTAGTTGTATCTAGCCCCTGGCTAGCTGTGGTCTGTCTAGTGTCAACCATTTCTATCTGCAAACAAGTATCAATTATAGTCATTCTAACATGCCCGGTAGCTTCTTGCTCATCGAATGTGGTGCACAACACATTTATAAACAAGACTCTACTAGACACGGCTTGCAAACTCCCTATGATACGACGTTGCTCTGATACTAAGTTTGTCACACCCCAAACTCAAGGGGCATAACTGGCTCCTAATGCCAAAACTTAGGCTCGAGCTGACCCTACTAAAGCATTTGCTACTAGCGCTTGGCAGACACACGCAATCAAGAAAACAAACAAGTGTATCCCGGCTTAAAACTAAGCTCATGGCCGATAAGGACCCTGTCAACATATATACAAAAGAAACAGCTACTCCCAAGAGTTCATATAAAGAAATAACCAACAAGCAGAGAAGTCCTTACTGGACCGTTGAGTCCACCATGATATCTATCCAAAAACTGGAAGCAGGTATATATCAAGACAATACATCAAACAACTCACAAGCTTCAGCAAACCCACTAGTCTGCAAGCCTCAAAGAGTAGTAAATATTGGCAAGACAGGGCCCCAACTTACCCATAAAGATATATACAACAAAAGGTATCAAACCTCCCAACTCTGGCAGCTCCGGAGGAAAGAGGCAATTCAACCGGATAGAAGTCAATTGTGCTACTGAGGAGGTCTACTTGGTCGTCTGTCAGTACCTACATGCATGAATGCAGCTCCCCTAGGCAATGGGGCGTCAGTTCAAAATAATGTACAGCGTATGAAAGGTTGTGGACTAAATGAGCAAGTATCATAATATACCTAGAGCAATCAGGTAAGGAAATCAAATTTAGATAAGCATGCCAACCCACTACTGAATCTAATAAAATACAATAATGATCAAACATCAACCTAACCAAGCCCCCTTAAGCCCGGTAGGTACAAACAACATACCACCTACTTAGGCCCCCATAAGCCCAGAAGGTGCCAAATCAATCGGCATAACTTTATCGGTAGCCCCTTGTCTTTGTAAAAAGTCACATAGCCCTTTTTGGCAACGATATAGCCCCGTAGGCAGCAAATAGCCTTCTTAAGCAACATCATAGCTCTATGGGCTGCACATAGCCCTCTTTTGCATCAACATAGCCCTGTAGGCAACACATAGCCCTCTTTAGCGTCAAAATAGCCCCGCAGGCAACACATAGCATTCTTTGGCATCAATATAGCCCCGTGGGCAACACATATACCTCTTTGTAAATAGCGTAGTCCTATTAGACAACATCATAGCCCCCATAGGCAGTTCATTGCTCAATAACTAACCACAATAGCCCCAAGGGGAACAACAAATAATTGAATAGGCTAAAGGTGAGCAATTTAGCTATAAACAATATATATGAATAATCTCCAAGTCGTTCCTAACTTAGGGTCGTTCTTAACAGATTATGAGTCACTAAAATGAGGGGTTATAACCACTCAATCAGCCAACCACGCACAATTACATCTACAAGATCACCAACGTAAACTACCTCTAAGGAAACATGTCGACGAAGGGAATAACCTTAACATACCTTTCCAATGAACGTTAGAAAGGCAGTAGTTCCTTCTAGAAAGTTGTTCCTTATGTCCTAAGCTTCACAAACACTATATATACACAGTTGGTACGCACCTATAATAGTTCATAATTAATCTTAAATCGGCAGATTTGCCATATTGCCCCAACTTGTCGAAACATCCATAGAAATTCATAAAAACAATCATAAAAGAGTCCTGAGATGATTACCTTAGTTAACCAAGTTAAAACCTTGAAGAAACACCAATAACTACAAATTTATATCTTCAAAAACTAGCTCCAAATGTAGCTAATAGAAGGGAAAAATGATTGCTACGTGTAGGGATTACGTTTCTAGGCACGGGGGCAATGTTTAATGGTAGAAATCGTCAAAAACTAACCTTCATAATGCTAGAACTCCATAGGAACTCTCTCTTAAGCTTTCTCTCTGGTTTGGAGCTGAAAGGGAATGTTTTCATGGCTTAAAACATTATATAAGCCGACATACCATATTTTTGACCCGACCCGGATTCTGCCCCAGCAGTCCCTAGTAAAACCATCATAACTTTTTACTCTGATGTCGATTTGATACGGGATTTTGTGCGTTGCAAACTAAACTCGTAGGCCTTCGATTTAATGGGTAATAGGTCTTCTAACTCTTTATATATTGGGAGAATACATCCAATACATTTGACCCAAATTTAAGAGAAATCTTTAAAAAGGAACTTACGTAACTTTTGCCAACTTTTATTTTTCCACTTACTTAACTTCAAAACTTGAGATACAACCCTTGAACACTTAAAATATGACATACCACATCATTTTTAATTTATTACACACCCTCTTTGTCTTTCCACGAATGTACGAATTAATTTAGACGTTTAGAAAATTCGGGATGTTACATTTATTTAAACCAATTTAGTCGATAAACCAAGAAATCCTTTTAAACTAATTCAAGACAAATGAAAGTTTTGACTAAAAACATTTGAATAAGTAAATACAGGACACACAAGTTGATAAAGTGAAATTTGTTAAAAACAAAACAAAACAACACAAAGAAATAGTTATCTTTTGGGGAATGCGACTAAGTTAATTAAAATATTTCAAGTTGGAGTAAAAATAAAATTAGTCAAAACATAATCAAAACGAATAGAACAGCAAAAGAGATAATGAAATTGGGCCCCTTCTTGGGCCAATTTTGCTGCAATTTTTAGGCTTTAACCCAATTTCCATTTTTACATACATTAGTTGTATATCGATATATATTAGCTCTTTCCATGTATTTCTTGCCTCCGAACCCCTGTATTTCACCTCATCTCTGTATTTTCACATTTTGACCTGTATATCAGTATTTTTGCCGTGTATACTAGTGTATATTGCCGTATATAAAAAATATACAGCCCATTTTTGGGGCTTTTCGGGGCTTAAAATCAGTCCCTCACCCCTGTTCGCCGGTTCCCTCGACTCGAACTACGAAGAAGCTGATCAGAAGAAACTCAAATTGATGAAATGTAAGAGAGGGATCCAAAATAGACTCAGATGGAGTTTTCACATGCAAATAAAGATCGAGTAATAAGATTATCATTCACACTTGAGACTATATCACAAGAATTATACCTTTAGTAAAAATACGATAAATAAGACATAGCTAAAGAAACTGTAAGCATATATAAATGTCATGTTGCTATCTTGAACAAATATTGCATATTCTGGAAAGAAGAACCGTACACATACTCAAAGGATTTTTTTTTATTTCTACCATTTTTCATTCCCAATTAAAGCAACAACAAACATTGAGCATAAACATTTATCTATAAAAGTATCCTAATTCACCATTACAGCACTAATAAAGTTCAAACGAAAAGAAAACGACACAAATACATAACCGCTTCACCAAACAGAGAACAAATTAGCAAAACATAAAAAAATATGAAATGAGAGAAGAGAAAGAGTTACCTTTTTCGGGAGGACGAGCTTGGCCGCAAAGAACTTCAACCGCCCGAACCGATTTCAATGAGCTCCGGTGAGTAAAATAGCGAGGAAAAGAAACTGAAAAATCCTCTATTTTTAGAAGAGGAATCCGTGAGAATTTTTGTGTGCTTTTTGCTGTAAAAATCTCAATTTTTAGCACCTCTATTTTGGTCGAGAATTCCGCCTAAGAATCTATTTATTTTGGGTAACAAAACTAGTATCTAAAAATCCCCCCTCAAACGTTAAAGAATAGGATTATATAGGAAGAGAAAAGAACCGATTAGGAGGGAAATCGGGTGGAAAATTCAAACAAAAATTTGAATTTTTTTCTTCCTTTCCAAGGCCAACAGTAAAGGATGGGTAACTTTCTGCAAAAGGGAAAAAGGGGATGGGGACGCGGCTGCTGCAGAAAGGAGGACGGCGCGGATTTTTTTTGGATTCATCGGATTGATGTGACCCATCGCTGTTCTTCGGGAGTAAGAAGACGTATAGGGATCGGTCAGGAGAAATGAGCTTAAAATGCCTGTTAAGTTTTCAATTAAAAAAAAGGGACAAGTGGGTCCCCTTTTTTGCTCTATTTTCTGGTTTTTAATATTAATATAAAAGGACTAAACTACTAATTTTAAAAACTTAAGGACTTAAAATAGTATTTTTTAAATTGTGATAAAAAAAACATAAAAGACTAAATTGTATATACACATTAATTTTTGAAGAGTTCTTTTTCAGTAGAACAGAACCAGATGGTTGGGAGGACAAAGGGATGACAATTTGGAAAAAAAATTCAAACTCTTTGCTTCTTCTTCAACTTCAAAATCATTCAACATTTTCTATTGTGTTTTCTTCCTGATATACAAGGTAAATTTTCTTCTCTTTTCTATTTCAAAATATTAACACTAGGGTATCATAAATAAGAAAATCATTATCATCTATCTATGATATTTTTTTGTTGTTTTGCATTGCATTTATTCCATTTGAAGTTGAAATTAACTCAAAAGAGTTTTTTAGTCAGTATGAAATTATTTTGTGTTAATGAATTTAGTGAATCAAATTTAGTTGTTTCAGCCAACAATTTTCGTAGTTGTCTGGACAACTATTGAAGTTGTTTATAGAAATAAATAGGCATATCTTTCAGATACAAAATGGTCCAACAACTGCATGTAGTTGTCGGACGACTACATAAGTTGTTTCCACAATTACGACAGTTGTTGGACAAGTGTGTTCAGTTGTTGATCAATTGATTAGTTGTAGGACAAATAATATAATTATTAATGTTTAATATACTACAATTACACATTTTCTATTGATCCTATTAAGTTAATTTTATACTATTTACTATTTTTTTTAACTATTCTAGTGTAGATAAAATGCATCAATATAAGAGGAAGAGCATTGGAACATCTTCATCCAATCTAGATGCTGGAGAAAATGTTGAGAGATTAACTACTGCTAAAAAAAGAGGTACTGGAACACTTCAAAGTAGTAAGAGCAGCAGTGACCTATTAGGAGAAGAAAAAAGTGATGAAAATAGTGGCAAGTAATCTAGTGAGATGGAAAAAAGTAGTAAGAATAGCAGTGACCTGTTAGGTGAAGAAAAAAGTAATGAGAGTAGCAACAAAAATTCAAGCAAAAAAGAAAAAGATGATGAGAGTGATGGAGATAAATTAAGTAGAGAGGAAAAAAGTAATGAAAGTGATGGAGATAAATCTGGTGGAGAAGAAAAAAGTGATAAAAGTGAAAGTGAGCAATCAGATGAAAAAGAACAAGAAGGTATTGAATCATCTCCAGATTATGTCAAAATCATTGTAAATGGTACGTATAAATTTAAGACTCACTTGAATATTTCTGGGTCTTATGATTCTAGAATCAATATGAGAGTCGGTTTTGGAATTCAATTTGTAGAGTTTAGAAAGATTCTAATCGCACAAAATATTGAAAATGATTTTAAAAATTCTTGCTTTGGTCACTTTTTGAAGTTGGATAAAGATGTAGCAGTACAACTTCTAATGAAGTTAGTACATTGTCTTAAAATTCGTCGTATATTTTTTGAAAAAAAAAAGAGGTTTGGATTGATTATAATGGTTTGCCAATTTGTTTTGGGATTAATGAATTCGCTATTATTACTGGACTTCGATGCCATTCTCTTCCTCCTCTAAGTCAGCAATTAGCGAAAATTGGAAAAGAAGGTGTAATGTTGGTTGATAAAGTGGGTAAATCTCCAAATGATGTTGTATTCATAGAAAAATTGTGTGATCCAAGCTTAACGAAAAAGCAAAAGGTCGCTATTAGTATGGTTTGGTTTGGTTTGTGCATTGTATATTGTGTTCATAAAGTGCAATTAAGAAGATAAACATTGATTGACTAAAGATGGCGTCGAAAAAAAGTATGTTCGATTCATATCCATGGGGTCGAGAAAGATTTGATCTTATCGTTGAGTATCTTTTGAAAAAGTTAGACTCAACCAAATCTCAATACAATCTTCATGGCTTTCCGTGGGCGTTCGCCGTAAGTAATTAATGGCTTTCCGTGGGCGTTCGCCGTAAGTAAATAAATCAATGTTTTCATTTTATGATTTTTAGTGAAATTATTTTTTGACTTTATTATGTATATTTGGCTATTTTTAATGTTATATTGTAGGCTTGGGCATTTGAAGCTATTCCGTCAATTCAACGAATTGTCAAGAATTCTTCATCTGAAAGAACAAATCCAAGAATAATTAAATGAATGGTTGCAACACCCGCATACAACACAAATGTTGATCCTATTTATCAGACAAAAGAACAAGTAAGATTATATCTACATAAAATATCTACAATTGTATACATACAACTGAAGTTTTTGTTGGACAACTGCACTTAATTATTTGAAAATTGCATTTATCATTAGACAACTGAACTTGTTGTTCCCACAACTACTTCAGTTGTCCAACAATTGTAGAAGTTGATCCCACAATTACATACAACTGAAGTTATTGTTTGACAATTGAATTAATTGGTTTTAACTACATATAATATTTATTTTTTTAAAATGCAAATGCACAATCAAGTTGTTCACCCTTTTCTTTTTTCCAACATACATAGAGAAGAAATAATTTTTTGTTCAAATTATTGAACCTTATGAAGATAGTTCTGATCCAAAAATTGATGTTTTAAAAGAGGAATTAGCACTTGTAAGAACTATGAAGCTGAATATAACTATTGGTGAGGAGGGTCTCTATATAACTGGTGGAGAAAATAGTGTTGTGAGAGATTATGGTGTTGAGAGGGACGGTGATGGTCAGATTGCTTTAGATACTTATAGATCTTTGGTGAAGTATAAAAAGGTGACTCATATCAAGCTGATCTTGGTAGGGGAGAACATACTTCAGGTGTGATAAAAAACAACAAATGTGAATGCCTCTAATGTTGAGTGTTGTTGTAAATGTGAGACATGTTGTGATAAGTATGAAATCCTTTTGAATGATGTAAGATCCTTATCAACAAAATTTGATGGACAGAAATCAAAGAGGACTATATATTCGAGCAATGCAAGAAAATGTCCTTACACTCCTGCGTTAAAAAGAAGGTTCATCAAGGTAAAAAATGCGAAGAAGAACAAGTTGGAAGTGGATTTGTACAAACCTCTTGATGTGGAGAAAAGAAAAGACTTTAATGTCTTCATTAGCAAGAAGGAAGAGGAAAGAAATATGTATTTGAGTGAAAAATTCAATCATCAAGACTTGGTGAATATGATTGATCCATATTTTTTATTTGAGTGCAAGTTAAATATTACTAATTTTAATTAATTAATTTATTATTATTTAATTGACTGTCAACTTTTTTTTGTAGCAGGTTGATGAGATCTTGTCTCTTATGCGTAAGAGACAGGTTTGGTTTCCCAGGCACTATAAGCAAACAAATCTAATTTTGGATCTAAATTTCTACAACACCTTGTATGCTCAGTACAAGAATTTGAGTGATAAGAGTTTAGTGGATGGTGCTCCACCAATGCATGAGGCGCTCATGTTGTTTGAGATAGACAATGACATGCTAAATACTGTAAGGTTGAAAGGCTTTATCCATATGGCCAAAAGTGGAATGGAGCAAAAAGATTTTACACTATGATGAACATAAAGAATACACACTTTATTGTACTTGATTTTTTGATGGAGAAAGGCTTGATTCAAGTTTATGATTGCAATATCCATGTGTGTGATGAGCTGACATTTTTGACATTGATCCAATTCATTATCATATTATGGCCCAAACTACTCAAGCAAAGCGGGATGTTCAATCATTTGTCTAAAAATTTGTTGAATGATGCATGGTCATATGAGCGTCTAAAGGATGTGCCAAGTAATAATTCTTGTGCGGCATATGGACCATATGATTGTGTTTTTATTGATCACTTGCTTGTTGGGATCGATATGAAATTCCTTAACGATAATGAGATGGATAATTTTAGGATGAAGTATGTTGTTGCGGTGTTTGAGAAGGAATTAACTCCTTGAGAGAGTAGTTGTGTATGAAGGTTAATTGCCTGTAAAACTCAGTTTTTGTGTATTTGTTATCAACTACTTTAATTATCTATTTTTCTCTTCAATTATTCATGTTCAGATATCTCTACAACTATTTAGTTGTTAGTACAACTGTTTAGTTGTTTGACGATTGCTTCAGTTGTTTGTGCAACTGTTTAGTCATTTGTACAGCTCCTTAAGTTGTTCCGTGCAATTGTTTAGTTGTTTGTTCAACTCCTTCAGTTGTTCTGTGCAACTGTTTAGTCGTTTGTAAAACTCTATCAGTTGTTTTGTGCAACTATTAGTTGTCTGTACAACTGCTTCAGTTGTTCCTACAACTGCCTTAGTTGTTATTAAATTACTTAGTTTATATTTACTAATTCGATCTTCGATTATTTTTAAACGATTTAGTTTATACTTAATAATTCACAAAATAACTAAATCGATCTTCGATTATTTTTAAACGATTTAGTTTATACTTAATAATTCACAAAATAACTAGATCGATCTTCAGTTATTACTAAAAGACAGTTTATACTTAAAAGTTTCCAAAATGGCTTAATGGATCTTCAACTATTATTAAAAGACTAAGTTTATATTTAATAATTCACAAAATGACTAGGTCGATCTTCAGTTACTATTAAACGACTTAGTTTATACTTAGAAGTTTACGAAACGACTAAATGGATCTTCAACTATTATTAAACGACTAAGTTTATACTTAATAATTCACAAAATGACTAGTTCGATCTTCAGTTATTATTAAATGACTTAGTTTATACTTAAAAGTTTACAAAATCACTAAATGAATCTTCAACTATTATTAAACGACTTAATTTATACTTCATAATTCACAAAATGACTAGATTGATCTTTAGTTATTATTAAATGACTTAGTTTATACTTAAAAGTTTATAAAACGACTAAATGGATCTTCAGTTATTATTAAACGGCTTAGTTTATACTTAATCATTCACAAAATGACTAGATCAATCTTCAATTAGTATTAAACGACTTAGTTTATACTTCAAAGTTTACAAATCAACTAAATGGATCTTCAACTATTATTAAACGACTTAGTTTATACTTAATAATTTACAAAATGACTAAATCGATCTTCGGTTATTATTAAACGACTTAATTTATACTTAATAATTCACAAAATGTCTAGATCGATCTTTAATTACTATTAAACGACTTAGTTTATACTTAATAATTTACAAAATGGCTAGATCGATCATCAATTATTATTAAATGACGTAGTTTATACTTAATAATTTACAAAATTACTAGATCGATCTTCAATTATTAATAAGACAACTATGCAAATTTTTAGACAACTCTCCAATATCATTGTACAACTCTTCAATATCGTTGGACAACTAATGCAGTTATTTGAAGGACTTAACCCTGCAACTGTTACAGTTGTCCAACAACATTAAAAGTTGTTGATAAAAAAATTAGAAGCTTTTGATATAAAAATTAGAAATTGTTGAGATACAACTATATAAGTTGTTTGAACTAATAATTGTACCATTAAGAACGTGTTATAAATACGACAAAAAGTCATGAAACTACACCATTACATGTTTATGCAACTCCATTTGATCTGGTAGGACATGTGGTTTTTTTGTGGCCAAATCTTTTACATAAAGAACATTTGTTTCTCTTCCTTGAAACGACTTCTCCTATAGTAGGTACCTGTTTCATCTGCTTTCTTCCCGGTTTAGTTTTCTTTTCAGGTGGAGGTATTACTCTCCCTAAAATTTCCGGAGAAATATTTCAAAATACTTCAGCTAGCACCGGATAAATTGAATCTGCATATGCAAGTATATACGACTCTACCTTACAATATGGAGAGGGAAAATTGTAAATTATTTTGTCATATTCATCTCCAAACTTATGCCTGAGCGCTGCCATAGCATGTTGACAAGGTATTTTGTCCAAATCAAACTCTCGACACGAACACATTTTGCTTTGAAGATGGACTATTGTGATTCCATTGTCCGCGGTGACGCTGAAGGTATCTTCATCAATTTGATGAACCAATAACTTATTTTCCAGATTCTTGTTAGCCATTATTTTTATTTCAGCTGAAGGGACAAAAGTGATTTTTAACTTGGCATATGCCATTCGTCTCTCATAAAATTTTTCGGACAATCTTTTACTTATATCATTAAACAGGGCAGTAATGGGAAATTCTCTTGACAGACTCCGCAATATTTGAAGTCAATACATCATACCTGAAATATAAAAATTAAAAGATATCAAGAAACTAAAATACAAAGTATTGTTGATTTTAAATAACGATTGCGAATTTAGCTAACAAGAACTACTGCCGTTGCTGAAAGAACTACTACAGTTGCTGAAACAACTGTGAAATTTATTTCAACAACTATAAAATTATCCCAACAACTATAATAATTGTTTCAACAACTATAATAATTGTTGGGGACCTGCAATATTTATGTTTGAACTAGTAAGAAAATTTACATGTTTCCTCGAAAATATGCTCTACTCCATTTGTGAAATCCAACATTTTCAAGATAATCCGTGACTTCCGCATTGATAATTATGATTTGTTCAAAATGATCATGGAACACATCTCTCCGATATGCTTTTATTGCATGATCATAATGTCTATGAAAATCTCCACAATGAAATTTTTTTACGAGTATTCTCACCCAGATGCCTCGTGCAACATCCGTGGTGCGCTTCAGAGTAAAACTTTGATAACGCCTTTCCTATGCTTGGATGTCTATCGAAAATTATGATCAACTCTGAAGTATCAGGGACTATTTCTAACAGTTTCTCAAAAAAATACTCATATGCAGCATCACACTCCTTATCTACTACACAAAATGCAACATGAAAGATATGATTTTATGTATCATGTGCGATAGCAGACAACAAAACTCCATCGTAACGACCTCTTAAAATGTACCATCAACAGCTAAGACTTTTCTCATATGCACAAACCTTCTAATCCAAGCTCCATACGATATAAAAAAATATTTGAGCCTTCCCTTGTCATCAAGCTTGAGCGATGTATTGCTTTCTTCATTTATAGTCATAAGCATATGACGATAACCTTCTAAAATTGCATATCCATGCTCCGGTGTCCCTCTTATCATAGCTTTTGCAATTTCACTGCCTTTTAAACACTTCTAGTAGCTAATCTTGCAGCCCAAATCTTCTTGAACAATAATTTGTATATTTTTTGTGGAGGGACCTTTTTCATTCAAGAATAGGTAGCATGTATTCTGGGATGACCTTTGTTAAGCATGTGGATGATGACTTGTAACATGTTGTGCTCCACATGAGTGAATGTTGCGGTTCAAATCTGTTACAACTTTGAAGTTTTGTTGCTCGCAACCACCAATCACAATTTTTATCTACACATCTAGCACAATACACATCTTTAGAACTCTTCACTGATTTGAGTCTTTGATCTTTCTTCACAGAAGCAAGCTTCAACAATTTAGTTAATTCTCGCATGTTCTTGAAAATTTTACCTTTATAAAAACTTTTGCCGTCATCATCCATGTGGCTGCCTTGTGTTGGTATAAAATGTTGAGAAGCCACTACAAAAAAAAATTGTGTTTACCGATGGGCAAAATCTCTCGCTAATCTATGATATTCTATCACTAAACATGATTAGTGACAGATTGTTGACTATTGCTATTACGCTCGTTAATAATCACTTAGTGATGAAAAAATGAGTTTCGTTGCAAGTTTAACAACGTCTTAGTGCCAAAAGATTTTCGTCGTCACTTGTTAGCGACTGATTCATTTGTCATTATATTTGTATAGTTTCGTTGCTAATTTCATAATTCATTTGGTCATCCTGGATATATTTGCGACAAAATATTGGTCGCTAGTCCGTCATAACATAGTCTATCGCTAGTCCGTCACCAATATTCTTTTCATAGCAACAATAAAATAGTCGCTAAATTTGTTGCTAAAATTTTTTCTTCTAAAACTATTTGATTTATTTATTTTAAATATGCACTGCTGACATGAATTCAATATAAATTACTAAATACTCCATACAAACCAACATTAATATAAAATAATACTCATAGACGTTTCAAAATATATGAAAAGCGAAATTCAAACCCGCATTTTTGGTTCAAAGTATCCAAAGCAATCTATAAACTGTTCTTAAATGAACCTTTAGGTTCATCAAAAATTGTTACTACACAATTTGTAGTTTTCAAAAAAACATGACAATATCAAAAATTAAAATTGAGGGAGACTAAGGGATATCATCACTTGAAATTGAGGGATCAACCTCATCCACATTAGTAGTAGCAAGAGGCACTGCGGGAGTAATACTTGCTTGCACCATCTCAACAAGAATAGGAAGAAGATGATTAGTAAGTGCAGACATCATTTGCTTTACAAACTCATATATATTTGTTGTCGATGTTGCTTGGGAAAATGAAGGTGGTAATGATGATGAGACACAAGAATTCTGCTTGTAGTAGTTTTTTGCTTCAGATCCAAGACCAGGTACTCTTCTTTCCTTGTCTCCCCCCGCAGCTTGGTAATATGCTTCACATTGATCAATATCAATTTGAGACACTTTTTTCTCCCTTAATATTTCTTCATATTTTTCCTATAGAAACAAAATAATTTTTTAAGGCAAAGGACATACAACTCCATGTATAAATTCTAGCATGATATTTACCCTGTGCTTTTCAATCCACAACTGCCATAGACAATTGAATTGACAATGTAAAAATCTGAACCAAATTTTCCAAGAAATTTCAGCAACCACTCTTATATTAGGATTATCTTAAGTATCCATAGAAGTAAAGCTACTCTTACAAGATAACTCAAATAGTAGAACATCTTATATTATTGTTTATGGGTGTGAAATCATCAAGTTTCACATTTTCAGAATTTAAAAGCACTTGAAATTCCTAGACCATTCCACTGTTGAGATGTAACTGGACATTGTTGAGCACAATTCTTAGCATAAATGTCAAAATTGTCACATTTACCCACTAAAGGATCACGTGAAACGAGCTACTCTAACAACTTAAACTATACATAACACTGATAAAAGGACTCCACCAGCATACTATTCTAACCAGAAATCGCACATGCACTGCCTTTTACACATTCCTTAAGTACACAACTTCTCAAGAAAAAATAATGTAAGAAAAAGCCTCAAAACAGCTTCAGGTACACACTAGAATCGCACCTAAACAACAATAAAATTGCACAAGAAAAGCCTCAAAACAGCACCCGGATTACATCCTTACTATGGTATATGTTCCTCTACTCATAGATGTATTTATATGTTCTTCAAAAAAGCACCAGACTTACACCAAAACAGCAGCAATAATAGATTCCTAGACTATTTTTTGTTGTGCAAAAGCTAGCAGATATATGTACTAAGAGAGTAATGTTCATAACTTAAATTATGAGACCATAAACATGATCTTTAGTCAACTTCAATCATTTATATGAAACCATTTCAAGTAATTTGGTGTGAATAATGCAATTCACAACAAACTAATGGTTAAGAAATCATGGTATACAAAATAATGCATCTGATAAAATATCATAAATAAGAATAGCAAATGACTAAATGATACCTTTCTGATTGTGTTAATTTTCATGTTCAGTGTGTCATAGGATCATGGCAAGCTATGGCAATGCAAGATGAAGAAGAGGCAAAAGTAAAATATGCTGGGATAAATATGCAGCTCAACACAGTAAGTTTCTTGATCTTATTGGACTCAACATAAGATGTGACTTCAGTGGCATATTGGACTAGAATTACACTAAAATAGAAGCAACAAATACGCTCTAAAACACGACTAGAAAAGCACCAAAACAACTGAACTAGAGTCACATTAAAACAACACTAGAATCGTACTAAAACAACATTAAAATTGCAGCGGAAAAGCATCAAAACAACACCTGCATTATACCAAAACAGCAGCAACAAATACGCTCTAAAACATGACTAGAATTGCACCAAAAACAATTACACTACTGTCACACTAAAACAACATTAGAATCGTACTAAAACAACACTGAAATTGCAGCAGAAAAGCATCAAAACAACACATGCATTACACCAAAATAGCAGCAACAAATACATTCTAAAACACGACTAGAAAAGCCCCAAAAACAACTGCACTAGAGAATTCTCAAACTATCAAGGTATGTATATATATCAAGGTATGTATATATTAACCCCTGACTTTGCTTTTGTTCCATATTAGTGTAACGATTCAGCTTCTCTTATAATTGTATAAGTATATACTATTTACTACTTTATCAGTTTCTAATATCTACCATCACCTCCAATTAATAAAGAATTTAGTCTAACTATGGGACCTATCAAATCAGTCCATCTACCCTTATATGGTAAGAGAAAGGTGAATAAAATTTGAAAAAAATATGTTTATAGCCAACTAAAGATTGAAGAGCAGGTACTATTATTCCAGATTGGTGTATTTCAGTTAAAATACCTGAAGTAGCAAAGCCTTGGGTCAAAATAGGAGCAGTGAAATAGAACATGAGAGAATTATCAAACTATCAAGGTATGTATATATATGCCCCTGACTTCGCTTTTACTCCTTATTAGTCTAACGATTCATATTCTCTAATAATTGTATAAGTATATACTATTTACTACATAATCAGTTTCTAATATCTACCACTACCTCCAATTAATAAAGAATTTAGTCTAACTATGAGACATATCAGATCAGTCCCTCTACCCTTATATGGTAAGAGAAAGGATAAAGTCTAAAAAAATATGTCTAAATCCAACTAACAGATAACATGTGAAGATCAAGGCTTACTTCGAGCGAATATCAACCAGATCCTGATGATAAGATTGTAGTAATAGTTGACTGCAACATTTGAACATTATATTACCTTAGCTACTAACAAGAACAAGGAACAACAACAATAGAAAAAATAACCACCAAACACTTAATATTAATGAGTAGTTGTCAGGATGCATTTAACTTATCAGTAATCCCTTTGTAAGGATCACTATCTAACTGCCTGAATCCCGTATTTCAACTTATATTTTTGAAGCTTCATATAATCTATCATGAGTTTGCATAATTGCATTAAAGACTTCAGTGACTAGCGAAGATCTTGGGCAATTAGTTGTTGATAGTCTTTCCCACATATCTCTAAATGATAGAACATAGCAACTCATTATAATTAGATAGAGAGGCTGCTTTCTTTTACTCTCAGCTCGAGAACATTTCAAGTGAGAAAAATAAAAAGAATCTCTTCAGAATATCACTCACAAAGCAAATAGAAGTTCTATATCATAGAATTCCAAAAAGCCTAAAATTGAATCAAAATCAACCTTAAAAGTATTCTTCTAAGCAATATTACACCAACAATATTTATTACCACAAATAATGAACCAAACAAACATATAAACAGAAAATCAAATCACCACTTTTTCAAGGGGTAAAAGCTATTGTAGGGGCAGGGGAGGGAGAGAAAAAAAGAGACACCTTTTAACGGAGAGATTGAGTCACAAGTTGGATGCACAAATAATGAAAGTTAGACAAGACTCCTCCTAAGTCATCAATAAATGGAAGAATGTGAGACTAATTAGCACAAAAGTTAATCTCATTACTAGATCTCAAGACTATTCACATAACCATTAGTTATCTAAATCAGTAAGAAGATCAACAAGGAAATGAAAGGAAAAAAAAATGCATAGATGATTTTTATCTGTTGAATGTACAATACAAAGTAAGACGGTTATTACATGGTAGGAAAAATTCAATTCTAAAGTTGAGCCAGCCTTTTGTAGGTCACTCAAATATTAGACAACTACATCTACTTATTTCCACAATCATGTTTGTATTTGGAAGTACAACAAACATAATCTGTGCCAAATGAAAAACAAAACAAGTGGGACTATCTACATGCCATTGTACAACAATCACGGATGAGTGAAAGGGCTCTAAAATATATTTTCTAAACTAAAAGTGACTTTTACAAGATAGGTATGGTACAGAGAGACCTAATATATGTCCCAGAAAAATGCATTTTCAGACTGATATAGTACAGCCTAATTCCCTAGCAGCAGTATCAAGAAATTGAGCAGACATTCCATTT
>NC_064286.1:27363522-27511161 GCF_019186545.1 Solanum stenotomum | reverse complement strand
GGAAAAACATCATTAATTTCAGCCCTATCTCCAAGCTTTAGCATGGCCTCTTCCTCTAATCTGGACAAGTGGTCGGCAACTTGATTTTCGGTTCCCTTTCTATCTTTTACCACAAAATCAAACTCTTGCAGCAACAATACCCATCTAATCAATCGTGGTTTTGCATCCTTTTTCGCCATCAAATACCTTAATGCAGAATGATCAGTATGCACGATGACCTTAGTACCAAGCAAGTAGGAACGAAATTTTTCGAATGCAGAAACCACTGCTAGAAGTTCTTGTTCGGTCACTATATAATTCTTCTGGGCCATATTCAAAGCTTTGCTAGCATAGTAAATAGGGTGAAGAATTTTCTCACGCCTTTGACCCAATACTACACCAAGCGCCACTCCACTCGCATCACACATTACCTCAAACGGTTGATCCCAATCTGGTGAAATAATGATAGGTGCTGAAACCAACTTTTCCTTCAACTCTCCAAATGCTCTAAGACAAGCATCTTCAAAGCATAACTTATTCTCCTTCTCGAGCAGTTTGCATAAGGGATGTGCAATTTTTGAGAAATCTTTGATGAATATCCTATAAAAACCTGCATGCCCAAGAAAACTTCTAACACTTTTTATAGAGATGGGTGGTGGAAGCTTTTGTATTACCTCGACTTTAGCTCTATCAACCTCGATACCTTTCTCTGAAATTCGATGACCCAACACTATACCTTCTTTTACCATGAAATGACATTTCTCCCAATTTAGCACCAGGTTGCAGTCTTCACATATTTTGAGCACCTCGGCCAGATGTTCTAGACAATGATCAAACGAATCACCTACAACTGAAAAATCATCCATGAACACTTCAATAGTGTCCTCCACCATATCAGAAAATATCGACATCATACATCTCTGGAAGGTCGCTGGAGCATTGCAGAATCCGAATGGCATCCGTTTGAAAGCAAAAGTCCCATATGGGCAAGTGAAGGTGGTCTTCTCTTGGTCTTCAGGAGCTATAGAAATTTGATTGTAGCCCGAATACCCTTCAAGAAAATAATACCAACCCTTGCCTGCAAGCCTATCTAACATCTGATCCATGAATGGCATAGGAAAGTGGTCTTTCTCTCTCCACGCATTCAGCTTCCGATAATCCATGCAAACTCTCCATCCAGTGACAGACCTGATTGGAACAAGCTCATTTCGTTCATTTGGAACCACAGTCATACCACCTTTCTTTGGTACACACTGCACAGGACATACCCAATTACTATCTGAGATGGGATAAATAACTCCCACATCCAGCCACTTGATGATCTCCTTTTTGACTACCTCTTGGATAGGTGGATTTAATTTTCGCTGGTGCTCAACACTGGGCTTATAATCTGGCACGAGTTGGATTTTGTGAGAACAGATACCGAGGGGAATCCCAATAATATCTGCAATAGTCCACCCAATCGCTCGCTTGAACTTCTTTAATACAGTCACCACACACTCTACTTGCCCTGCATTCAAATCCGCTGCAATGATGATCGGCAAAGTACTCTATTCGCCTAAATATACATACTTCAAGTGCGGTGGTAGAGCTTTAAGGTCTAATTTTGGTGCCTCCACAATAGATGGTCCTGTGGGTGGGGACACGTGATTCTTCTTGTCGAGCTCATACTTCTTTGGTTTGAACCAGTATTCACACTTCTCAAGTGCCGCTACCAACTCATCATACTCGTCAATACCATCACTACCAAAATTCATCATGACTGCTGCTAGTGCCTCAACACCTAATCGCTCTTCCATTTGCACTTCTGACCCACTATCCACTCTGTAAGTTATAGCAGATACTGTTTATAGCTCACCATTCTCCTTCATGGATCTACAGATATTGAAAGTTGTTTCTTCATTGTCCAGTATGAACTTCATCTGTCCCTTTTCCATATCAACCAACGCACGCCCTGTGGCAAGAAATGGTATCCCAAGGATGATGGGAACCTCAAAATCAACCTCACAGTCAAGAATCACAAAATCCGCCAGAAAGATGAAAGACTCTACTTTCACTAGCACATCATGGAGCACACCTATGGGCCTCTTCACAGTCCGATCAGCCATCAGTAACCTCATTGTTGTGGGCTTTGGATCCCCTAGACCCAACTTCTTGTAAATAGATAAAGGCATGAGGTTGAAGCTAGCACCAAGATCACACAATGCCTTAGCAAAGTGTAATAACACTATAGTACATGGGATCGTGAAAGCACCAGGGTCTTCCTTCTTCTGCACCAGAGATCTTGTAGCAATAGCACTACAATGTTGCATTTTATCATCATCTTCGAAACTCACAGACCTTTTCTTTGTCACCATGTCTTTCATGAATTTTGCATATCCAGGCATTTGCTCCAAGGCTTCTATCAAAGGAACATTGATAGAAAGTTGCTTCAACACAGTGATAAACCTGCGATATTTACCATCTTCAGTCTTCTTCACTAACCTCTGTGGAAAAGGTGGTGGAGGTCTAGGTATGGGAACCACTTTCTGAGGTATCTCCACTTCTTGTTCTGTCACAACCTCTGACTCCTCTCTAACTTTCACCACATCATCTTCTTTTCTATTCTCTACTTCCACCACAGACGGCATAGGTGGATCTATGGTTTGCTTACCTCCTCGAGTGGTAATTGCCATACAATGTCCATCATTCTTTGGATTCTGGATGGTGTTGCTTAGATGAGTGCCAGGTTGACGCGGGTTCACTGTAGTAGACAACTGTGTCATCCGCTGCTCTAGATGCTTTATTGACACTGCATGGGCATCAACCTTTTGACCAATACCAGATAAGTCGTTTCTCATCTCCTTCACATTCTCATCAGTAGCATCAAACCTTCTCATCATCTTCTGCAACATATCTTCAATACGCGTCATATTACCTCCAACATCCCTAGCACCAGATTCCCGATTTTGAGGGGGAACATATGGTCCAACCCGATCGTTTCTGTTGCCTTAGCTGTTCCTGTTGTAGTTGTTATCGTGATTGAACTTCCCATCTCGGACATAGTGACCCTCTCGATTGTAATTTCCATAGTTCCGACCTTGGTTCCCTTGACCTTGGCGCCAATTTTCCGTGTTGGATCCTTGGGCGTTTGGTCGGAAACCCCCCGTCTGATCGTTCACCGCATAAGTGTCCTCTTCATAGTAACACTCCTCAACTGGTAGTGGAGTTCTAGTTAAGTAATTTACAACATTTACCTTTTCTGCTCCTCCACTCACATGCTTCAACACCAACCCCAACTCTGTCCTCATCTGAGCCATCTCCTCACGGATATCATCTACAGAGTTAACAGTAGCATTATGAACATCAAATGTGTTTCTCCCAGTATCTGACCTTCTAGTGCTCCACGCTTTATTGTTGCGAGAGATCCTCACCAATTTTTCAGCAATCTGTGCGTACAATCACCATATGAACCTCCAACAATAGTGTCAAGTACTGCTTTATTGTTGTCATCCTGTCCTCGATAGAAATATTCCTTCAGTGACTCATCATCAATACAGTGATTTGGGACACTTTTTACGAAAGTAGTGAATATGTTCCACGAGCACTCTCCAGGTAATGCCACAAAATTGTTGACCCGATCTTTGTGATTGAGCTTCTTAGACACTGGATAGTACTTTGCTTTAAATACCTTTGCTAGTTGGTTCCATGTGAAAATTGAGTTATAAGGAAGCTCAGTGAACCATACTGCAACATCGCCTGTCAGTGACAGAGGGAACACTCGTAACCCAATGACGTTCATATCCATGTCTGGTCTACCTACACAACTTTTGCAAACCACCCCGAGCTTGGCTAAGTGAGCATGTGGATCCTCCGATGGCGATCCTGAAAAATAAGCCTCTTGTTGTAAGCATCTAGATCAAACTACTAGTCACCACAAATGTGTGCCCTGGAGGTAGAAGAGGTAGGACGATGGGTCCATCAGAGTCTGCTATGTCGACGTTGCCCCGATAGTTGTGATGGTGTTGTGGGCCTGGTGGACTATGCACTCTCACTGCATCTCCCATTTGATTTTCAGCTAGACCCCGATTTTCCCCACCAACTACTCTTGGCTGCTGTTACTCAACTGCTTCATCTAGATTTCCTCCGATTGGATGAACTGGAAGTCCTTGATTGTTCATTCTTCGCAAAGTTCTGTTCAACTCTGGATCGTACGGAGTAAGTGGTTCGCCTTTGCCCCGTGTACTTGGCATACACTAGAGTCGGAACCTGGGAGAGACAAAAACAAAGAAAAAAAGTAAAATTAGGAAATATTTGACTAACGTTCAATATTGTAGTTAAAACTAAATCTAAAAGCCAGATTCCCCGACAGCGGCGCCAAAATTTTATACGCTCAAATTACACCTCCTTTCAGAAGCATAAGCGATCGTTATCAAGTAAAGAACCCAACTTGTAGGTTGAGATCGATCCCACGAGGAAATGGTTTAGACTTTACTTTTAACCAACAGTTATATTCGATTAGTCAAATTATTTCCAGAAACAGGTAATAAAAAGGGGGGGTTTGTGCTTGTGTGAAACAAATAGTCAATAATTAAACTCAACTTTGGTCGTTATCAATATAAGAGAAATAACTAGGGTATACATGTTCCCCATAATCTCATAACGCAGTAATCCTAGTAATAGCAATCCTTTTCTAGTGTATTACATGCAAAGTGATAAGTTAGGTATCTCTAAATTCTTGGTCCGGCATCTAGAGAATTTCACCCCGCACCTTGGTCCGGCTATGTGTGTATAATGTACTAACCCTTACCTTTACCTCATATTAGACATCATAATCGATGTTTGGATTAGTTATTACTTCGCACCAATCGACACTAGCCTATTAGATAGTATCACACTAAATCTATGTTGATAATTCTTTTCTTGTTAATTACCTCCTTGGTCCGGCAAGTAGCAACAAGGCGAGTTCTAACGTTGGCCACCGTTAAAAAGACTTCTAAACGAAAGAATTATCAATGCATGCAAAATACTAGTCAAGAATTGCTTATTTACTATTCATACTTTGTTAATCGATCATGGTTCCCACAACCCTAGTTGTGGATTTAGTTACTCATATTAGCAAGAACACTATTCATAATTGTAGATGAAGAAATCATGAACTTACGTAAAGAGAATAATAAACCCAGAAAATTAACTTGAATTGCAACGCCAAAATCTTCAAAACGAACTTGGGAAATCAATAATTGCTAGGGTTGCAAATTAATCTCCAAAGTTACAAAGCAAAAATAGAATAATAATGTCTAACCCCAAAAATGAGGTTTACATGTCCTATTTATAGAAAAAAAATCCTAAATAAAGTTTTGTTCAGGTTCGCGTCTTTGATCCACGAGACTGACTTACGGACCGTAGATGGATCTATGGTCCATAAGTCCCTTCCGTCACTCGAGACTTAGAAAATATTTCAGCATCCAAAAATTAGCTTCTCTGAAGCAAACGACGGACCAACAGTACGGACCGTAGATCGACCTACGGTCCGTCAATCCCTTCCTTAACTCCATACTTAAAATCTTCAAAAATCAGGTATTGGAACCCTCGCAGTCTCACTCTACGGATCAACAGTACGGTCTGTAGATCAATCTACAGACCGTCAATAGGCACCGCGGTTCCACACTTGGTCAAATTTCCCTGATTTGTCCTCAACACCATGCGTGCTGATCTACAGTCATCACCTACGGATCGTGAATGGATCTACATTCCGTAGATGACCTCCGTGAATGCCTTTTTCTGCATTTCCTTCAGCTGTCTCTAAACATCTGCACCTGAACACCTTTCCTGCAAAACATGATAAAACACATAAAAAAACCAATATAAATAGGCCCTAGACACACACATATTGTAAGTGAAATGTATTAGAAATACCGTAAACTCACGGTATATCAGGGCCCTGTCCCACCAATCTCTACTACTCTTAGAGGCTTGCAGACTAGTGTGTGGGGTTTATAGCTACGTTATGGCCATGCTGCCTTATGTTGTGTGTTTGCGGAAGCTTGTGAGCTGTTTGATGTATTGTATTGATATATAGCTGCTTTTAGTTTTGGTATAGATATCATGGTGGCCTCGATGGCCCAATCAGGAAGTTTGTGCTAGTTGACTATTTATTTATATGATCTCCTGGGAGTAGCTGTTTCTTCTATAGATCAGTTGACAGGAGCCTTGTCGGCCGATGGCTTAGTTTTAAGCCGAGATATACTTGTTTGATTTCTTGATTGCATGTGGCTGCCATGCACTAGTAGCAAATGGTTCAGCTGGGTCGGCTCAGGCCTGAATTTTGGCATTAGGAGCCAGTTGCGCCCCTAGAGTTTGTGGCGTGACAAAACTTGGTATCAGAGTAACGTCGTATCCTAGGGACTCTACACGCCATGTCTAGTAGAGTCTTGTTTATAAATGTGTTGTGCACCTCATTCGATAAGCAATAAGTTGTCGGGCATGTTAGAATGACTATCGTTCTTTTGCTCACCTCATGCTATAGAGAGGTGTTTCAAGGGTTGAGGTTTCTGGCTTATAATTGATACTTGTATGCAGATAGAGATGACTGACACTAGACAGACCACAACTAGCTAGGGGCTAGATACAACTGCAAGCGATGGTACTGACAAAGTACCACAGGTGGAGGTGGCCCATTGTGAGACCCAAGAGGTGACATCTTCTCTACCCCCTATAGCTTCTCCATAGCTTCAAGAGCCTCCGAGGGCTACAGGACTTTCGGCTCCACCAGCAGTACCACCTCTAGTTCCTCCTATTCCATCTGATCAAGATTTCAAGAATGCAGTATATATGTTAGCACAGTTAGTAGCTGCACAGTGCCAACTAGTTGCGCCAGATATTGTCAGACCCTCTGAAGGGCCCAGAAGTTCGAGAGCCCATGTATTTCTCCCCTTGAATCCTCCACAGTTTATAGGGACAGATCGCATAGAAGACCCTCAACACTTTGTTGATCAGCTTCGTAGGATCTTCAGAGTCATGCATGCCTCAGCGACTGAGTCAATTGAGTTAGCAGCATTTCAATTGCGTGAAGTTGTAGTTTTGTGGTATGAAAGTTGGGAGAGATCTAGGGAAGAAGATACATCTCTACTCACTTAGGATAGCTTTACAGAAGCTTTCATAGATCACTATTTGCCTCGAGAGATTAGGGATGGCCGGATGGACCAATTTCTAAACCTTCGACAAGATGGCATGAGTGTTCGAGAGTACGGGCTTAGATTTGATTCATTGGCTAGATATATGCCAGCATTTGTTGATATGATGCATGACAGAGTACTTAGATTTGTGGGAGGGCTTAACTCAGACTATATCGAGGTTTGTTCTACCGATGCGCTAAATGATAATATGGATATCTCATGGATTCAGGCCTTCGCACAGAGCATAGAGGATCGCCGACATCTATAGTATACGAGTGAGAGGGTCGATAGACAGAGACAGAAGAGGGCTAGGCACGTCGATCCGCAGGGAGATTTTCAAGGTGGTCCCAGACACCGATACTTTATTAGGCCACCTAGACCTCCACCACAGCAGTTCCAGGGTAGTAGATTTTATCATCAGGAATAGTCAGGCTCAGGTGAGGGTTAACGAGCATCAGGCTTGCAGCAGCAGAGGAATTCAGGCCAGGCTAGGACATCCTCGCTAAGTTGCATTACTTGCGGTAGGATGCATTTCGAGAGGTGCAGACAGGGTTCCACAAGTTGTTATTCTTATAGACAGGAGGGGCATAGGTGGATAAACTTCCCTACCATAGGTCAGTGTGGTACAGGTTAGTCGACCATGTCAGCAGTAGGTTCCTCCTCATCAGTACAGTCTACAGGGCGTGGACCCCATACTTCAGCACGTAGGGGTAGAGGCGGAGGCAGAGAGGGAGCATCCAGTTCTGGTAGTGGACAGAACCGTACATATTAATTAATCGGCGGACAAGACTCAAAGTCATCACCAGATATTGTGAGAGGTATATTGATTGTTTGCTCCCATTATGTCTATGCTTTGATAGATCCTGGATCTACTTTGTCTTATCTTACTCCATTTATTGCGGGGAGGTTATGTCTAGTAGCAGAGTCATTGGATCAACCCTTTATTGTATCTACACTAGTTGGTGAGTCTACTATTGCCAGGAGAGATTATCGAGGTTGCATGGTAGAAATTATCGACCATCAGACCTCTGTAGACCTGGTAGAATTAGAGATGGTTAATTTTGACGTCATTATGGGTATGGACTGGTTAGCATCTTGTTATGCTAATGTTGAGTGTCGGACAAAGATCGTTAGATTTTACTTTCCAGGAGAGGCAGTTCGGGAATGGAAAGGCGATATAGTAACGCCGAAAGGTTTGTGTTTTTCCTATCTTAAGGCAAGGAGGAGATTACCAAGGGTTGTATTTATCATCTTGTTCACATTCATGATATAAATGAAGAACCACCGACTCTTCAGTCTATTTTGGCAGTTAATGAGTTTCTAGATGTATTTCCAGACAAACTCCCTGGTATCCCTCAAGAATGGGAAATTGATTTCGTTATCAATATGATACCAAGTATACAACCCATATCTATCCCTCCTTATATAATAGCTCCTGCTGAGCTAAAGGAGTTGAAGGATCAGCTGAAAGACTTGCTGAATAAAGGCTATATTAGGCCTAGTGCTTCACCATGGGGTGCACCAGTGTTGTTCCTAAGAAAGAAAGATGGCTCACTAAGAATGTGTATCGATTACCGACAACTAAATAAGGCAACTATAAAGAATAAGTGTCCCCTTCCGAGTATAGATGACTTGTTTGATCAGTTACAAGGTGCTAAGTGTTTCTCAAAGATTGATTTAAGATCAGGGTACCACCAGATACGAGTTTAGGAGAAAGACGTTCCAAAGAAAGCTTTTAGAACTAGATATGGTACTTTGAGTTCTTGGTAATGTCTTTTGGATTAACTAATGCCCCAGCAGTGTTCATGGACCTGATGAATAGTATATTCAGGGCGTATCTAGACTTGTTTGTGATTGTATTTATTGATGATGTTTTGGTGTATTCACGTTCAAATGATGAGCATGCAAATCATCTGCAAGCAGTCCTTCAGGTTCTTCGAGAGCGAGAACTTTATGCAAAGTTTTCTAACTGTGAGTTCTGGTTAGACTCTATAGCTTTCTTAGGCCATATTATATCAGATGCAGGCATTGCGGTTGATACACAAAATATTGAGGACGTAAAGACTTGGCCCAGACTCATGACTCCGACTGAGGTTCGTAGTTTCTTAGAGTTAGTTGGGTACTACAAAAGGTTTGTAGAGGGATTTTCTTCAATTTCAGGCCCATTAATAAAGCTGACTCAAAAAGCAGCTAAGTTCCAATGGACTGAGGCTTGCGAGCACAGTTTCCAAGAGTTGAAGGACAGGTTGACATCAACACCAGTTCTTGCATTACCAGACGGTTCAGAAGGCTATGTGGTGTATTATGATGCTTCTGGTGTTGGGTTGGGATGGGTTCTAATGCAACATGGTAAGGCTATGACATATGCTTCAAGGCAGTTGAGGAAGCATGAGAAGAACTATCCGACCCATGATATAGAGTTGGCTGCAGTTGTGCATGCATTAAAGATCTGGAGACACTATTTGTATGGCGTTCATGTTGACATCTTCTCAGATCATAAGAGCCTTCAATATATATTTATAAAGAAGGAGTTAAATTTGCGACAGCGTCAATGGCTTGAGTTACTGAAAGAATACGACGTGGATATTTTATATCATCTAAAAAAGGCAAATGTGGTAGCTGATGCCCTCAGTCAAAAATCCATGGGTATTTTATCCCACTTAGGTGTTGAGAAGCGGGAGCTAGCGTGAGAGCTTCATCAGTTAGCTAGCTTGGGAGTCAAATTGTTAGAGGCAGAAGATAGTGGGGTCACAATTCACGATACATCCGTATCATCTCTAGTTGTAGAAGTAAAATCACATCAACAAGAGGATCCTAGAATATAGAAGCTTAGAGACAAGGCTCAGGAGCCACAGTCTTTAGCATTTGATTTAGTAGAAGATGGACTCCTCAGATATAGCGGTCGATTGTGTGTTCCAAATGTTGGAGGGCTTCGACATAGAATTATGGAAGAGGCACATTATTCCCATTATTCTATTCACCCTGGTTCGACGAAGATGTACCATGATATTAATGAGTCTATTGGTGGCACGGGATGAAGAAGGACGTTGCTGAATTTGTGGCACAGTGTCCTAACTGCCAAAGGTGAAGGTTGAGCACCAAAATCTTGCTGGGCTAGATTAGGAGATAGCCATTCCTTTGTGGAAGTGGGAAGAAATTAATATGGATTTTATTACAGGGTTACCTCAATCGCGTCGCAAGTTTGACTCTATTTGGGTAATTGTTGATAGACTAACAAAATCAACCCATTTTTTACCAGTCAGGGCTACTTTTTCGGCCGAAGACTATGCAGGGCTCTATATTAGACAGATTGTTAGGCTACACGGTGTCCCATTATCTATTATCTCTAATAGAGGCGCACAATCTACCGCTACCTTCTGGAAGTCCTTCAAGAAATAACTGGGGACACATGTTAATCTTAGTACTGCCTTTCACCCTCAAACAGATGGTAAGGCTGAGCGCACAATTTTGACACTCGAAGATATGTTATGGGCGTGCGCACTAGACTTCAAGGGGAGTTGGGATGACCACTTACCTCTTATAAAGTTCGCATACAATAATAGTTATTATTCTAGCATCGGGATGACACCTTATGAGGCTTTGTATGGGAGAAAATGTAGATCCCCCATTGGAAGGTTCGAGGTTGGTGAGTCAGGGTTAATTGGACCCGACTTAGTCTAGCAGACAGTGGATAAAGTTAAGATCATTCGAGAGAGGCTGCTAACATCTCAAAGCCGACAGAAGTCATACTCAAATGTGGGACGAAGGTACTTAGAGTTTTGCGTCAATGACTGGGTATTCTTAAAACTCTCGCCTATGAAACATGTTATGCGATTTGGCAAAAAGGGAAAGCTTAGTCCAAGATTCATTGGGCCATACCGAATCCTTCGAAGGGTAGGACGAGTGGCTTATGAGTTAGAATTGCCTTTGGAGCTAAAATCTGTTCATCCAGTTTTCCTTGTATCGATGCTACGGAGGTGTGTAGGAGACCCTTCTCGGGTTGTCCCAGTTGAGGATGTTCAAATCACATAGGAGTTTTCCTACGAGGAAACTCCAGTTGCTATATTATATCGGCAGGTCCGTAAATTGAGGACCAAAGAGGTGGCTTCTATTAAAGTATTGTGGAGGAACAAAAATAGAGAAGAGGTGACCTGGGAAGCTGAGGATGGCAGAGGTCCAAATATCCTCACTTGTTTCATACCCAGGGTGATGCCATATTAGTTTATATTAGGGCAGTAAGGTAAGATACATATATATATATATATATACTATTACTTATTATTATTATTGTGGTTATCATTGTGTATATGCTCGCACTGTTGTGGTGGAGCTATAACGCTTAGCTATTTATGTTGTCATATGAGACGCCTAGGTTAGAAATTTTACATTTCAGGTTCCTGGAAAATGACATTTACAGAGGATACACTGCCTAAATTTTGGCAAATCCTAAGAACTGAACAACGTGACTGAGATTTTTCATTCGAGGACGAATGTTTCTAAGGAGGGAAGGATGTAACACTCCGACTTTTAAAAACGTCTAAATTAACTCGTATCTTCATGGAAAGACAAGAAGAGTGAGTAATAAATTAAAAATGATGTGTTATGTGATATTTTAAGTGTTCAAGTATGGTATCTCATGTTTTGAAGTTAGGTAGGTGACAAAATAAAGGTTGGCGAAAGTTACCGTAAATTCCTTTTTAAATATTTATCTGAAATTTGAGTCAAATGTCTTGGATGTTTTCTCCTAATATATTAACAGTAATGGTCCCCGTGAGCTATGAAATCGAAGGTCTACGAGTCTAGTTTCCAACGCATTAAACCATTTGTTCATACGACTTTAGAATAGATAGAGATTCGCATTTTCGTGCGACTGCGCAAGCAGGCACGTGAGGTGGGGCTCTAAGTCGGTGGAATGTTACATATATCTTCTCCTTCGACTTTTTTCACCATTTTAAGCTAAAAAAATAGAGCAATTAGAGAAACCCATTTCTAGGATCAAGTGGAATATAGATTTTCTCGACTTAAGTCCTTGACAAAAGTTGTTCTACACGTTGGGCTCATCATCGTGGTATAATTTATTTTATCGATTGCGTAGAATATCGCACTTTAGTGTTGGGACAGCAAGGGTTTGGATATATTTGAAGGTCTTGAAGTGTATTATGACCTTAACACCGTGTATCGAATGAGTATTGAGTAAAAGTCATTAGGCCACCTGAATTTAGCGAAAAAGGTATATTAAGGCTATTCCCTACTTACGACATGTTTCCTTAAAGCTTAGAAGCAATGTATTTAGGTTGTTATCCTCGATATACTTGTAGCCGTGATTGTTGATTGTTGGCTGCTCGAGTTGATATAATCCTCCCTTGTCGGTATTCTTATTTAGTTAGTAGCGTCCCTATGTTGGACACGACTTAGAGGCTATTTGTATAGGTTACTTATAACTAAATTGCTTGCTTTTAGCGGTTGGATTGTTACTATTGCCGTTAGGGCTACTGTGGTTAGCTGCAGGAATGTGATCTATGCCTAGAAGGGCTATGTTCTGGCTACAGGGCTATATGGATGACTAACAGGGCTATGAGTTGCCTACAGAGCTATATTGACGCCTAAGAAGGCTATGTGCTTCCTACAGGGCCATATTGTTTCCTAAGAGGGCTATGAGTTGTCTATAAACTACGTTGATGCCTAAGAAGGCTATGTGACTGCCTACAGGGCTAGGGGACTACTGATAGTGGTATATAGGCTGATTGGCACCTTCCGGGCTTATGGGGACCTAAGTAGGTGGTCTGGTGTTGTTTGTACCTGCAGAGCTTATAGGGGATTTGTTACGTTGTTTTATTATTTTTGATAAGTTCAGATTTAGGAGCAGGTCAATACACTTATCTTAGCCTTGATTTATTTATTGGATTATTCCAGTATATCAGGATAACACATCATAGTCTATTGCCTTTCATACTCTGTACATTATTTTATATTGATGCCCCATGGACTTGGGGGCGCTGCATTCATGCATGTAGGTCCTGAAAAACGACTGAGTAGACCTCCTCAGCCGCAGGATTGACTTTTCTCCGGTTGGCTAGCCCCTTTCCTTCGGAACTGCCAGAGTTGGGAGGTTTGTTACCTTTTGTTGTATATATCTTTATGGGTAGGCTGGGCCCTGTCCCACCAATCCTTACTACTCTTAGAGGCTTGCAGACTTGTGTGTGGGGTTTATAGCTACGTTATGGCCATGTTGGTCTATGTTGTTGGTTTGCGGAAGCTTGTGAGTTGTTTGATTTATTGTATTGATATATACCTGCTTTTAGTTTTGGTATAGATATCATGGTGGCCTCAACGGCCCAATCAGGACTTTTGTTCTAGTTGACTATTTATTTATATGATCTCCTGGGAGTAGCTGTTTCTTTTATAGATCAGTGACAGGGGCCTTGCCGTCGATGGTTTAGTTTTAAGTCGAGATATACTTGTTTGATTTCTTGATTGCGTGTGGCTGCCACAGCTAGTAGTAAATGGTTCAGCAGGGTCGGCTCGGGCTTGAGTTTTGGCATTAGGAGCCAGTTGCACCCCTCGAGTTTGGGGCGTGACAGTACAACACCAGCCATAATAACATTTATACTCATTACATAGTAATATCAACACCTTAGCAACCCATAAGGAACACTTGTGCAATGTATGGTTGGCATCCTATAATACCATCCCTACCAAGAACCCCCTTGAAGCTACCTTGGTTATGTATAGCATCTTTAGACCTCATTATAATCATTAGTCAGGAATAAAGAAATAGTCATGTACATTACTTGAATATAAGGAAAGTCAATCATAACAACTATCCATTAAAAACACATGCATACGTTTGTATCTCTTCATATTATAAAAGAACCATCCCACAACATTCTACTAAGTCCACTTGTGCAATATGGAAGTGAAGTCCCATACCCCACTCCTACTAAGTAAACTCACCATGAAGTCATAGTATAGTTCATGTCTCATTCTTTATCTTTCATTTAGGGAGGAATAGCCATAACCAACATTGACCATGTGAGATGCATGGAATCCGATATCATTTAACCCTACACTAAAAGAAGGTGTCCTACTTGCCTAAGGTAGGACTAAACGTGTTAGCTTATAGCTGGATCCACTAGCTAAGTCCTATGTTGGCACATAGTTATGGGATATGAATATTGCATCTAAAAACTACCCCTATTGCATTGGAGGAGAATCTTCCATCTCATGAGTTCAGTTTGGATGACCAAACCTATTGCATTGGCGGAAGGGCCTTTACCTCATTGTCCATATCCACTCGGTACTAAGCATTATTTCCCAAATTATACATAATTATATTTGGAATTGCATTTACATGTGTGAAGGAATGCTCTATCCTTGATTCAACACAATTCATCAAAATAGCTCATAGATTTATTAAAGGTGAGAATGTACTTTCAACCATAAAATCAACATTAGTTTGTGAGTAGAACTTTCACATTACATTGATAGTGTTTTCATGAGGAATAAACTTTCAATCAACAAAATACATCATCATCATCCAAGACAATTCATGCATCATCAAGTATAAGGGTAAGGGAAGAACAACCTTTCAACAATACCATACTTTACACATTAGTCATAGGAGATTTACTTCCTAAATGAATCAATTGTTTATACACATCTTGCATCCATATGTACAAACCCTAGAAATTTACCCCTTTTACAAGGTCATGAATCATGTCTCAAAATTACACCTAAATATACTACAAATAGGCATGAATTGAACAAGATTTAATAACTAAATTCACATAGAAACCATTCATAGTAATCATCTTGCATCACTACACCCATCACAATACTTGAAATTGGGGTCATGGGGGTGTTCATCGGTTCAAGGGGAATTTTACAATTAAAATCACTATTAAACATCAAATCATCCATAATATAATGCAATTAACATAATAAAATTGTTACTAAGACGAACCCATGGTTAGAATGAAAACCCTAGTTTCTTAACAAGTAACCAATTTTGAAATCACGAGTTGAAGGACCTCATGGAGAAAAGTGTTCCATGAATCAAAGTCCCCATACCTTAATTGATGTTTTCCCACTAAATTGGAGTGAAAATTATGGGGCTTGAACCCTAGTCTTGAATTTCTTCTTTGTTCTTCAATGGAGTTTAAAGAGAGAATATTTTTGGGAGGGAAGTTGGTTGAGTTTGAGTTTGTGAGTTATGAGTGTTAAAAGACTTGTTTAATAGTTAAAAATACTTTAATATACTTAAAACAACTAATATTAACCTCCCCCACCCTAACTTAAGTTATTAGTAATATAACCAATTGCCCCTAAGATGGCCGACTTAAGGCAGCTTCCTAGTCCCCATCCAGGAAACCCCAACCACGGGGCGTGGTTGGAACCACAGGGCATACTTGTCACTCGTGGTTTTGGGTTGGGGCTTGTCATCTTGGCCAGCCTTCAGGCCTCATCCACGAGAACCTTCTACGACGCGTGAGTTTATCATTGGACCGTACTGCACGCCCGTGGAGTGGGACTGAGACTAGCATAGTTTGGGTACATTCTAAGGAGCTAAGTATCGACTCACGACTCCCATCTATGAAGAGTGACTCAGTGAACGACTCGTCGTCCCTATTTCGTGGATGAAGTTGTTTTTGGATAGCTTTTGAGCATCTCTTAGGCTCTCATCAAGGACTCTTGGGGCGCTTAGGGGGGCCATGCCTTGATATTTAGGGACTTAGGCATTAGTGCAAACCTAGGGAGGTCGTGTTGCCACTTTTACCTTGACGTTAACACTTTTTAGGACACTAGGTTATACTTTAGGCTCTAACTTGGGTCATTAGATATCTGGGGTTTTACATTATCTCCACCTTGGGAACATTCGTCCCCGAATGATGACCAAAACACCAAGCTGAGTTTGAAACTCTAGACTAACCACCCATCATGCCCGAAACATAAAAAATGTGCAAAACTCACAATGCACTATTGACAACTTGCACCTTTCAAAAGGAGGAAACTTCAACTCCCTTCTCAACATGGCCAAGGCAATACAAGAATGTAGGAACTACATCTACTATCTCAATATGCATGTAACTAATTAATTCACATAAGAATGGGAGGAACTAACTTCTCCAACTCAAGTAAGCTCAAAACAACAATATAGAGCGAACATGTCATCTCATTAGCACATCATTAAACATTTTCATCATTTGATCTCATGGAGTCAAAAATGCAATCATCGTACAAAAATGCAAATCAACATAAGGAAAGATAGACATCATGAAAACTCAATATATACTAAACATAAATTCTCACAAGAACATGCCCAACATATGGAAATCATGGAAAAGTCATACAACATGCATGACTTCCAAAACATTTAAACTCAAGAGGAATTACTTACCTCAAGTTTGATTAGGAGTAGTAGGGAAAAAATGAGGATAACGGGACTTTATATCGGCCTGGGCCTCCCATGTAGCGCCCTCAACTAAGTAATTCCTCCATAGAACCGTAATAGAAGCTACTTCTTTATTTCTCAACTTCTTCACTTGCCGGTCCAAAATCTCAACCAGAACTTCTTCGTATGAAAGGTTCTCATCAACTCCTAAACCTTCTAAAGGAAGGATGGATATTGGATCACCAATGTATTTCTTGAGCATGGAAACATGAGACACTGGGTGAATTGGAGCCAACTCATTTGGCAAGTCCAGTTCAATATGCTACTTTCCCAACACGTTCCAAGAATTGGTATGAGACCACATACCGGGGACTAAGTTTCCCCTTCTTGCCAAACCTCATCACACCTTTCATAGGTAAGATTGTCAAGTAGACCCAATAACCAAGCTCAAATTCAAGATCCCTTCTTCTATTGCCGGCATAGAACTTTTGCCGACTTTGGGCCGTCTTCAACGTCTCTCTAATGAGTCGAACTTTTTCAATGGCATCATAGACGAGTTCAGAACCAATTAGAGAAAAGTCACCTACTTAAAACCAACCCACCGGTGATCTACACCTTCTACCATATAGTTCTTCAAACTGAGCCATGGCAATGCTTGAGTGGTAGCTATTGTTGTAGGTAAATTCCATCAATAGGAGATGATCATCCCAATTACCCTTGAAATCGATCACACATGCCCTAAACATGTCCTGTAAGGTTTGAATGGTTCGTTCCGCTTGACCATCCATTTGAGGGTGGAAAGCGGTACTAAGTTTAACATTGGTACCAAGCCCTTATTAGAACACCTTCCAAAAATGTGAAGTAAATTGAGCACCCCGGTCCAAAATTATAGACAAAGGAACCCCATGTAACTTCAATAACTCCTTGATGTACAATTTGGCATAGTCTTCCGCCAAAAAAATAACCTTAACAAGAATGAAGTGGGTAGATTTAGTCATCCTGACAATGACCCAAATACAATCATGTTGCCTTAGAGTATGAGGCTAACCCACCAGGAAGTCCATATTCTCCTCCTTCCACTTCCAAGTAGGAACAATTATATCTTGCAATAAACCTCCCGGTTTAAGGTGTACGACCTTAACTTGTTGAGAATTTGGACACTTGGCCACAAAATCCGCTATATCCTTTTTCATGTCATTTCACCAATAGAGTTACCGTAGATCACGATACATCTTGGTGCCTCCCGGATGAATATAATACCACGAACCATGAGCCTCTTCTAAAATTTTCTCTCTCAAGCCATCAACATCAAGAACACATAATCTCATGAGCCTCTTCTAAAATTTGCTCTCTCAAGCCATCAACATCTGAAACACATAATCTACCTTGGTACCTAAGCACCCCATCTTCCCCATGGGAGAAAACCTCAACGGACTTGTTGAGAATCGATTATTTCAATTCCATCAAAATAGGATCAAGATGTTGCTTAGACTTTACATTAACCACAAATGATGATTTGGAACTATGATGAACCATAACTCCACTCTTGGTGGAATCCACAAGTTGGACACCTAGATGGGCCAACCTATGCACATCACGAACAAATTCCTTCTTCTCATCTTCTACGTGAGCCACACTACCCATGGACAATCTACTTAAGGCATCCGCATCTACATTACCTTTGTTGGGGTGGTATAAGACACTCATGTCAGAATCTTTCAAAAGTTCTAACACCTTCTTTGTCGGAGATTCAAATCTTTTTGGCTAAACACATATTGAAGGCTCTTGTGGTCAGTAAACACATCTACATGCACCCCATAGAGATAGTGTCTCCATATTTTCAAGGAAAACACTACCGTCGCTAGTTCGAGATCATGAGTTGGATAATTATTCTCATGTACCTTGAGTTGCCTTGAAGCATAGGCAATCACTTTACCCCGTAGCATAAGGACACATCCCAAACCTACTCGAGAAGCGTCACAATATACCACAAACCCATCGATACCTCTGGTAAGGTCAACACCAGAGCGGATGTAAGCCTATCTTTCAATTCTTCGAAGCTTTTCTCACAAGCCTCCAACCACACAAACTTTGCTTTCTTTTGAGTTAAGGCCGTTAATGGAGAAGCAATAGAGGAGAAACCCTCACCAAACCTCCTATAGTAACCGGCCAAACCCAAAAAGCTTCTAATATTAGTAGGAGCTAGGTTCTAGGCCAACTCTTGACCGCATCCATCTTCTTAGGACCAACCTCTAGACACATGCCCCACACAATATGAGCAAGGAAGGAGACCGACCTTAGGCAAAACTCAAACTTGCTAAACTTAGCATATAATTGGTGGTATTTAAGGACTTGAAATACTATCCTCAAATGCTTCATATGATCACGCTCACTCCTTGAATAGATAAAAATATCATCAAAAAAGATGATCACAAACGTATCAAGGTATTGCCTTAATACCCTATTCATTAGGTCCATGAATGCCGCTGGGGTATTTGTTAGACCAAAAGACATGACTAGGAATTCATAGTGACCATATCTTGTACGAAAGGCCGTCTTAGGAATGTTAACCTTTTTCACCCTAAGTTTGTGGTAGTCCGACCTTAAGTCAATGTTTAAAAAGTAACTCGTCCCTTAGAGTTGGTAAAAAAAATCATCAATTCTAGGAAGAGGGTACTTATTCTTTATAGTGACCTTGTTCAATTGGCGGTAATGAATACACATCATAAGGGACCCATCTTTCTTTTTCACAAATAATACCGGAACACCCCATTGAGATATGCTTGGTTGAATGAAACACTTGTCTAGCAAACTTTTGAGTTGTACCTTCAATTCTTTTAATTAGGCCGGAGGCATCCGGTAAGGGGGAATTGATATGGGTTGAATATCGGGCAAATGATCAATGTCGAAGTATATTTCCCATTCGGGAGGAATCCTGGGCAAGTCATCGGGAAAGACTTTTGGAAACTCCCTCACTACGGGGACCGACTTAAAAGAAGGAGTCTCAGACTCGATGTCCATAACCCTAGCAATATGATAGACACACCCCTTAGAAATCATTTTACTAGCCTTTAGACATGAAATGAATCGACATCTAGGGATTGAGTTTCCCCCCTTCCATTCTAAAATGAGATCATTTGGAAATTGAAATTTTACTACCCGAGTTCTACAATCATTGTAAGCAAAATAAGCATGAAGACAATCCATCCCCAAGATAATATCAAACTCAAAAATATCTAATTCTATCAAATCAACCAAAGTGACTCTATGAGATAAAGAGATAGGACATCTCCTATACACTCTTTTAGCTACAACTGAATCACCAACCGGGGTAGACATGGAAAAAGGTTCTTTTAACTTTTTGAGAGACACTTTAAATTTCGTAGCCACAAAAGGGGTAACAAAAGATAAAGTTGCACCGGGGTCTAATAATGCATAAACATTAATTGAAAATATTTGCAACATACCAGTAACAATGACCGGGGACTGCTCTTGATTACTTCTGGATTGGAGGGCATATAAGTGATTCTTCTTGGGAGCATCGGCATTAGAACCACTTGGTGTAGCTTGGTTACTCTCTTTCCCCTTGGCCGCACTAGTTACACAATATTTCAATTGATGTCCACTTTTGCCACATCCATAGAACACACCCATACCGGCAAGACATTTCCCCTCATGTTTCTTACCACACTTTGCATATGTAGGTCTCTCCATGGAAGATCCACCCCTATCGCCTCCTTGAGCCTTAGGGTTAGACAAACTATATATGTTGGTCCTTGGAGCCTTAAAGGAACTTTGATTGGAGAATCTCTTCTTGAACCTTGGTCCATTTTGACCCTCAAACTTAGCCTTGGAAGAATTACAATTCATCAAAATAGCTTATAGATTCATTAAAGATGAAAATGTACTTTCAACCTAAGAATCAACATTAGTTTGTGAGGACAACTCATTCCATTGATAGTGTTTTCATGAGAAATAGACTTTCAATCAACATAATACATCATCATCATCCTAGACTATTCATGCATCATCCTAGACAACCTTTCAACAATACCATACTTTACACATTAGTCATAGGAAATTTACTTTCTAAATGAATCAATAGTTTATTCACATGTTGCATCCATGTGTACAAACCCTAGCAATTTACCCCTTTTTCAATGTCATGAATCTTGTCTCACAATTACACATAAAGATACTACAAATAGGCATGAATAGAACAACATTCAATAACTAATTCACATAGAAACAATTGATATTAATCATCTTGCATCAATACACCTATCACAATACTTGAAATTGGGGTCATGGGTGTGTTCATGGGTTCAAGGAGAATTTTACAATTAAAATAACCATTAAATATCAAATCATCCATAATATAATTCAATTAACATAATAAAATCATTTTTTAAAAGAACCCATGGTGAGAATGAAAACCCTAGTTTTTGAACAAGTTACCAATTTTGAAATCAATAGTTGAAGGGCTTCATGAAGAAAAGTGTTCCATGAATCAAAGTCCCCATACCTTAATAGGTGTTTTCCCATGAAATTGGAGTGAAAAGCTTGGAGCTTGAACCCTAATCTTGAGCTTATTCTTTGTTCTTCAATGGATTTTAGAGATAGAATATTTTTAGGAGGAAAGTTGGTTGAGTTTGAGTTTATGAGTTATGACAGTTAAAAGACTTGTTTAACACTTAAAAATACATTAATATACTTAAAACAACAACTAATAATTGTCCCCCACCCTAACTTAATTTATTAGTAATTTACCCAATTGCCCCTAAGATTGCCGACTTAAGGAAGCTTCCCAAGCCCCATCCACGAGACACCAACCACAGGGCGTGGTTGGAACCACAGACCATACTGGTCACTCGTGGTTTGGGGCTGGGGCTTGTCAGCTTGGCCAGCCTTCAGGCCTCATCCACTAGACCCTTCTACGAGGCATGAGTTGGTCGACGGACCGTACTGCACGCTCGTGGAATGGGACTGAGACTAGGATATTTTGGGGACATTTGAGAGAGCTAAGTCTTGACTCACGACTCCCATCTATGGGGCATGAGTCAGTCCACGCCTCGTGGTCCCTATTTCATGGATAAAGTTGTTTTTGGATAGCTTTTGAGCTGCCCCTTGGCCCTCATCAATGACCCTTGAGGGATCATTGGGGGAGGAGGCATGCCTTGACATTTAGAGACTTAGACAATAGTGGTAACCTAGGGATGTCATGTTACAACTCTTACCTTGATGTTAACCCTTTTTAGGACACTAGGTTATACATTAGACTCTAACTTAGGTCATTAGATATACGGTGTGTTACAAATACAACACACAAAAAATCTCCGAAACGACCTTCAGGATTCGATCAGAATGATGTAGACATAAAACATATGCTATCTGACTAAACTCGACTATCTAGATTCAATGGAACCATCAAAACATGAATCCTCGATATACTTGACCCCAAACTCTTGAAAGTGACAAGATAGTAATACGACACCTAAAAGGCCAAAAAGACCTCGGAACCTCTGAAAATTCTACCAAGACCTTTCCTATGCGTAAAATGATCCTTTAAATTCAGCAATACTATTAGAAAGCCAATACGAGCCACCAAAACCCGAATGATAACCAAAGAGAATCGAAAGATTAATATCTCACCAATTTCCAACTTACGAGCTTAAATCCATAAAACGAATCTGAATTTGAAAGTGGCACTTCTCTTAGACCAATTTCACATTCTAGGACTGATGGAATTGAAAAATTATATTCTGAGCCTTGGAGCTCTAAAAGACACCAAAAACCACTTTTTAACAATTTAACCTCTCTAACTCAAAAACTTTCACAACACACAACTTTTTACTCGAAAATTGAAACCAATTTCAAAATTCAATCAAAATGACTCAGGATCAAAGTCAAGAGGCGTAAACAGTGATTTTGTAAAGAATTTAAATCAAAAGATCAAATAAAAAGGAAAGATGTGCATGATTTTGCAAAATGAATAGGGCAATGAAGAGATAAACATTGACGATGATATTAAAGTCATAGTTATTAAAAATAAAGTCTACCCTCTGCCTTCAAAAAATGAACTACTCTTTATCATTTATAAGTGTTGTTTCTTCTCTTTTGCAAGGTTATGAAGATCTATTTTGGAAAGAAATGCCCAGTTGATTGTCTCTGTTGAGGGGAATAGAGATTCAAATATGCTTTATGCTAGGTTCTCAACTACCCAAAAAAGTTGTTTATTGCAGCATCTGTCAAGACAACTAAATAATTGCAAAGACATGTTGAGAAACTTTTGGAAAAATTATTGGTAAGAGAAAGCTTAAGTCCATGTGTGATTCCTATGATTCTAGTACACAAGAAGGATGTGACATTGATCATATGTGTAGATTGTCGTGCCTTCAATAGAATTATGATAAAATATCTACATCCCATTCCTAGACATGATGATATTCTTGATTAACTGGGTGGGTCTACCAAATTCTCTAAAATAGATTTGAGAAGCGGATACCATAAAATCTAAAAGAAATTAGGAAATGAATGGAAAACCTCTTTCAAAACTAAATGTGTATTAGGTGAGTGGATTTTGATGCATTTTGGCATTAACCAATGCAACAAGCACTTTTATGTGATTAATGAATCATGTACTTAAATCATTTATCACTGATTTTGTTGTGGTTTATTTGGATGAAATTTTAGTTAAAAGCAATGTAACATATTAGAAACCTTAGAGACTTGAACACTAGGAAATTAGTGAACCACTGAGGAGTTCACAAACCGTGAAAGGAACCACGGTCGATCAACCTGCTCGTGGTTCACACCCACTTAACATAGTGGTCCACGGAGTCCTTCACGGGCCATGGATCCCCACAAGAGTAGTGGGATGGCTCGTATAAGTGAGGCAGACCTACCAAGGCTCAGGTGTGGAACCATAAAGCCCTCTACGGGCCGTGGTCCAAATGATGGATCCGTGGTCCTGACCAAGCAGGCCCCCTAGCTCAAGTGAAGAACCACAATTGCCTGCAAGATCCGTGGTCCTTTACATTGTCTGTGAAATGGACCATAGAGGTTGTGTGTCATTATGTAGTTTTGATGATTTTACAAACAGTGGGATCTGTTAAGGGGACATGATCCTACTTGTGAATGGTGCTCCTATGTGTGAAAAGGACAGCTGGAAAAAGTACACTGCATACTCTACATACTGTATTACTACAAGAGTGGTGCGCGCGTCAGGTGTAGTGTAGTATGACGGTTGGCCATTAGACTTTTGGCCTTACTTTTAGGGTTTCGTGTCTATGATATACAAGGCCAACATCATTGGACATAACCTCAGTTTTTTGCATTGGTGAAAAGTTCATGAACACAACAACAACCATTCCCTCCTGAAATATTCTCTGAAAAAACAATGAGCGACTTGACTTGTCATCGTCTTAGTTGTTTTGGGTTTATACTTCAGCGCTTATCTTTGTAGATCTATTCCTTAGTTCTAAAGGAATTAGATAAGTGTCTTTTTTCAGTATTAATCCTAAGTTATAGCTAGAGTTAGCTATGGTGAGTGGATAAAGTATAAGTCAATTAGAGTTAGTTGATTTAGTGGGAATATTTTTTTTGCTTTGAGAGTGTTGAAATCTAAATAAATAAGAGTTATTTGATTTTGTTTTCACCAAAGTTGTTGCCCCGAAAGGGAAAGGATTTAGAGGTAAATTCCTAGGTTTCAAGAGTTTGTAATCTTAATCGTTGTTCGATTTGAGTTAAATGGAGTTGAGTTGAAATCATGTGAGTAAAGGTCATGGTTTTCACTGCCGTTGGTCAAGGCGGTGTCCACGTAAGCTACTTTTGTCGCTTACTTTATTACATCTACTTGTTATCGTTGTTCTTCCTGTGTCAAGGGACCTGGTCCATTAATTGATAGTGGAAGCTTACATTATAAAAATTGGTATCTAAGCAGGTTCTCTCTAACTGGTTAACGCCAAGAAAGAATCTTGTGGAAGAATGGTTGCTCGGAAGAAGGACAATTATCGACCATACCACCTTGTTTGAATGGCTAGTTCTACAACTTGTGGAAAAAGAGGATGCATAACTTTCTAATGGCAGAGAAAAGTGACTTGTGGGACATAGTTATTGATTGTCCCTTTGTTCCAACAATCGAAGTAAAGGATGGAGAAATCACTAGAGTCAATCCCAAGACTCGAGAACAGTACAATGAGACTAATAGGAAAAAGAATGAAAAGAATTCTAAAGCAAATAAATTTTTTGTGTGTGCTATAGGTGTTGAGGAGTACAATCAAATTTCTTCTTATGAATCAATAAAAGAAATTTGGGACTGTCTCAAGACTGCTTATGAGGGAACTGAGCAAGTGATGGAGTCGAAGGTATATATGTTAACAACTAAGTATGAAAACTTCACTATGAAAGAGGGAGAAAGTTGATGATATGCACACCATGAGCTACGTTGCTTGGGAGAACCTGTTCATCTAAGTAAACAGCTCGGGAAGATACTTCGAATCCTTCCTAAGTCATGTGCTAGCAAAGATGACGCTATTACTGAAGCCACAGACCTGAAGGTGCTTACTATGGATGCCCTAATTGGAAACTTTCAAACACATGAGATGAACAAGAATCATGAAGCATCAAAGAAGGAGGTGAAGCGGGACAAGTCATTAGCTCTGAAGGTGACATCAGGTGAAACTTTTGACCAAGATAAAGACAGGCTTACCTTACTAGAAGATTTCAGAAAATAGTGAGGAAACATAAAGGTTTCCGGAAGGCAGGAAACTCAAGAAGACCTTCTAATGCAAATGACTTATGCCACAAGTATAGAAAAACAGGGCATTTCATTAGAGATTTTCCTATGCACAGGTTGAATATAAAGACTATGCAAACACTGGAGGAGATAAAGACAAGAGAAGGGACCCGACCCCTGATAAGAAAGGAATAAGAGTTGTTGCAGGCTATGTTATGAAGAAGGCTCTAGCTGTCTGGGAGATTCTTCCAGTGACTCAAAGGGGTTTGAACATCCTGAAGATGCATCCATGTTAGTTGTAAAAGACGATGAGGATCCTTTTGATGAAATGTTTTCCTTCATGGCAAAATCAGATAATAATGAAGAGGTAGCCCTATATAATTTTTAGCAAAATGTGATTAACTTTTCAATTAGAAAACTGAGAAAGCTAATTGTTGTGCTAATTGCTTTAATCAAGGAGCTAATCACCGAGAAGGATCTTTTGAACAATAACCTAGACATATCTTAAAATGAAAAAAATTCTCTAGTCACCCAAATATCTTATATCGAAAGCCAAATAGTTGTTGTAGAAGCCGAAAATTTAGAACTAAAACAACAAATAAAGAGTGCGAGTCCAACGATTTTTAGAAAAAAGAATGAGGCCAACAGTTTACAACTTGAGCTTGAAAATAAGTTGTGCACTGCTGAAATTAATATGCAACTGGCTATGGAAAGAAATCTTTAGTCAGAGAGGGACCTGGTTCGAGTAAAAGAGGAGCTAAACCGATCTCTGAAATGGACTACATCCTTTAAATTGCTTGTGAATCTTAACAGTCAGAGTTATAATCATGGGAATGGTTTAGGAAGTTTAAGCATAAGTCCTCCGTATAACCCTCACATCAACTATGTGTCAGTGTCGAATGATTTATTATGTACTCATTGTGGTTGAAATGGTTATTTAAAGGACTGTCCAGTTTGGAAAAGGTCTGAAGAAAGTTTCTCAACCTATGTCAAACAAAGAGTCACATAGAACAAGGAATCTGATATTTGTTCTGTCCTTTTCCATAAAACAAGAAAGATTGTCTTGCCATACTTGATGAAAAATTAACTCATTATGCCTCTATAGGCTTACTGGGGACTTAGACTGAAATATGTTCCCAAATCTAACAAATAATCTTTGTTGTAGGGGAGTAAAGGAAGTAGCAGTCAGTGCTGGTTCATGGACACTGGTTGTTCTAAGCATATGACTGGAAAGATTAAGACCTTCCTTTCACTCAAGGCACTTGAGGGTGGAGGTGTCTCTTTTTGAAGTGGAAAGAAGGGATACATTCTGGGAGTTGGGAGAATTGGAAAATATGTTGAACATTCTATTGAGAATGTATACTACGTGAATGGGTTGAAATACAATCTTGTCAGTGTCTCACAAATATGTGATAAAGGTAATGAGGTCAGATTCCTATCAGGAAAGTTTGTTGTACAAATTTGACTTCAAGGGAAATGATCCTAACTAGTAGAAGGTGCAAGAACATGTATGTTGTTGATCTCGATACTGCCCAAGGAGATGATCTAACCTGCCTTATTGCACAATGTGAAAATACTAACTTATGGTACAAAAGACTTGGTCATGTGAGCTCCTCTCTATTGAAAAAATTAGTATGTAAGTTGAAGTTCAGTGTGGGTCAAAGGGGAGCAGATCATATCATCCTTCTACTCAAAGAATCAAGTGAGTACAACAAGACCTCTTGAGTTGATTCACATGGATTTTTGTGTCCCTGTGAGGATTCAAAGTGGACTTGGATAGAGTTATGTACTTATGATTGTGGATGATTATTCAAGGTTCACTTGGACTATGTTTCTAAGGTCCAAGGATTAAACCTATGATGTGTTGATGATATTTGATAAAATGATTTAGACAAAGTTGAACTGGAAGATTACAGGGATTAGGTCTGACCATGAGACTGAATTTTAAATGCAAAGATTGAAAACTTTTGTTCTAAAAATCGCATTCATAAAAACTTTTCAACTCCACGAACACCTCAGCAAAATGGTGTGGTTGAGAGGAAGAATAGAACTCTTGTTGACATTACCAGAAAAATGCTTATTGATTCAAGTCTTCCAAAGAACTCTTGGGATGAAACAGTCAACACTGCTTGTTATGTGACCAATAGGTGTTTTATCAAATCCATTCTGAACAAAACTCCTTATGAGCTTTTATACAACAAAAATGCTATGTTGAGTTATTTGAGGGCTTTTGGGTGCAGTTGTTTTGTTCTAAGCAATAGGAAGATAGATTTGGGTAAATTTGATCCTAGAAGTGATGAAGGAGTGTTTGTGGATATTCCTTTTTAAGTAAGGCTTATAGAATCCACAATAAGAGGACTTTATGCATTGAAGAAAGCATTCATGTGATATTTGATGAGATTGGTGGTATTAAAGATGTTGAGAACAAGGATGATTATGAGCTAGAAGAACTTCTTTAGATCGAAAGTGATAATTTGAATGAGTTACAAGCTGAAAGATCTGAAGATCCAATTGTTGTTGAACATGATCAAATTAAATAAGTCGTTGAAGATGTTGAACATACACTACGACATGGTCTATTTGATAATGTTGAACCTAAAAAATGTAGATTCTGTGAATACAGAAGAGGAATTGATCAACCCCAACCCCAGACGACCAAGTCAAGATGGAAGAACAAGTCTTCCCATCCTCTTGATAATTTCATTTCTCCTTTGAATTATGGGATGCACATTAGGTACAAAACTAGAAATCTGGTTGCATTATAAGCATTCATATCACATATTGATCCAAAAAAAATCAAAGAGGCTTTGAAGGATAATGATTGGGAGAATTCCATGCAAGAGGAACTTCATCAATTTGAACAGAGTAAATGTGGCACCTGGTTCCTAGGCCTCCTAATAGAACTATAATATGGACCTGATGGGTGTTCAAAATCAAGATGGATGAGCATGGTACTATTACATGAAACAAATCAAGATTGGTCGTGCAGGGATATAACCAAGCAAAAGGAATTGACTATGATGAAACCTTTGCTCCTGTGGCAAGGTTGGAAGCTATCAGAATTCTCATTGCTTTTGTAACCTTTATAGAGTTCAAACTGTTTCAAATGTATCTAACAACTGCATCCCAAATGATTATCTGAAATAAGAGGTATACAAGAAGTAACCCCGTTGATTTGAAGATGTTCACTATCCAAATCATGTGCTCGAATTGAATAAAGCTCTTTATGGTCTGAAACATGCCTATAGAGTCTGGTATGAAGGTTGTCTAAGTTTCTACTGGAAAATGGATTCAAAGGTAGTAAAATTGATAATACACTCTTCTTGAATAAAAGAGGTAAAGAATTTCTCATTATTCAGGTGTGTGTTGAAGATATAATTTTTGGGGCAACCTCTAAAGCAATGTTTGAAGAATTTTTTTTCACTTATGGGAAGTGAATTTGAAATGAGCATGATGGGATACTTAACTTTGTTCTTAGGGTTGCAGATCAGACAAGCCTCAAATGGTACATCTCTCTGTCTAGAAAAATACATCAAGGAGATGTTGAAGAAATTTCACATGATGGATGCAAATCCCATTGGTACTAATATGGGAACAAACTCAAAATTGGATACCGATGACTCTGGTCCTATGGGAAATGAGACTATGTATAGAGGCATCATTGGTTCATTGTTTTACTTGATAGCAAGGAGGCCTAATATTGTGTTCAATGTGGGTATGTGTGCTAGGTTTCAAGCTTGTCCCAAAGAGTCTCACTTGAAAGTTTCCAAGTGAATATTGACGTATCTGAAGAAGACTGGGGACCTTGTTCTATATTATCCTTTAGGATACTCATTTGAACTAGAGGGATACGCAAATGCTAATTATGTTGGGTATCAAGTTGATAGAAAGAGAATCTCCGGAATGGCTCATTTTCTTGGTTCTTCACTTATCTCCTGGGTAACCAAGAAGCAGAATTCAGTGGCAATTCTATACCTGCAGAAGAATATGTAGCTGTTGCATTTTGTTGTGCTCAACTTCTATGGATAAAAAAGCAGCTTCAAGATTTTTGAGTACTCACTCACACTATCCCGCTTTTGTGTGACAACACAAATGTTCTCAATATGACCAAGAATCCAGTTAATCATAATAGAATTAAGCACATTGATGTGAGATACCATTTTCCAAGAGAAAATGTGGAAAAGGAAAACATATGTATGCAGTATTACAAGACTGAAGATCAAATTCCTAACATCTTCACCAGGGCTTTGAGCAAGGAGTAGTTTAAGAACAACAAACTAAGACTGGGAATGCTGAAGATTATTTGAACCAATCTCATTCAAAGGCATCAAACCCTCATTGGCTATGATTAGGAGGCATGAATCCTTGATAAACTATTTTTCTTGTTTTGGTAAGATCAATCTTGTACCTTCTGCATATATACACTCATAATGAATTGCTGGAATAATGAAAGGCAATAACAGTTCTAAGATGATCATCTTCAAAGTACATAGAGGGACCTAGTCCATCTCAAAGGTTAGCACTGTTTACATTATTTTTGAACTACTAATGAGAACCGTTGTGACCGCCACGTATTTGTAATTTGTCATTCTGACCGTTGTCGCATCGTTTTAAGTCCAAGCGACCAATCTAATCAAAGGGACCAGACACACCATTTAATTTCCTTTTATACTTTTCCCCTCTTCTTTTCTTCCCAAAACATTCAAAATCTATTCCTCAAGTGTTCTGAAAACCCTAAAATTTGTTTTCTCTCTTTTCTATCTTCTCTTCTACAACATGTCTCAACCTCCTTCTACCTCCCAAATGATAATGGATGCCCTAAATGAAATCGACCCAGTAGCCTTATATTCTTCTTTCTGTGATCCTTCTCCAACAAAAATATCAACCATTCCTCCGGTTGACATTCCTTAATCAAGTAACAAAGCTCTTCTTTCTCTTGAATCTCCTCTAGATCTAAATGCTCTATTATATTCATCTCAACCATGTTCTTTTCTCTCCGTGTTTTCTGATCTTATATTTTATGGAGATCTACCTAAGAATAGGAATTCAAAGTCTAAAATTTTGGCCACCGGTGAGGAATTAGTAGTGAAGAACCTCCCAGAAATAAGGGAAGGGATAAAAATAGGGGAATGAGATAGATCTTAAAAGGATTTACGGAGAATTATGCACCTACGTTTGATAGAACCCCAAAAATTTTCCTACCCCCTATTTCCTCAACTGAAGAAGATGATGAGGACAATTTTCCTTTACGCTAGGCTATACAAAGAAGGATGGTTCCTATCTCTAGAAAAGGAAAGGTGAATATGACAGAAGATAAACATACAAGGCAATATTCTACAAGATGTGCATAACAAAAGTGTATGAATGATGCAATAAAAGCAAGAAAGGTTAGCACAACTGAAAGTAGAAGAAGAAGGAAGTCTAGATTGGAAGAATATGTAGTTATTGATGAAGGGGTAGTCGAAGTTTCAAATGAATAGGAGGATAGTGCCACTGTCTTAGAAGACATCATCTTTGCAATGGAAAAGAAAAGGAAAGAAGCACTTGGCTAGAAGAAAGAGAAATCAAAGTCTAGGAAGTCATTAGTAAAAAAAGGTGGTTGATTAAAAGGGGAGGATAAAGGAGACTTCTAAAAGGAAGAAAGACGTATCTTCCAACACTGAAGAACTTGTTTCAAAATCTGAGTTGAAGTCTTACAAGGGACCAGTTTCACAAAGTAAGAAATTGAAGGTTAAACAGAAGGTGACTAAAAAGAAAATTGTTGATAATTGAGACTACAAAAGGTTTTGAGTGGAAAGGTATTTGACCCTGAGATCATCACAAAACCAGGTATGAGCACTTTGGTTGATGCTGTTAAAATGAAATCATGGACTCAAATGTTCATGAACCATTATCCTATGATACTTGAGGAACATGTGAGGGAATTTTATTACAATGCTGAATTAACTGAGGACGAAAGCCTCTTTACACAAGTAAGTGACATAATATTTCACCTAAATGAGTAGAGACTAGGAGAAATTCTAAATGTACCCAAATAAGTGATCAGATCCATGGCAGAACAATTCAACACAATTCAGCAGAAAAAACTTTTTCAAGGAATGTGGGAAACTCACAAAGATGAACTATGAAGGTATTCCTAAGAAACTTTTAAAGGGGGGTTATCAATTGCTATTTGAGTTAGTCAACAAAGTACTCCATCCAAGATTTGAGAAAAGAATAGTTGGTTCTGCGACTGATGGAGGCACTTAGCAAGTTTTATCTCATTAATCTTCTAGTCCTTATTAGAGAACACGTGCACAAGATAGTTGTAACGGAAAAAGGAAAACATGGGATGGCGTATCGCTACTTCCTCACAAAACTATTCAAACATTTGGAGATTTCTCTTAGAGCAGGTACTGTAGGAACAGTGAATCAACCCTTCTCCATATACACTCTGGTTGAGTGTGACTGCATGGAAGGCCGACCAAGGCAAGTGAGAAAAATGTCTCAATTGGTAGTTGAGAAGAGCCAACTAAAGCGTGAGTTAGAGGAGATGACTGCCCTGGTGACCAAAATGAATGCAGAGATAGCCTTACTAAAGTCGCAGTTGACAAAGGCCCATATAGAGGGACCTGGTTCAGCCGAAGTCACTAAATTGAGGGCTAAGTATGAAACTCTATTGGCCCAAAATGCTGAACTTACAGAAAAGCTGATCAAAGCACATGATGCTGGCAATGATCATCTTACTCTTGTCATTCAATCCCTTACTCAAAAGCCTCCCTCTTCTTAGTCCCTTTCTTTGAGTTTTTTATCCTTTTCTGGGTAGTGTCCTAGGCAGGTTTCTCTTATCATTTTCTTTATATTGTTCTGAATGCTCTCCTTTAATGCAATGATATGGTTCTCTAGTTTTTCTATGGTCTTTCTTACTTTTATGCATTTTCTTTCTGCTTGTGTTGCCAATTGGCCACGATTCTACCATACTTTCTTACTGTTAATCCCTGTTTACTCTCTTTCTTTTTTATGATGCCAAAAGGGGGAAAATATGTGTATGCTTATGATTGGGTTGGCTTGGGAAAATTGAAAGGGAAGCAAGTGAAAAGGGACCTAATAGAGATGTCACATATAAGGCCAACATCATTGGACATAACCTACATTTTTTGCATTCCTGAAAAGTTCAAGAACACAACAAAAACAATTTCTCCAAAAATATTCTCCGACAGAACAACGAGGGACCTAATAGAGATGTCATCGTCTTAGTTGTTTTAGGTTTATATTTTAGCGCTTATCTTTGTAGATTTATTCCTCAGTAATAAAGTAATGAGATTATTGTCTTCTTTCAGTATTAATCATGAGTTATAGCTAGAGTTAGCTATGGTGAGTGGATGAATTCTAAGTCAATTATAGTTAGTTAATTTAGTGGGCAACACATTTGCTGCTTTGAGAGAGTTGAAGTCTAAATCAATTAGAGTTAGTTGATTTAGTGGGCAGAAGAGTTGTAGCTCTAAGGGGGAAGGGATTTAGAGTTAAATTCTTAGGTTTCAAGAGTTTATACTTTGAATCATTACTCATTTTTAGTTAAATGGAGTTTAGTTCAAATCCTATGAGGAGAGGTTGTGGTTTTCATCGCCCTTGAGCAAGGGGGTTTCCTCATAAACAACTTGTGTTGTTTACTTTATCGCCTCTACTTATTATCGATGTGTTTTCTGTGTCAAGGGACCTAGTCCATTGACTGATAGTGGATGCTTATTTTCTAACAGAGTTCTCAGGACCAGTAAGCATTTTTTCCAAGAACCACGACGCACTTGACAGGCTGTGGTCCCTTTAATGGTCGGTCAGTGGTGTTGTGGAAGGGCCTCGTCGGCTTTTAAGTTAGCGTCATTTTTGTCTTTTCCCCTATGCTTTGAGCACGTAAACTACACAGTTTTATTCAGTCTAAAACTAGTATTCTAGTCAGACATTACACAGAACCCTCATTCACCAAAACTTGAAGAAATAGGTGCCAATTTTCCAAGAACAAGCAGAGGTGTTCTTCAAGTTTCAGCCACAAAATCTTAAGGATTTCTCCATAAATTTCATTAACATGTATGTGGGATTTCACTAGTGGATTTCTTTCATCCACTAGGTCCCTAGAATTCAGTCCGATCCTTGATTCTCCATATCTTGTTTAGACCTAGGGTTATTAAAACCTTGGACATTTGTTGTGAATTAGCGGTTGTAGTATCCGTAATCGAATTAACTTGTTTCTTGAAAAGTTTGTTTAGTTCATTGCATGAAACTCAGAACCGTAGTTGTATAAATTCTCTCAGTTCATGAATTATACTTGCTAGGTCTATTAGACAGATAGTCATGCTCTAGATTTCGAATGACACATTATTAGTACATAAATGCTGCATTTTCATATTGCATGTCATTATTTTGAGCTATTTAGTATTTCAATTATATTTGTGTCATATACATATTCAGTTGGGAGTAGACTTAGCACTGAGTTTGACTAGCGTTCAACGTACCCTTATAGTCCCAGAATTACGTGTCACTATATTTTTATAAGTCACCTTTGTTGGGCATCAGATTTAGTGATCACGCCAGCCATGCCTTTATACCCCTGGCATGGTATACTGTGTCTTATCGATGGGGTGTATACATTGAACTCCACGTTTAGCTCACGTGGTTTATGTCGATTAATAGTATCTCCCACAGTCAGACTCTTAGTGCATTTGACTAGGTTTTCAACATATAATTCAGCATTTAGTTCACCATGTTACTTTCATGATTAGTACTTGGTCATTGCATTGAGTTTAGCTTTTTAGTTATGTTTCAATATTTACATTTTTGCTTAGTTTATGTCATTTCATAGTTATGCTTTGTTCAACTTATATATATTTGTTTAGCTTAGTATCTATATCTTGCATGGTTAGTACATTTTAAATATTGACGCTTACTCTGTGCAACATCCTTTCATGATGTACGTTCATACTCTGGATAGCATCCAGATCACGCTTAGATCGATTCTTGGTCCACATTCAGCAGCTTCATTGGTGAAACCTCACAATTCGAGGACAACATACATGCTTTTATTTTAGTCTTTATATTTCATTTTCAGTTTAGTAAGAGTTAACTAGGGGGCATGTCCCAACAACTCAATTCAGTTAGAGGCTTTTCAAACATATTAGTAGATGCAACTTGAGTTGTAAAGTGGGTATTCTCCATTTTCAGTTAGCCACTATTTTAGCTTCTGCATAGTATATGTTTTTTTCATGTTATTCTCAGTATGCTTGATATATATCAGACACAAGGTTAGCTTGGGGTCACTTTTAATCCTAGGTCCCGTGTTACGTCAAGGGGGTAGCCTCGGTTCTTCACAATCAAATGCTTGGATGATCATGTGCAATATTTAAGGTTGATCTTTGATATTTTAAGAATTGAAAAGTTGTATGTGAATTTAAAAAATGTTCTTTTTGTGTGGACCTTGTTGGTTTCCTTGGATATTTTGTAATCTCAAAAGGAGTTGTGGTGGATGATGAGAAAGTAGAGGCTATTAGGAGTTCGCCGACTCCCAAGTCCATAAGTGTTGCTAGAAGCTTCCCTGTGTTAGAATATTTTTAAAAGAAATTTTTAGGGGTTTTAGTTCTCCAGCAACTCCTCGAAATGAGTTCATCAAGAAGGATAAATCACTCATTTGGATTATAAAACAAGAGAACAAATTTAAAATCTTAAACGAGAAACTTAGTTATGCTACTATACTTCAACATGCCAATTTTGAGATGTTGTTTGAATTAGAGTGTGATGCTAGTTGTGTAAGCTTTAGTGTGTTATTCATGCAAGAACTAAAGACCATAGTTTACTTTAATGATAAGTAAAGAGGATGAACATTGCAATATTCGGCCTATGAAAAGGAACACTATGCCCTTGTGAGAGCTTTAGCAAATTGACCGCATTATTTGTCGCATAAGAAATTTGTGATCAGGACATATCATATAAGGGTTCAAAATAATCATAATAAAAGTCATGCCACATGAATATAATTTATTGACTCTTTTTCCTTATGTGATTAATTATCAGTAAGGAAAAGAAAATATTTTTCCAACTGTTTTATCTAGAAGATATGCATTGATATATACCTTGACTTCTAGATAGATGGGTTTTGAGAGTTTGTTGAGTTATATTCTAATGATGATGATTTTTGAAAAGTCTGTGGAGAGTGTCAAGTGAATTTGAATACTTTTGTACAAGTTCTTAAGAAGGGTAAAAAATCTAGAACACCTCGATTTGAGTTGAATGGTGACTATTTGTTTAGGAATGGAATGCTTTGTGTAACTATGTTTTTAAGGAAAGAGTTATTGGTGAAAGAACCACACAATGAAGGCTTGATGGATCATTTTTAGTGTAAAAAAACATAGCTATTCCTAGTGGCCGTTGGCTCGAAATTTCCCTGGTCATTTTGTTTTTGGCGTCTGTAGGACTAGGAATGGAAAGGATAGAATCTTTGTATTTACATCCTAAAGCTAGAGAAATACCATAAAGACTATAACAAGTAGTGGATAAAGAAAAGAAAAGAGATGGGCCTAGTTTGAGCAAAAATTCTCTCCTCAAAGATCAACATGAATTTGTATCTAAAGTTCCACATTTGATTGATAAAAATGAATAACACTTCCACACTGATGAACATAAAAGAAAGAGTACTCGAGGGTCCTTCCAAAACATCTTTTGAGTGCCATTTCAATGATGGACATCCCAATCTACAAACAAAATTTTCTTAATCCCAAAATAAGGCTGCAAAGTAAATTAACCAAATAATATGTAAAACCTTCTATTTGATCCACAAATCTGATTATATCAAAGGTTTTACAAAAAGGTTTGAACCTTTGATTATTTTTGTGAATAAAATAAAACGTTTTACATATTATCTAGTTAATTTCATAGCAACCTGATTTGGGGATTAAGAAATTTTTGATTGTTGATTGGGATGTCCATCATGGAAATGGCACTCAAAAGTTGTTATGTTGTTATGGAACAATCCTTGAGTAATCTTACCTTCTATGCATAGGTATAGTCTTTATGGAATTTCATTACCTCTTGATGGCTTCACGATGTAAATACGCTCATATGAAAAATAATAAAGGAGTGTTCAATTTTAATAATGAAGGATATGATGGAATATCAGACTAGCAGTGAATATCTACACTAATTGAAAGTTCCACCGGAATTGATAAGTAGTACCTGTGATAAATATTCCTAAACGTCAACTTGAATATGTTTTAACTGGACTAACCTTCAACTGTATTGTGTTTTTACTTTTTCAATATAGATTATTTATTATCAGTAAAAGCTACTAATATTATTCAATATGAGTACATTAAAAGGAACGTACTGCGTCATTATGAAGGAATAATATTATTTTTTGCTATGTGTATTTAATCTAATTATTTCTTCCAATGATGTAGTAGAAGAATTGGCGCGATTGGTAAGGTGTTTGTCAAGTGACAAGGAGGTCGAGTGTTTGAGCATTGGAAACAACCTCTAACATAAATGTAGGATAAGATTGCATAACACAATTTGTATGTCTTTCCACAATCCACTCTAAAATTGCCTCCTTCCTAACAACATGCCCCTCACTACACTTTCAATTTCATTGTGGAATGTCATTCCTTACTAACAAACACTTTATAATCTCACCCAATTCGTGGTTGCTTTATGCTCATTTGTTGGAACTTATTGCTTTATGCTCATTTGAACGATCGAGATTAGAATAAACATGTAATTTTTTAAAAGTTTGTGTAGCTTCTCAATAATATATGTGGTCGTAAACAAATCCTAGTATGTTTTCCTTTTTTAAGATGATTGAATTCCATACAAGTGCTATATTATTAAGTGACTTGATTAAGAGAAAATCTTCAAAAGTTACCTAAAATAGTGTTCTTTCCCTTCATCAACTATGTGGTGCTAAGTTCTAGATTTGATATTCAACCAATATATGCGCAATAGTGTTCTATGATGTATATCATTGTACCACATCTATTAAAAACATCAATTTTATTTACAATGGCAGGGTTAAAACTGGTATTGTACCACTAGCTTTTGTTGTTCTTTACCTACATAACATGTTTCTTAAGGAGGAGTAGAAGACATGCTTTTATCTGGATGAGATATAACAAAAGAATATTCTAGGAAAATTATTTGTTTGGATGATACTTGGAATGCATTGGATATGCATTTACTGTGCGAAAGGGCATTTATTACCTATTTAAGCGTGTAAGCAAAATGAAGACGAAAACGTGATATTATTTATTTTGATTTACCTTTGTGTAATTGTCAACATTGTGTTTCCTCATTCTCCAATATCATCATATTATAATATTGATTCTGTGTGACAAAAAACTGAGTGAAACACATTTATACCATTTAGATCATTGTTCATTGTGAAAACCGGAAGACAATATGACCTTCACCTAAGTTTGATAAACAATTGGTTAGCTTTTGAATTTCTATTCTTATGAACTAGCAGAAAAAAATTTGTAAAATTTGCGATGATATAGGTTTTCAAGAAGAACTTTTAACCTGCTATATGTATGAAAATGTTGACATGCTCCAGCAACTTTCTCTCTCTCTCTCTCTTTCTCTCTCTCTCTCTCTCTCTCTCTCTCTCTCTCTCTTTCTCGTTCGCACATGCTTTGTAGCATGAAAGGGCCATCACAAAACCTAAAAGCCATGATTTTCTAATTCATACTTATTTTATCACCTTGTGCCATATCTATTTGTTCTTTGTAAACCTCAAACATTCTCTCAATCCCAAACCCCTTATTTGTGGTTTAGTTATTAATTCTAATGGATAAGTCGATCTTTTCACACAAGAGGTTGTTCCTCTTAAAGTTGATTGCTAGTTAGATTTGTTATACTCCATTTTAACTGGCATCAAATAGTGTACAACATATGAGTGATTCCTAAATTATTAACTTACGGAGTCGCCACCTAATTATTTTTAAGGTAAATGACGATACCTATATAGTAAACTTTGGTAACGCTAAAGTTAACTCTACTTAATGGTCTACTAACTTTTGTGATTCTAGGTAAGGGTTGTAGTTATCCTAAAGGGATGGTGTTAAGCATCCTATAAGATTCGCTAAAAATGAGTACCCGTCAAACTTAGGTTAGTTAATTTAAAAATAAATTCTCAATTACGTGCAAGTGCAAAAGATTATTATTTTTTTGAAAGCAAGAAACAATGAAATATCAGTCGTAAGCTTTGCTGACATTATACATCCTCTATAATTAACTTACCCACATACTTGTACTAAACAGAATATGTGCAAAGGAAAAACAGAATGTTGAGAAGTGATGGATACAGATGATCTACATAACATTTTCTAACAAAACAAACTAGTTATCAATCTCTCAAAAAATTTGTTTCTAACAAAAAAAAAAAAAAACTGACAAAAAATACAAATTCCATAAGATCTGACCAACCATTTTATGTAATTATCTAATACTAAAACCAAACATTATTCAAAATCCAGGTTTTAAATCGTGAAAGGAACATAATTTCATATCGCAAACAAGACATAAATACATTCTTTAGCATCAATTAAACTTAATAAAGCTAATCATCAGACATGAATTTTCAGAGCTAACCATAGTATAGTTCATCACACAAATAAAGAAATAGAAAAAAGGGAGAAACAAATGTCACCTCTTGCGGGGTAGTAAACAAGGCTTTTGGTTGCAGATCTATTCTCGATAAAGAACGACGAGATTAAACAAGTTCAAACCTAAAAGTCACAATAAAAAGTCAAAAAAAAAGTGGCTGAATCCAAAGTGCGCCGGCTAAAGGTTTTTCCCTCAAAATTGGAGCTATATGTGAGTATTTATAGTCGATTTAAAACTAAGGTTCATAGTTTGGGTGGCATTTTGATTCTTTTTAGATTTCAAAAATCAGTAAAAACAAGTGTTTGGATTCGAACGTTTGAAGTTTGTCACCAACTGCATCCTAGAAAAGCAATAGGAAAAAAAGAGGAAAAGTCTCAAGTAAAGATATCAAAATTGTGTTATCTCTTTGATGTTTGATTCGTTGAAGGGCATGTGACAAAACTTGCACCAAAACAGAGGCAACCAAATATGTTGATGGAGGAAGACTGTTTGGAGTTTTGGTCAAATCAGAAGAAAGAAAAAGGGATGTTGTTACTGACTTGATATTTCAATATTAGGGTTTATGAAGTGAAAGGACTTTTTGGGTTATAAAAATATTATATGGGTTGATTTATTGTTTGGGCTAGAAATGTCGGCAGACTTATTTGGGTTTTGACTGAATTTTCTTGGTCTTTTTCTTTCTTCTTTTTTGAAAAAATTATTTTGGGCTTCTAACTTAATAACTAATACAATATATAATATGATATGATGACAACTACTAGTTTATAAAATAAAAATATCAATATTACGATTTTGTACTAATATAAAATATAAATACAAAATATAGACTTATAATAAATTTAATAAGTAAGAAACTTGCAATAAAATGACGACAATCGATTATTTAAGAAAAGAGGTGTAAAAAGTGATAATACAACAAAACATACAATTTTAGTAGTGATTAGAAAATTGTGAAATAACAATAACAAAAGTAATAACAAATAGTCGTTGTAGTAAGAATAGTTGTGAAAAAAAGGCAATTTGATACATTATTAATTTAGAAGCTCGAAAACAATGAATTAGAAGAAATGAGGGTCAAAATTGGCTATCAAAAATATTATCAACTCTTCATCCCTTTTTTGGAATCTTAACTAGAGATGAATAGTGGAACAAAACTAGAAACCTAAATGCAAGTGATATTACATCATTTTCCCGCTCTGTATCTCCTTGTCTAGTTAATACAATGCCAACCAGGATATTTCATATGTTGCTTTTGTGGCAGAGTACTCTGTCAAATCTTTACAAAGTCATGTAATTTGTATCACTAAGAGTACTCATTTTCCAGACCACATGATAAAGAAATTACCCTTTGGAAATATCAATTTTTTTTTAACAAAAATCCTTTCTTTCATCAACACAATAGCTCATCACACAATGGCTGAGAGGAAGAGAAAAGTAATATTTTTCAAGACTAGAAGATTTCTAGTGGAGATGATGAAGAAATTACCCCCTTGTCAATATTACATTTTTTAAAACATCAATCCTTTGGTGCATGTACACAATAGCCCAGCACACAATGCCTAAAATGAATAGAAGAGTAGAATTTTTGAAAACAGGAAAAGGACGACGTGCATAAAAAATACAGATTATATGTGTGTGGTTACAAAGAAGATATAGATATTGCGCAAGGTGTTGAAGAAACTGTAGAACATAGAGTTGTGACTTTCAGCTTTCCTAACTGATTTTCCACCTTTCATGCTAAACGAGAGAAAATTTACTGATGCATGTCAACTTTTTTACACTGAAAGCATGTAAGAGAGTCTTCTAGAAAATCTGTATCACAAAAAATTTCCTAAATTATATTGTATAAGTTCATATAGAAAATAAGAAATTTAGAAGTAGAGAAACTCTTCATTTTTCTTAAGAGAAGCCCATATTTCCCTTTAGTTTTGGCAATGATCTAGATGCTATCAAAGTGCTCATTCAGATACTTTTGTTGCACGAAATTGAGATTACCATATGAACAAAATGAAGAATGGGGGGCAAAATGTCATCAAGTACACAAAGCTAAGTCGTAATCAGCAAAATCAAGTTTTTATCTTCTTTTAGCTAATATGATTATCTTTTATAATACAATACCATTGTACTATTAAAGCCAATGACAATACAAGTTTCCTCCCTGTCATTGTAAATAAAGAACAAGCAATGTGTTCTGCTTCTCTTTTTGCTAATCAAAAGGTGGTTCATCTTTATGCATATTCTATTCAAGGTTATTGTTTTCTACTTTATTCTTATACCATTACACACAATCTACGTTTTCTTCTTTTTAACATGAAAAGAGATAAATTATGTCATGACCCACGGTACCCCCTAGATATAACAAGGCATACAAGACCCCGAGAGCCCTTATACTAGCCTCTTAGCATATCATAACATAAAGTAATAAAAAATGGTGCATAAATTTAAAACATTTCAATACAATAAAAATCTTTCAAAAAATTTGAGAAAGTCTAGTACAACTGTCTCAAGCCAACTAACAAACATGAATAAATCTTTGGACACAACCAATACAATAGTCCAAATCTTAAAAGAAAGACATAAGGTAAAGTGATGATCAAACCCTCGAATGCTATGATAACTCACCAAATTATAACTCCTTGATCAACTATGAACCTAGCCATGAATGTGAGAATAAATGTCGCCGGACCCTACATTTGGATAAGAAATGTAGGCAAGAGTATGCGTTAGTAAAAACATGTACTAAATATGATAGCTCGCATAAACAACATAAACATAAGCATTAGTCAACATAAGACATAAAGCATGATCAATGCATATAAATCATCATTATGAAAGAGGAATACTTCCTTAAGTAACCTCAGTTGAGCTTAGCCAAGACTTAGGTCATCCGCCTTTAGTCATGCTTACATTAGAGAAGGCATTTCTAGCAACACTCCAAGCTAATCATCTTCATAATGTAATCACATCATTCATATTTACTTTTAAAGACATGGGGATTAGCCTCTTTGCCTAAATTATTAAGTCTAATGGGTATTCGACTCTTGCCTTACTTACTTTAAGATCATGGGTACTCACCTCCATAATCACATCATATGACACGGGTACTCGCCACCACATCAATCGATAAGGATCATGGGTACTCGCCTCGATGTCCATTAATAATAATAGGAACATGGGGAATCACCTCTTGTTCATATCGAAGGAGTATGGGAAATAACCTCATATCCTTATCATATGGAGATCAAGGGTAGTCGCCTCTAACGTCATTATTTACGTAGTTTTTAGTCTATATTCATTTTAGGTGAGTAATGCTTTCAACCATTCATGTAAGTAAACCTTTCACATTCATACAATAATGTTTAGAAATTCATTGTAGGAAGTATCCCTTCCATATTACAATATGAATAATCTCCAATTCATAATCTAGGCTTTACTTTCAAAGCACTACATCTCATGATCATCATCTATGCTTTAATCTTGAGCAATTAACATCATATTTGTCATATCTGCTTCAATCTCAAGCAGTTCTACTCATAATTCATCAATCTTATAAGGAGATATCTAAACCCATAAAGTTTCCCTGTAAGGCATCAAACCCAATTTCATGAATTCTAGGTTAGAAACATGGAATAGGCATGGGTACATGTAATTTCATCCTAAACACATGAAACTGTACTAATTCAATCCATAAACAATCATAGTCCACTCATTTGGATAAACATTCATCGTAAGCCATAACATTGGAAGAAACCCTAACTAGCATTGGGGATATAGACTTCACAGTAGGAGAATTCTAGGGACCTCAATGGGAGAAAGGATCCCATGGATGAAATGCCATCATACCTTAGTCACAAATCCCACAAAAGCTTGAAGATTGGGTGACTTGACCTTGACCTACATTCAATCTCTTCTTTCTTCTTCCACCTTCTAGAGAGAGAATATTTGAGAGAGAGTTTAGGTTTTCTTTTCGGAATTGAGATATTGACTTAATTGGGTGAATTCAGGGGTCTAAAATACTTATATAGGTGGTCTAGGTAGAGGCAAAACTACATCACTTCCATTTAATTAAGGCTAGAAAAGACCCATAAGCCCCTAAAAAAGCTGCTAGCTGAGGACCCACGGACCCCTAATTGATGGATCGTCATCACGACGACGGACCATCCTGTACGTCCGTCATTCGGTTGTTAGAGACTTGCCTTTTGGGCCTTGGACCTACAGAGCATCGACCACGGACTATAGTTTGACTGATGATCTGTTGGTCAGGTCGTGGTCCTGATATCTTAAATATGGTTAGACAGTCAACCACGGACCACTTCCTAAGGTATGTGGGTCAATCCAAGGGTCGTGGGTGGCCGAGCATGGATGAGACATGCAGTTCTCTAAAAGCTGCAGTTTTTGCTCTTTTGAATACGAGGTGTGACATTATCTCCCCCTTGAGATCATTCGTCCTCGAATGAGATTCTAGGCATATTTCTAATTAACAGGACTCAAGACTAGCAACCCATTATGCATATATTTCATCTAAATGCATACAACCGAGGAGGAAGCATAAACTCCAAGATAAACATACTTAATGCACCATATAGAAGTAGGAACTACATCTAACAACCCAATATGTATAAAATTTCAGATTTCATCCATTCAAGGAGGAACTACCATCTCCAAATAGAAGAATAATGCTCAACACAATTTCATGGAGCCTACATGCAATTTATACACAAAACACATATTCAAAGAGGAAATCTCCATTCCAAACTAAGGCATGCTCAACAACTCATCTAATGATGTATATAAGCAACTCATACTCAATACTCAACAACATGAGGAAAATAAATCATAAAAGCCATTTTCATTCAAAACTTAATGTTTTTCATGAACATGCATTTTAAGAAAATCATGGAAACAAATAAAGCACACATGACTTCAAACAAGAGCAAACCAAGAAAACTCTTTACCTCAAGCTAGAATAGGAGGAAAAAGATGAGGATTCCGGGACATCATATCGGCTTCGGTCTCCTAAGTAGATCCCTCAACAAGATCGTTTCTCCATAACACTTTAATGGAAGAAACCTCTTTGTTCCTCAATTTCCTAACTTGCTAGTCTAGATTCTCAACTAGAACTTTTTCATACAAAAGGTTCTCTTTAACTTCCAACCCTTCTAGGGGAACTATTGATGTTGGATCTACGACATACTTTTTCAACATAGACACATGGAAAACCGGATCCAACAATGTCAACTCATTTGGCAAAACAATCTCATATGCAACCTTACCACACGCCTTAAAATTTGATATGGGCCTACAAAAGAGGGACTAAGCTTCCCTTTCTTTCCAAACCTAATTACACCCTTCATGGGTGAGATTTTCAAGTAAACCCAATCAAGCACAACAAATTGAAGGTCTCTCCTTCTAACATCTACATAAGACTTTTGTCAACTTAGGTTTGTTCTCAACCTTTCTCAAATGAGTCGAATATTCACTATAGCCTCATGAACTAACTCGGGTCCTATCAAGGCAACCTCACCCACCTCAAACAAACCTATTGGAGATCTACACCTCCTACCATAAAGGGCTTCAAATGGAGCCATACTAATAATAGAATGGTAGCTATTATTATAGCCATACTCAATCAATGGAAAATGGTCATCCCAATTACCCTTAAAATCAATCACACAAGCTTTCACCATGTATTCAACAGTTTGGATAGTATGCGCTGCTTGCCCATCGGTTTGTGGTTGAAAAGTTGTTCTAATCTTAACCTTAGTCCCAAAACCCTTTTGGAAAGACTTCCAAAACTGAGAAGTAAATTGGGTACCTCTATAAGAGATAATGGACAAGGGCACTCTATGTAACCTTACCATCTCACTCAAATAAAACTTAGTATAGTCTTCCACCAAATAAGAAACCTTGACAAGAATGAAATTGGCCAACTTCTTCATTCGGTCGACTATAACCCAAATTTAATCATATTGTCTCTGAGTTCGTGGCAACCCTACTATGAAGCCTATATTTAAATCTTCCCACTTCCAAGTACGAATGATACTGTCTTGGGATAAACCTCCCAGTTTCTGATGCTTAACCTTCACTTGTTGACAATTTGGATACTTGGCCATAAATCCCGCAATATCCTTCTCCATCCTATTCCACCAATAGATCTCCCATAAATCCTGGTTTATCTTAGTGGCTAACGGGTGAATATAATACCAAGAACTATGGGCTTCAGATAAAATATGTTCCCTTAAGTCATCAACATAAGTAAAACATAACCCACCTTGATATCTAAGGACACTATCTCCCCTTTGGGAAAAAGCCTCAATGGGCTTTCTAAGTACCGCTTCTTTTAATTCTACCAAAGTCGGATAAAGACATTTCTTTGCCTTAACATACGCGACAAAAAATGATTCTGACCCTTTATGAACTATGACACCACCCTTGGCGGAGTTAACCAATGGAACACCCAATCTGGCCAATCTATGGACATCTCGTGCTAACTTTTTTCTATCAGCATCAACATATGCACCACTACCCATTGATATTTGTCTAAGAGCATCCACTACTATGTTTTCCTTACCGATGTTCTACAGGATACTCATATCACAGTACTTTAATAATTAGAGCCAACTTATTTGGCAAAGATTCAAGTCCTTTTTGGTAAACACATTGTAAACTCTTATGGTCGGTGAAAACATCAACATGAACCCCATAAAAATAATGTCTCCAAATCTTTAAGGTAAATACCACCACCGCTAATTGAAGGTCATGGGTAGGATAGTTCTTCTCGTGAACCTTTGTTGGCCTTGAAGCATTGGCAATCACCTTACCATTGAACATGAGAACACTTCCCAACCCAACTCTAGAGGCGTCAAAATACACCACAAAGCCTTCCGTACCTTCTGATAAAGTCAACATCGAAGCGGAAGTAAGTCTATCTTTCAACTCTTGGAAACTTTTCTATCAAGCATCTGACCATATAAACTTGACCTTGTTTTGAGTCAAAGCCATCAATAGAGAGGCAATAGTAGAAAACCCCTCAACAAATCTTCTCTAATAAATGGCCAAACCCAAGAAACTTCTACTATCTGTCGGTGATAGAGGTTTAGGCCAACTCTTGACCGCATCTGTGTTCTCTGGATCTACCCTATACCCTTGCTTTAAACAATTGGCCAAGAAAGGGTAACGAACCTTAACCAAAATTCACATTTGCTAAACTTTGCATAAAGTTGTTTGTCCTTGAGAATTTGCAATACAATCCTCAAATTATCAATATGCTCATTCTCACTTCTCGAATAGATCAAAAAATCATCTACGAACACAATTACATACATGTCAAGGTATTGTTTAAACATCCTATTAATCAAATCAATGAATACCGCCAGAGAATTAGTCAAACCAAAGGACATCACCAAAAACTCATAATGACCATATCTGGCTCTAAAAGTTGTTTTCGGCATATCTTCTTCCTTCATCCTCATTTGGTGATAACCCGACCGGAGATCAATCTTAGAAAAATAACTTACCCTTTGAAGTTGATCAAATAAATAATATATTCTTGGAAGAGGATATTTGTTCTTAATGATCACCTTATTCAATTCTTGATAATCAATACACATATGGAGTGAACCATCATTCTTCCTAACAAACAACACCGAAGCACCCCATGGAGAGATACTAGGTCGGATTAAACCCTTATCCAACAAATCCCTCAACTGGTCCTTCAACTCCTTATGTTCTGTCGGACACATTTTATAAAGATTAATACGGATAGGTTGTGTATCTGGGAGAAGGTCAATACCAAAATCTATTTCCCTTTCATGAGGAATATCGGGTAAATCATCAAAAAACACTTCTAGAAATTCATTTACAATTGCGACTGACTCAAGAATAGAGATTTTGGAATCCACATCCCTCACCCTCACTATATGATAGATACAACCTTTAGAAATCATTTTCCTAGCTTTAGGTAAGAAACAAATTGACCTCTAAGCATAGAATTTCCCCCATTCCACTCAAGGATAGGCTCATTTGGAAACTGAAATTTGACTATTCTAGTCTTACAATCAATAGAGGCATAAAAAGAATGCAACCAATCCATACCCAAGATAACATCAAAATCTAGCATGTCTAGCTCTATCAAATCAACAAGAGTGACTCTATAGGATAAGGAAATAGGACATCTCCTATAGACCCTCATAGCCACCAAATAATCACTAACATGGTTAAATACAAAAAAAGGTTCTAACAACACATCGGGAAGTATATCAAATCGCATAGCCACTAACAGCATAACAAAGCACAAAGTAGTATCGAGATCAAGCAAAGCATATACATCAAGTTGAAAGATTTTTAACATATCGATCACCACATCTGGGGAACTCTCCTGATCACCTCTTGTCTTCAGTACATAGAAACGATTTTTCTTAGGAGCATTCCCACCCGAGTTACTTGGACAAGATGAAGGGTAGGGTTGAGACCTACGACGAGTGTCTCCCTTATTTCTATTAACCGAAGGACAATCCTTTATCTTATGATCTTTTTTACCATACTTGAAGCAAACATTAGAAAATGCTAGACACTTCCCATCATGATTTCTCCCACATTTAGCACAAGTGGGCATCGAAGACCTAATACTATCTCCTTGAGGTTTTCGGTTAGACACCCTTTAATTACTAGGTCTCGGAGGAGCATTGTGGAACCTTTCCAGGAGGAATTTTGTCGGAACCTTGAATGACCTCGTCCACTGGACCTAGAATAGGAAAATTTTCCATCATCCACTATTGCCCTATTTGCCTCTCTAGATCTTTCCTTCAACTTTTCCTATTTGAATTGTTGAGTATGCACCATAAGGCGGGAAATTTCCATGTCATGGACAAATATAGTGATGCGGCACTCTTTGACTACCATGTCAAAAACACCCGACACAAACTTATTCATCTCGGCCCTACGATCTGCCACAATAGAAGGAGCATGTTTTGATAATTGAGTGAACCTCAAAGCATATTCCCTTACACTTTTATTTCCTTGTCTAAGATTAATGAACTCAAGCACCTTGGCCTCCTCTCTCATCTCAAGAGAGAAGAATCGATCAAGAAAAACACTTTTGAACCTTTCCCATTCTTTAGGACCCACTCCTTATGGCCTTGCCTCCTTCCATTGATTAAACCGAATCTTAGCAATCCCTTTGAGTTGATAAGCGGCCAATTACTCCTTCTCTACCGGATTCACTCCTATAATAGCAAGTATCTTGTAGACCTCATCAAAAACTTTTGAGGATCTTATTCAGCTTTGGTGCCATAAAATTCGAGAGGGTTCATCCTTCTAAAGTCCCTCACTCTTGATAACGTTGTACCCACATTTGGGATCACGGGGACTACCACCTCTCTATTGTCTTGAGTCGTCTCTCTATTGCCTTGAGTCATCTCTCTATTGTATTGAGTCGTCATAAATTGAGCCAATACATGGAAAGCTAACCTAAACTCTGTATTTGTCACATTGTGAGTCAAATGATCAATCGGAGCTTAAGGAGGAGCTTGGGGAGGAACTTCTTGATTCAGATTGTCTCCCTCAATCGTTCTAGAATAATCCCTTCTAGTAGTCATATCCTGAAAACCATCGAGTAAGGATTAGGAGATACACCTTATATAGGTAAACTTCATGGCACGAGTTAGAGAAATGACGAAGTGAGATTTCCTAATAGCCTCTCAGTCATAAATGTGCGCACTTCACACATATGAAAAAGACTCTACTAGACGTGGCTTGAGACATCCTAGAACCATTCTAAACTTTGTTCTCTAATTACAAAATTTGTCACGACCCAGGGTACCCCTTAAATGTAACAAGGCATACAAGATCCTGAAAGGTCTCATACAAGACACTTAGCATATCATAACATAAGGTAATAGAAAATGGTGCTGAAATTTAAAACATTTCAATACAATCAAAGTCTTTCATAAAATGAGCAGAATTCTAGTACAATTGTCTCAAGCCAACTAACTAACATGAAGAAATCTTGGGGCACAACCCATGCAATAGTCAAACTCATAAAAGAAAGACATACCGTAAAGTGGTGATCAAATCCTCGAATGCTATGAGGACTCACCAAATCTTCACTCCTTGATCACCTATGAACCTAGCCACGAGTGTGAGAAGCAATGTCGCCAGAGCCTACATTTGGATAAGAAGTGTAAGAAAGAGTATGTGTTAGTGCAAACATACACTAAATATGATAGCTTGCATAAACAACATAAACATAAGCATTAGTAAACATAAGACATTAAGCATGATAAATACGTATAAAACATCATATGAAAGAGGACTATTTCATTAAGTAACCTCACTTGACCTTACCCAAGACTAAGTTCATCCGCCTTTAGTGATTCTTACATTATAGAAGGCATATCTAGAAACACTCCAAGAAAATCATCTTTATAACATAATCACATCATGCATACTTACTTTTAAAGACATGGGGATTAACCTCTTTGCCTAACATAGAAAGGCTAATGAGTATTCGCCTCTTGCCTTACTTACTTTAAGAACATGCGTACTCGCCTACACAATCACATCATATGACACGAGTACTCGCCTCAACACCATTTCATAAGGATCGTGGGTAGTCTCTGTAATATCTCCCAAATTGAAATAGCTAGGAAGGAGTTAAGAACTGGAAATAGTCATTTTTGGAAAGAACGAAAAATCTGGAAAATTGTTGAAGTTAGGAAATGTGAGTTTTTGGTCAACTTCAAACAACCATAACTCCTAGATCAGAATGAGTTAGGTTTAGATCCAGATATCGTTGGAAAGCTCTTGGAATGATCTTTCCAATTCCGCCAAGTTTGGACGATTCTGAGTTCGTATGAGTAAGTTATACCCTTTGGAAGTAGGGTTGTTGGATTAAGGAAATGTCCAATCCGAATTTTTAAAGGGTATTTTCGTCTTTTCATGGTCCTATTATTTTAATCCATTTTTAGGAGTTTAATATGGGTCAAATCAAATTTTAGTCAGTTTTAAAATTTTGAATTTCATGCTAGGGCTAAGGAGAAGAGAAAAGAAGAAGGAGAAAGGGCAAGCTTCATCAAGGTAGTCGAGATTAGCTTGTGGATTTCGTCGGGGGTGATCCCTACAAGGTATGTGAGATCACATATCGTTGGGTTAATTCGCCCATGCACCAATCATGATTTTATTTAAGCGAATTTAAGTTCTTGAAAGCTTAGAAATTGAGTTCTTGAATGGGTTTGTTGGTGTTTCCTTAGATTCTTGATTCGTTGAATTCGTTGAGGAGTTGTTTGATCCTAATCTGTGAATTTAGGTTGGATTTTGAGTAGAATCTGATGTACTATGAACATTTAATCGATTCTAAGTGTTGGATAAATGAATCCACAAAGTTTAGAGGGTTTAGAGCTGAAAAACGAAAAAGAAATTTCGTCGAACGAAATTGGGAGGTGGTGGTGCGTCGCGGAGTTTGTTCCCAGAATTGGGAATTTTCGTTTCACGTTGCAGTGCCGTCACAGAGTCTTCTACCTCAAAAGCCATTTTTGGAATTAAATTTTAAAAGCTTCTCCGTGTCCTGAACCCACCCTCAAATATTGATTTTCGGTTGTTTCTCATGTTTAGCTATCCAAAATCACTCCTAAACATCATGCGATATATCCAATCACAAATCACAATCCTTGAAATCCATAATTCAATTCAAGGACCAGCTAAGAGTCAAGTCAATAGCAATTAAGGTCAAAGTCAAGGGAAGTCTTTCAAAGTTTTCGAAAGTCTTTTATAAATGCTTTAATTTTATTTTAAGACTTAAAGTTCAACTTGAGTAAAGAGTAAAGTTTGAAGTCTATTTTTTTCAAAAGTATATGAGGACTATATATTACCAAAGGGTTTAAAATGTTTTCACATTTAAACAAGAAATGAAACCTCGATTTCCAAAGGGCCTTCGGGCAAGTTTTCAGGAAAGAGTAATCGCTTTCTAAATGAAGCACTTTGATTTCCAAGATAGCCTTTGAGATAAGTTTTTGAGCACTAATCTCAAATCATTGAAGAAGTATGTTTTTTTAATCATAAAGAGCTAGTATCATATTTTGTGAGTAGTATTAAGCACCGATATGGGGAGCGTTCAGAGAACCCACAGCCCCCATAAACCATGTGGTCATCATGGATAGAAAAGGGTCATACTTTTTAGATGAATCATTTTCACATAGACTAGTGGATCCACTTAGTAGTTCAGGTCTTATACTTGTGGCAAGGTATATGATGCACTGGCAGCGTGAGGAAGATCGTTGTATCATCACTATAGCTCTTAAGTAATGGTTGTCGGTTAGAGAAACTCCCACATAAGTTATTTGTATTCTTATATACACATTTATTTGTATTTTTACATACATTTCAGAGTTTTAATGTATCTTTGCATACGCCCAGAGTTGACATCATGTTTTAAACAACTTTTCTTTATATTGCACTTGTTTTAAAATTGCTTTATATTGAAATGAGTTCAGTTATGTTGAGTTGAGTTGAGCTAGGTAAGTTCTTTAGTTTCTTTTCAAGGTTAATTTGTGTTTAGCATTCCAACTCGCATACTTGTACATTCAATGTACTGATGCCAGTTGGCCTGCATCATAATATGATGCAGATACAGGTAACTAGGATTTGCATCCGGTGCATTGTTGATCCATAGCAGTTCAGAGTCTGTTGGTGAACCTCTTTGCATTCTAGAGGACTCATTTTCATTGCTTTCAGTTTTAGTATTAGTTCATTAGGATGTCATGGGCATGTCCCGACATCAATCTCAGTTGTTTAGAGGCTTCATTGGCAAAATGATAGTCAATTAGTTAATTCAGTCATCATTAGTTTTCATTTCATATGTTAAAGACTTGAGTTTGCCTTAATGGCCAGTTGAATGTTCCTTTATAACATTCTAGTTACTTTATAAATGTGTATGTGATAAGTTAAGTCTTCCGCTGAGTTAGTAAGCCAGACCAAGGGTTCGCTAGAGGCCAAGCAGTGGTCTTCGAGTGCCAGCCACGTCTAGGGTGTAGGCTCGGGGGATGACACTCTCCTCCATGGCTATTCATCATAATAGGAACATGGGGAATCACCTCTTGTTCAATTCCAAGGAGTATGGAAAATCACCTCATATCCTTATCATATGGAGATCAAGGGTCGTCGCCTCTAGCCTCATCATTTACATAGTTTTTTAGTCTGGATTCATTTTAGGTGAGCAATCCGTTCAACCTAGAAACATTCATGTGAGTAAACCTTTCACATTCATACAATCATGCTCGGCAGTTAATTGTAGGAAGTATCCCTTCCATAATACACCATCAACAATCAACAATTCATAATCTAGGTTTCACTCTAAAAGCACTACATCTCATGATAATCATCTATGCTTTACTCTAAATCAATTAACATCATATTTATCATATATGCATCAGTCTCAAGCAATTCTATTCATAATTAATCAATCCTATAAGTAGATATCTAAACCCATAAAGTTTCCTTTTAAAACATCAAACCCAATTTCATCAATTATTGGTTAGAAACATGGAATAGGCATGTGTACATGTAATTTCATCCTAAGAACATGAAATACTACTAATTCAATCATAAACAATCATAATACACTCAATTGGATCAGCATTCATCATAACCCACAACATTGGAAGAAACCTAACTAGCATTGGGGATTCAGACTTCACAATTGGGGAATTCCAGCATACTCGTTGGGAAAAAGGGCCTTATGGATAAAAAGTCGTAATACTATAGGCCTAAAGCTCACAAAATCTTGAAGATTGAGAGACTTGACCTTGATCTAGCTTCAATCTCTTCCTTCTTCTTCCACCTTCTAGAGAGAGTATTAGAGAGAGAGTTTGGGTTTTCCATTGGGAATTGAGAGAATGACTTAATTGGGTGAATTTGAGGGTATACAATAATTAAATAGGTTGTATAGGTTTAGGCAAAACAACACCACTTTAATTTCATTAAAACCGGAAAAGACCCATAAGCCCCTAAAATAGCTGCAAGCCGAGGACCCACGGACTCCTCACCGACAGACCATCATCGGGACAACGAACCGTCCTGCACGTCCATCTTTTGGTGGTTAGAGACTTGCATTTTTGGCCTTGGACCTACAGACACTCGACTATGGACCGTGGTCTGACCGACGGTCCGTTGGTCAGGCCGTGGTCCTGAGGTGTGAAATCTTGTTGGGTGGCCAACTACGGACCCCATCCTACGACCCATGGGTCAGTCCACGGGTCGTGAGTGGCCTAACGTGGATGACACGTGCAGTTCACTAAAAGCTTCTATTTTACTCTTTTCTATCGGTGGTGTTACATATTAGAACAAAACAGACAATCTTTTGTACCTAGAGCATAACATTAATTTCTTTTAGGACTTGGGAGAATAGAACTGCACTCGAACTAATTAGGAAAAAAAGCACACAACAAAAAACAACATATAGATTACAATTTCCTAATGAAGATAAAATTGGAGTTTCTAATATTTATGTGATAAATATAAATGATACATTGTTTGACGATCAAATCCAGAATTTTAGCTCCATACATTTGATGAAGGAAACAAAAAATATTTTGAGTAAATTGTCAAGATTTTTTTTAATCTCGTCACTTAATGATATAGAAGATGTTATTTACTCTTCTCGTTAGCCAATCGAAACTTGTTCAAGAATCTATATTGAACACTCCTTTATATTTTTTAAAGTGTCGAAGCTTGAATAATGTTTTATTTATTTCATAATCATAATGTCCGGACGATCTCGGGAAACTCTATCCATATCTAAGAAAGATATTCAATAGATTATTAATCGAAGTTACTTTAAATATCTCTTTAAGAATCTTATTTAGCAGAAAACACTTTCGATTTTACCAATAATTATTGATAGACACACATACATACATACATACATACATACCTCTACTTCATTTTAATACTCTGTGATTTGGGCATTTTGAGATGAAACTTTCAACTTTTAAGGTGATGTTTAATTTTTTTGTTGTTCATTTCATGTGTTATTTCTCTTTATTTTAAGAGAAATTCTACCAAAAAAACTTTGTTAATTCACATGTATGTTTGCTTACACATTCTTTTAATAAAAAAATTATAGCCACCATTATTTTTTCTTGGTTTACTAAATTTGTTTCTTTTGCTGGTGTTACAACTCTAATCCCATACAAGACTATCAAGAATGTGTAATTGCTTATTAAGTAGGGAGTCGATCATGAATATATATATGTCTTAAAAATCCACATGAAAACCAAACTAAATAAAATAAATGTTTTCTTATCAAACACCTACTTAATAACAAATGACATATTCTTTCGTCTTGTATGTAATCAGAGTTGTCACACCAGCCAATGAAACAAATTTAACAACTCAAGATAAATTAATAGTGACTATAATTTCTTTTTAAAACAAAATGTTTAAGAGAACATCCTTTTGAATTATCGATGTTATTTTGTTGGTAGAATTTAACTTAAAATAAAGATAAATAACACATATAAACTGAACAAAAAAATAGACATCACCTTAAAAGTTAAATTTTAATCTTAAAATGGCCACATCAAAGTGTATTCTAATGAAATATTTTCTCTTGAGGTATATATACTTATATACAATTTCACTTAAAATAAAGATAAAGAGCACACATAAAATGAGAAATAAAATGGTAGACATCACACATGAATTTACTAATAATTATTATTCCAATTTATAGAGTATTAGATAATTAAGATGCTTAATGAGATATATAAAGTTATTTAGATTAGTACTCTATTGAATATATATTTCAAAATGGAAGAAACTAGTTACATAGCTTGTCCAAACTTGTTCAGACAATATGTTCATAAAAAAAATAAAGTACTGTTCAAAACGTAAAATGAAGGATTTTATGTAACGTCAGAGTATTTAATCAGCAGTTGCCATGATAAAAATTTCCACTGAAATTGATCAGCAGTTGCCATGATAAAAATTTCCATTGGAATTGATCAGCAGTTTCCATTAAATATTCCTAAGTGTTCACTTTAATATGTTTTAACTTCACTAGCATTCATATATATCACCTTTTTGCTTTCTAAATATAGATTCTTTTTTACCAGTAGGATATACTAATATTATTAAATATGGTTATAGGAAAGGTAATGTACTACATCTTATAAAGGAAAAACAATTATTTTATTGTGTGTATAGAATCTAAATACTTGTTCTAGTATCGTAACGACAGTCTTGCCGTAATTAGTAATGTTGCTGCCATGTGAAGAGGAGGTCAGAAGTTTAGGTGGTGAAAAAACCTCTTATTGAAATTCCCTTCTCCGGAATGCACGCGTACAACACTTAGTGCACTAGACTTATTATGCCTAAGGAATTTCAGTCCTTACGAAAATCCACGATATGCTAACACATTTTTCATGACTTTCCAAGAAGAAAATTGATATTGTACCAATGGATTTTACTATACTTAACGGTCATGACAAAAAAACGCGGGTCGTGATTGGACCTACTAAGACCCACAAGTTGGTAAGTCTAATCTTTTGCCCACACCTAATAATAACAACCGTAGGGAGTAGAAGAATTAGAAAGAAACAAAATAATGCATCACAAGAAAAAAAAAGAAAATAAGGAAACTATATGTATATATATATTAACTCTCGAATGAGGAAAAAGTACAGGAGACTACCAAAAACCTAGTGGATGCCATTTCAAAGCCCCTATAAAAGTGCGTACAAACTCAACATAAGAGACAAATACACAAGTGGTCTTGAAATACAGAGGACAAGACGAAAAGTATATATTGAAGGAGATGAGTGAACTCGAATCACCAATAAGCTCACCCTCTATGATATGTACGGTGCAAAACAATATCTAGCTTAACGTGGAACTTTCTCAAAATATTTTTTGTCTGAGAAATTTCTTCACAGATCTTTTTGTGTCCTTAAAAATCGAATATTCCTTTCGGTATGCGTCAAAAACAAGAGAAATTTCCCTTTCATTATTCAAGACAATACATATATATTGCATATCTTTCAATAACCTGAAGAATTTGCACCACTCAAAATGAACACGTGTTCTCTTCCCTATTAATATTAGTCTTTCTCTTCTTCTTTGTATTTTTAGGGAAGTTTTGACGTCTTAGGTGTTGTGGAACTTGTTCCTTGGATATTCAATAAATGTATCTAGGACCATTATTCTACAAAAGTTTAGATGTATGGTGTACGAATTCTAAATGCTATTATCTGATACACTAAAATTTGAGCTAATTAAACATGGTGACATCTTGAAAAGTCTATTAAAAAAGCACTGTCCTGACAAAGAAGATCTAGGACTATATTTCTTTGCAAGTGAGAGAGAAAATTTAGTTTCTCGCTAATATATCTACCCAAAAAAGTGTAATGGTTTAAAGGTAGAATTCACCCTTGCCCAAGAATGTTTTTACTAAAACTGATTTGCCTTTCCCATCATATGTAGGTCTGAGATATATATTTTATCTTGGTCATATTTATATACTTAAAAGCCAAGTGAAACCAATAATTTTGCTCAATTCAAGCATGAAATCCATTATGTTTGTACTTGTTTAGTCTAGTTTGTGTTATTTTAGCTAACCAAGGTGATCATATATATATAGGATGGAATGCCATTGGAAATGACTACGGAATGGAATAAATGAAATTGCGACGAGGCTGACGTCTAGGGGCAAGGAATTCCCCACTTTTAGTTATCACTATTTAAGCTTACGCATAGTATATTTATTCAGTAATCTCTTAGTATGCTTATGATACGCTAGCTCAGGGTTAATTTGGGGTCACTCGTGATCCTAAGTCCCGTGTTAACGTTCAGGGGGTAGCCTCAAGACGTGACATTATGTCACGACACAGGGGTACCCCCCTAGATGTAACATGGCATATAGAACCCCGAAGGACTCCATACAAGCCACTTAGATCTCCTAACATAAGAAATTGTACAACAATAGTATAACAATAGTACAAGTCCAAAACATTTTTATAAAAGCAAAGCAGAAGTCTAATACACTTGTCTTATCATAGCCATCTAATATAAAAATATGAAATTAGGCCTAGCCCATACATCATTTCCAAACGAGAAATACGTGAAAAAAACTAAAACAATGAAAGTCCATCCTCTAAGCATGAGGACTCACCAAAGCTCGGAAATATCTCAAGTCAACCTCTAGCCAAGAAACTGATTACCTTGACTGTCGGACCCTACATTTGGGGAAATGTTGGCAAGAGTATGTGTTAGTACAAAAAATGTACCAAGTATAATAGCCATGCATAAAACATTTAAATCATTCTAAAAAAGGAACATTTTCATACGTATGCAATGATCAAGCTAAAATATGTATTTTGAGAGTTATAAACCATAATTCATAAAACCATGATCAATACAAGTGAACAACATTTTCTAAACCTTTTAACTAATATACAATACTTCTTCAAGTAAACTTAGTTCATTATTAATGTGGGGAATTAGCCTTAACCCACATAGAGACCATGTGAGCTATAACATGATCCCTAGTGTCTACCACATCGAAAAGGGTTGTCCTACTTGCCAAGGTATAACTACGAACTCCTAGCTTAAGAAGATCTATTAGCTAATCAACCTATGGGGGTACATAGTTAAGGGATAAGGAGATTGATACTAGAAACCCAACTTCTACTAATGGGAGAGCTTCCATCTCAAGAGATTGCTTCTAGAAACCCGACCTCTACTATGGGGGAGCTTCCATCTCACTTTCAATATCCACTCAGTGCTAAGCATAAATCTTACGGAATAGTTATTTTGTCTTGACTTATCTCGTAAGTTATGGAAGGTGCCCTTCGACAACCAATCCAAGCTAATTCACTAGGATAGCTCTTACTCTTTGATTCAATGAGGTGAGAAAGTCTTTCAACCTAAGAATAATTTATATGTGAGAAAACCTTTCACATCATGATAATACGTGTATATCAGAATATCCTTTCACAACACAACATCATCATTGGTACTTTATTCTCAAACCACCCTTAAAACATTTGCATAGATTTCATAAGAAAATACATAAGTCCATAATTCACCTCATGAGGTCAAAACCCACTTTCAATAATCAACTCTTAGAAAACATGGGTTAGATATGGATTTCATCATAAATTCATGTAAAACTAGTAATACATGCTCAATTTCATAAAACCCTTCCTTGAAGATCAAAATCCCACAATATATAGTTCAAAACATGAAAACACCGGGATTATATGGGTTCATGGGGAAATCATAATAAAATCATTGCAATTCATCAATTCAAGCTTAGAATATCACAGTTCAATCATTTAAATCAATAATGAAACGAACCCATGCTAATTGAAACAAAACCCTAACTAAATTGGGGAATTCTACCTTTTGATATAGAAGAGGAATCCATGGATGAAATCTCTCAAACCTTGAATCCAAATGCTAGACTTCAATAGAAAAATTTGAACCATAGTTTGAAGCCCTAGGTTAAATATTCTTCTTCTTCTTGATGTTCTGTAGAGAGAACTATTTGGGAGGAGATTTGGTTTTCTTTTATGAATTTCGAAGAATGAATTAAATGTCAGTGAATTTTGGGGTAAAAAAACCTATAGGGTTTTTAAACATAGGCAAAATGACTTTGTATAGGAACTAATTACATAGGAAAAGACCCAACTACCTCTGAATTAACTGCCAGTCGTCACTGACATAACAACCGACGGACCGTGGTCTGACCCATTGCCAGTCCTGATAGACCGTCGATGGCAGTTAGAGACTTTTGGTTGACCTACGGACCCCTCAACCATGGACCGTGGACCCACCTACGGTCCATATGTCCAGTCGTGGTTCCTGCCCTTGACAAGTTTTGAGTGGAAAATCCACAGACCCACCAAGGGTCTGTGGTCCAACCCACGAGCCGTGGTTGGCCGGCATGGATGGCACCTAGATCTGCTAAAATATGATATGGTGCCCTCTTTCAGACTTAGGGTGTTACACTTTAAGTGTTAAGTTGCTTTATGGACACCGAATGCGAGCTCACCATTTGATCTAGAGAAAAGACATCATTTTTTATCTCCTTGAGTACCTTATCCATTCCTTCAACCTTGTTAAGTATGCGGGCTAGCATATCCTCGGTCTAATAGCTTTCGGGGTTACCGTTTGGTTGCATCACCTTTGGACGTCCATAACGATCATTATCACAATCTCCGTCTCTCCAAATTGCACCACTATCACACCTGTCTCAATCCTGATCTCTCCAACCACCATCCCGATAGTTGTTCCAACCTTTATTTCACCCTACCTTGGATAGCTCGAACGAGAACCCCCTACTTTTTTTGACAAGAATTGTACCTCTTTGTTTTACATGGCCTCAAACTGTTCATTATCCGGGCCCATGCCATTACTCGCACCAACGGCATTCACAGCTTTATAACCACCCCCATGACATGTTTTGTCAGAAAGACCATTCACAACAAAAGACACTAAGAAGGCAATTCTACTACAACAAAATTAGTTATAACACCTCATAAATTAGTAGGTTAAACTATAACCTAAACGTGACAGTTAACGTCAAGGGTTAAGGCCAAGGGCTAAGGACATTGGGTGAGGGCCATGGCCAGGGGGCCAAGGCGACCTAAAACTTGCCTAGCCACTGCCCACCATGACCACGAAGGTCTTCACGACCCATGGTGGCCACAACAATCCTTGGAGCCACCCGTGGTAGGTAAGACAGTAGCTTGGTGAAATTGCCCAATCAAAGGCTTCCCTTCACGAGCCACTTCACGTCTCGTAGTGAAGACTACAGACAATGGGAAGGCTCGTGGGGTTGCCTTAGCCTCGTGGGGGATTTTCATGATGGGGGAGGCTACTGGTCAAGGGACCATGGAACAACCACGGGCCGTGGTGCCCTTGACAAATCATGAAGGAGGACGTGGTACCTGGGAAGGGGCTGCCTAGTTAGGGTCTTTTTGGTAATTTCCAAATTAATTAGTTAATTTATAGGGTCATGTTATATGGTTTTTTTTCACATATATAAATGATTTTGAAGTCATAAATCACCCCATTTACTTTATTATTTCCAAAAACCCGAAATAGTTCATCTTTCTCACAATATTTCTCTCTCTAAAACTCAAAGAAGAAGATGAGTGGAATTGGAGCTAGGGTTGGACGAATTCAAGGTTTCTTCCTATAATTTATTGGAGATTCTTAATAAAGGTATTGTAGCTCTTCATCTCTGGATAGTCTTCACCCATAGAGTCCCTTCAAAACTAGATTCCAAAGCTTTCAAGTTCCCCTAAAGTTAGGGTTTCAATCTAAGTCATGGCTTCTCTTTAAAAACCTTTTCAATGGTTGATTTATGATGGATTATGATTAAATTGATGAATTAATGTTGATTTATGATAAAAAAAAAAACCCCATGAACCCATGAATACCACAAAATATTTAATTGTGAAATTATGATGTAGGTTGATTGATTATGGAAGTATGTTAATTAATTACATCTACATTGACTGAGTTATTGGATCATGATATTCCCCTTATGTAATGTAGTATTCTAGATGTTTGGGTTGAGATTGATTCATGTCCTTGAAGGGTAAATTATGAAGATTGATATATAATCATGATGCTTATGTATATGCTTTGTGATTTCAGTGAAAGTAATGTGATCATGACTACAATGCACATGTGATATTATTGAAAGGTTATTCTCAATTGTACACTTGTAAATGATGATTATATATATAAATTGTTTCTTCAATGTAATTTTATACCTTGAATTGGTAGGCTTAGGGCATACTCTTCTTGTGTAACTAAAGTGTCTTGACTTAATGAACATTGAATCGATAGACCTAATGGTGGTAGCCCTTTCATATAATGGATAATGAACCTTGAATCGGTAGACCCATTGGTGGTAGCCCTTTCATAAATAATTAATGAAGTATTATAAGGCTATGTCTTGAACCGGTAGACCTAATGGTAGTAGCCCTTCATGATGAGTCTATGAACTACTAATGTAATGATGACCCTTGAATCGGTAGACCTAATGGTGGTGGCCCTTTCATGTGTGTAATGTACTTAAGGTCAGTAGACCTAATGGTGGTGGCCCTTTCATATGTGTAATGTACTTAAGGTCGATAGACCTAATTGTGGTAGCCCTCTCAAGTTTAATAATGTTAATGAAAATGAACTACTCTACGAGAATGTAAGCTTAGCACTTAGTGGATATCGTAAGATGGATACTCTCCCCCCATGTTAGGCCGTATTTCGATAAACATATTCCTTATCCCAAAACTATGTGCCAACATAAGCTATTAGATAGTGGATCCACATAATCTAAAATGTTACCGGTCCTACCTTAGGCAAGTAGATCAACCCTTTACGGTGTGCGACAATCACTAGATTCAATGGTTTACTCACATGGTCTATGTCGGTTAATGCTTATTTCCATCATGTAAGTTACGTGTTATGGTTACTCAAGAGGTTCTATGAAGTGTGGATGGTAGTATGGGATTCCATTCATGAATTGCATGAGTAGGCTTTGAGAGGGCTATGTTGTGTTGCTCTAATGTCTTAATGTCTAATGAAAAGAATGTGCTCATAATTATGCTAATGAGAATGTTGACTTAAAGGCTTAATGTATTGATGAATGCTTAACTTGGAAATGATATTATGAGTTATTTTCCTTGTCATGACTTATTGAATATAAATGTTTCTTGTCTATGGTGGCGTCAAAGGGGTACTTAGTATGAGTGGTTTTATGGGATGCCATTTACACATTGCACAAGTATAACTTAGGGTTCCCTAAGATGATGGTTCTACTATGTTGAAATGATATATATGTTGAATATGCTTATGTCTTATGTTTTGGTACTAAAAATGCATAATGTTTCTTAAAGTTGACAAATGCATGGTTTCCAAATAAAATGTCCTTTTTAGCATGTTTTTTCCATGGCTATCATACTTAGTAAATTTTTGTGTACTAACCTATATTTTTTCGCTTTTACTACAAAGTGTAGGTTCCGGATCTTAAGGTGACTTCTATTGTTCAATGCTTGGATCGGCTATTCTCCAAGCTAGTTGGTGAGTCCTCATCGTTCGGGGACGGTAATTGTCATTTCTAGTTTCCCTTATGTCATTTTACGTTTCGGACTATATTGAAGGGTCGTGACCCTATCTTTGATTCTTAAATTGTATTAGATGGCCACGTGAAAAAATGTTTAGGCTTTTGCTATTTTTAAATAATGTTTCGATTGGATGGACAAAAGCTTTAAATATTGTACCATTTTCTTATGTCTTATGTTATGAATGCTATGAGGATTGTATGAGGCTCTTCGGAGTCTTGTACGTCGTGTTACGTCCGGGGTATAGTTTTGGGTCATGACAATCATGGTATCAGAGCACAAGATGTTGGGATGGACTTTAGGATCGATATCTCACAAGCTATGTCTAGTAGAGTCTTGTTCATGAGTATAAAGGGCTACACATTTATGAATGAGAGGCAATACGACGTTAGGTAACTACTCTTCTTTCATTACTATTTAAGTCGTGCCTTAGAGTTTTAACTCTATGATGTCCTTTTCCTTACCCTTATCTTGTGTCTATAGGATATGAATACAAGAAGGGCGAAAGCAAAAATGATGGAAGATGAGATTGTGAATGAGGGAGTTCCTCCACAAGATGTCCAATGTCCTCAAGTTCGTCAAGGCAACCAAGTTCTTATTGATTCTCCGGCCATGTCGAATGAGGAAGTTAGGTCGGCTCTTTTAATGATGGCTCAAGCTGTAACTACTCAAGCCCAAGCTATGATGGCTCAAGCCAATAGGGCTGTTGAGACACATGTTAACCTTAATGTGAGCACTATGGCTTCTATGCTGAGGGTGTTTGTGATGATGAATCCTCTGGTATTTCCTGGTTCCAGGGTGGGAGAGGATCCCCAAGAATTTGTGGATGAGGTGTATAAGGTAGTTGATGCTATAGGGGTAACTTTGGTAGAAAAAGTGGAGATAGCCGCTTACCAATTGAAGGATATTGCCCAAGATTGGTTCACTCAATGGAAGAGCAATAGGCCGGTAGGAGCGGGTCCCATAGATTGGGAGGTGTTTAAGAAAGCCATCCTTGATAGGTTCCTTTCCCATGAAAAGAAGGAAGTGAAGGTGGAAGAATTTATCAACCTTAGGCAAGATAGCATTAATGTTCAAGAGTGTTCTTTGAAATTTACCCTATTGTCTAAGTATGCTCCATCTTTGGTGTCGAATCCTAGGGATGTGATGAGTAGATTTGTGATGGGTTTGTCCGACCTAGTCGAGGAAGAATGCTGCACGAAAATGCTCCATGATGACATGAACATCTCTAGGCTTATTGTTTATGCTTAACAAATTGAGGAGTCCAAGCTTAATAAAAAGAATAGGGAGATTAATAGAGCTAGGTCCGATGAGCAAGGTCAACCAAGGTTCAAAAGGAGATCTTCCAACACTCCTAAGGTTAACCAAGATAAATGTAGTGGACCTCCATTTCCTAAATCTACTTGCACCAATTGTGGGAAGAAGCGTCATGGGAAGTGCCTAGCCGGTACAAATCGGTGGTATGGTTGTGAAAAGAGTGATCATCATGTGAAAGATTTCCCTACACTCTCGGCAAAGGTGAGAGATGCCAATTAATCTTCTCCTAGTATCCCGGATCCTTATACTCCAAAGCATGGTCATTTCTATGCACTTTGGGTTAGAGATGGCGAAGGAGCCCTTCCAGATGAAAACACCGGTAAATTGATAATTCCTTGTGGTTGTGAATGTGTTATTGACTTCCCTATGTTATTTTAATGTTAGCCTTAGTATGGGTTTACTCCTAAGGGGGAGATGGTATGTTTGAATAGTAAGTTTGTTCAGAGTTTCGATATCCTTGTCACTTTCTTCTATTCCTATTCAAGCTTGAGACCAAGAGTTCCTTGTAGCTTGTTTTATGTTATGGAGTCATGTGTTTCCATGGTATCCTTATGTTATGCATGTTCTTGATGAAATTATTGTTAATGAGAAAAAAAAAGAGTTTTTATGATTTTCATTCCACATGTTGATGTGCATTTCATATGAGTTTCCTATATGCTTCATGAGATGAATTGTTGAACATGCTTAAATGTGCTTTTGAGAATACTTCTATAATTTACTTCATGATGTTATGATGAGTATGATTTTAGTTGGAGAAGGTAATTTCTTAAATGATATGAGAAATGTTGAAGTTTTTGTGCATAATGGGTTGTTACATGTAGTTCGTACTTCCTTGTGTTGCATTGAGTATGTTAAGAAGGAGTTGATGTTTCCTCCTAGTATTTACGCATTATTCTTTATGTGTCATGCATGATAGGTTGCTAGTCATGAGTCCTTAATTCCGTAAGTGTTTAAAGTATCATTCGAGGATGAATGTTCCCAAGGGGGAGATAATGTAACACCTCGGAAATTAGTAGATTAAACTTGAGCCTAAATGTGAGGGTTAACGTCAAGGATTAAGGGCAAGGGCAATGGATTATTGGTGAAGGCCATGGCTAGGGGGCCAAGGTTGCCTAAAACATGCCTAGCCACCTCCCACCATGACCATGAGATTCTTCACGACCCGTGGTGGCCACCACGAGCCGTGGTGCCACCCTTGGTAGGTGAGGCAGTGGCTTGGTGAAACTAGCAAAGAAAAGGCTTCCCTTTACGAGGCACTTCACGACTCGTGGTAAAGACCACAGACCATGGGAAGGCTTGTGGTGTTGCCTTATCCTCGTGGGGGTTGTCATGATGGGGGAGTCTACTGGTCAAGGGGCCACGGGCCATGGTGCCCTTAATAGATCGTGAAGCAGGTTGTGGTGCCCAGGGAAGGCGCTTCCTAGTTAGGGTCTTTTTGGTAATTTCCAAATTAATTAGTTAATTTATGGGGTCGAGTTATATTTTTTTATTTCACATATATAAATGATTTAAATTCATAAACCACCACATTTACTTCATTATTCCCAAAAACCCAAAATAGTTCATCTTTCTCACAATATTTCTCTCTCTAAAACTCAAAGAAGAAGAAGAAGAGTGGAATTCTAGCTAGGGTTTGACGAATTCAAGGTTTCTTCCTCAAATTTCTTGGAGATTCTTAATCAAGGTATGGTAGTTCTTCATCCATGGGTAGTCTTCACCCATAGAGTCCCTTCAAACTAGATTTCAAGTTCCCCAAAAGTTAGGGTTTCAATCTAAGTTATGGGTTCTCTTTCAAAACGTTTTCATTGGTTTATTTATGAGGGATTATGATTGAATTGATTAATTAATTTTGATTTATGATTAAAAAATAAACCCATGAACCCATGAATCCCCAAAAATAGTAAATTGTGAAATTATGATGTGGGTTGATTGATTATAGAAGTATGTTAAGTGATTATGTCTACATTGAATAAGATATTGAATCATCATATTCCCCTTATCTAATGTAGTATTCTTGATGTTTGGGTTGACATTGATCCATGGCTTTCAAGGTAAAATTATTAATAGTGATGGATAATCATGATGCTTATGTATATGCTTTGTGATTTTAATGAAAGTAATGTGATCATGACTACAATGCACTTGTGATATTATTGAAAGGTTACTCTCAATTGTACACTTGTAAATGATGATGATATATGTGAAATGTTTCTGTAATGTAATGTTATGCTTTGAATTGGTAGGCTTAGGGCATCCTCTTCTTGTGTAACTAAAGTGTCTTGACTTAATGAACATTGAATAGATAGACCTAATGGTGGTAGCCCTTTCATGTAATGGATAATGAACCTTGAATTGGTAGACCTAATGGTAGTAATCCTTTCATAACTGATTAATGAAATATTCTAAGGCTATGTGTTGAGCCGGTAGATCTAATGGTGGTAGCCCTTCTTCATGAGTCTATGAACTTCTAATGTAATGATGAATCTTGAATCGGTAGACCTAATGGTGGTGGCCCTTTCATGTGTGTAATGTACTTAAGGTCAGTAGACCTAATGATGGTGGCCCTTTCATGTGTGTAATGTACTTAAGGTCGACAGACCTAATGGTGGTAGCCCTCTCAAGTTTAATAATGTTAATGAAAATGAACTACTCTACAGGAATGTAAGTTTAACACTGAGTGGATATGGTAAGATGGATACTCTCCCCCCATGTTAGGCCGCGTTTCGATGAACATATTCCTTATCCCAAAACTATGTGCCAACATAAGTTATTAGATAGTGGATCCACATAATCTAAAATGTTACTGGTCCTACCTTAGGCAAGTAGACCAACCCTTTACGGTGTGGGACAGACATTGTATTCCATGGTTTGCTCACATGGTGTATGTCATTTAATGCTTATTCCCATCATATGAGTTACTTGCTATGGTTACTCAAGAGGTTCTATGAAGTATGAGTGGTAGTATGTGATCTCATTCATGCATTGCACCAGTAGGCTAAAAGAGGGCTATGTTGTGTTTCTCTAATCTCTTAATTTCTAATGAAAATAATTTTCTCATAATGATGCTAATGAGAATGTTTACTTAAAGGCTTAATGTCTGGGTGAATGCTTAACTTGGAAATGTTATTATGAGTTACTTTCCTTGTCATGACTTAGTGAATATGATTGTTCCTTGTGTATGGTGGGCTCAAAGGGGAACTTAGTATGAGTGGTATTATGGGATGCCATTTATATATTGCACATGTATAACTCAAGGTTGCCTAAGATGATGGTTATATTATGCTATGATATATATGTTGAATATGCTTATGTCTTATGTTTTCTTACTAACATAATGATTCTTAAAGTTGACAAATGCACGGTTTCCAACCAAAATGTCCTTGTTAGCATGATTTTTCCATGGCTATCATACTTAGTACATTTTTGTGTGCTAACCCATATTTCTTCTATTTTTCAACAAAACATAGGTTAAGGATCTTAAGGTGACTTCTAGTGTTCAAAGCTTGGATAGTCTATTCTCCAAATCTTGTTGGTGAGCTCTCATGCTTTGAGGACGACAATTGTCATTTCTAGTTTCCTTTATGTCATTTTACGTTTCGGACTATGTTGAAGGACTGTGACCCTATCTTTGATTCTAAAGTTGCATTAGATGGCCATGTGACACAATGTTTAGACTTCCACTATTTTTAACTAATGTTTCGATTGTATGGATAAAAGCTTTAAATTATGTATCATTTTATTATGTCTTATATTATGAAAGCTATGAGGCTTTTATGAGGCTCTTCGGAGTCTTGTACGTCGTGTTACGTCTAGGGTATAGGCTCTGGTCGTGACATTAGTTCACAAAAATACTTGAACAAAAGAATTTTAAACAACACTCCCCGACAACGACGCCATTTTTTATAATGATCAACTACATCTTTTATATTTCAAAGTGTAGGCGGTCATTAAAAAGTATAAACCCCACGAAGAGTTGGGGTCACTCCCACAAGGAGTGATATGATAAAGAATTCGTGTATGAGGTGTATACGTGATCTAATCTCTTGTAGAAGTAACGAATTACGTAACATAAAGAAAATCAACGTGTTTTAGATATCAATATCGCGAGAATTTAATAACCAATTGTTAACAGAAACAACTAAAATGGAGATTGAACAAATATAGTAGGGCCTTAGGAATGTGTGAGTAATTGAACACTAATCTCGCTTAATCGGTAATTTATCAATTGCTTTAATTTGTTGAATCTCAATGGGAGGATAGGTTTTTATTATAATAGTTATCTCTCAATCAGCTATCATGTTTAAAGTGAGTTCTCTCGATGCTCAACAAGTTTCACAATACAAAACTACCCAATTCCTTAACTAAACCTACTTTCTAAGGCTAGGTTGTGATGATCTAAATCAATACAATTACCAATCAGTCATTCGACCCAATGCATCTTTCTCAAGTAGCCATCGAGAGCTAAGACTAGAACTAAATTTGCAACTTCAATTCATAGATTAAAACATGAATAAATGATTGAAACAATCTCAAAAAAATATTAAATATATCAATCAGCAATACCCATAAGCTGATTTATGTATTCCATTACATAATCGCACCCCTAAGGAAGTGGGATTAGCTAATCATAGCAAAAACCAAGAAATCATTACTGAAAAGATTATCCATCAGAATTGAAAAAATCTCCAAAGCTTAAATACTGAAATTAATGAGTACTATTTAAGTCATCGATATTGATCAAGACCGATACTCAAATTTGCAAAATAACAGCAACATTCAAACACAATCAATAGGTGGCACAATATTTTCAAACCGGTCGAAAAACCAATTTCATTTAAAATAGGGAGCCACAAGGTCAAATATCCATAAATTGGTGCCAAACCACAATATATAGACAAAACTAATATTCACAAGAGGTAGGAATGGAAAATACCTCACCCCACCACAAAAAAAAACAATTTGTCCTCAAATGCAATAAAGACATCCAAAAATATCAATAAAAGATTACAGAGAGGGAGGTAAAGAAAAGTCCTTTCTAAATAGTCACTCCATCTGTCGTGGCATCAGTGTGCGGTGTCAACTCAGATGCACTCAAACTACCAGGGTCCACCATAGACGTCTCGGTCAGCAATGTCTGAATCACTGAATGCACAATCGTCTACTCCATCTCCGAAAGGTCTCTGTAGATGCTCTCTTCTCGCACCTCAATCTGGTCATCCTCGGTCACTGCCTTCGACTAATCAACTGCCATGTCAGCCATAGGTACGTCTCTGGTGTTGGCCGAAGGGATCTCAGCATAGGCTGGTACATCTACATCATTCGATGCCTCTAGAAGTGAAGTGAAGTCTGTAGACTTCAAGTAGTTCATGTTCTTCTTAAAACTAGAAACATCGGCTCTCAAAGTCGTCACCTATGAAGACTTTCCTTGTCTGCTCTAGCACGTCTTAACTCTCGTTGTAAAAGTGTCAATAGAAGTCATGAGCGGGGTCAGTACAGCTAGAACAACACTCTCTATCATCCATGGACTACAACCTCTAATCGTGTAGCCCTGACATCAGTTAAATGGGATAGTTGCCCTATCTTCAGGATCATAGCATGAGAAATCCTACCGGGCGGGGCAGTGGCAAATGTGTCAGGAGCCTGGGAGAAAAAAATGGGAGAAGGTGTAGCTGAAGGCCTGGAGGCAGGAGTAGGGAAAGATACCGCTGCATGTTTCATCTCTAAATCAATCTCTGAGGATGTGTCCACCAGAGCCGCTCTCCTCCCGAGTGTACTCGACACTTATATATCGGATGTCAGTAGAGGATGAAAGAATGGCCTCAATATCTTGCGTCACGTCCTAAGGAACTCCAGCATGCCGGTACAGCTTCGTAATCAGCATAGGAAATGGTAGGGATGTCTGGTTCTGTTTGGCTCTCATTGCCATCTCCTTCTCTATAATGAGTCCCAGGTTAATGCTCCTCCTGGATATGATGACCCTATGCAGGCCGCACTAGGGTGGCGGAGGATGAACTCGTTCTGGGACGACATGATGGTGCTTCTGATTAAGACAAACCTGAATCGAGAAGCAACATTTAGGTCTTTCTTCTCGATGGGGAATCCTTCCTCGATCCACCTCGGGGTGGTATCAGAAATCAATGGTGCAAGACAGCCCTTTAATGCATCCAGAGACTGAGTAATAGGAAACCTCTCATATGCAACTGTAGTATGTAGAGACCTAAAAAGTACAATATTAATGTACTTGTTGCTGCACCCAACTTCCTTCCCCCGGACATTGACAGACTTTACTGGTCTGAATGCGCTGCCATTCTTCTTTCCCTTTGGTACCAAGTCACCATATGCTACGTATAACTCTCAGACCTATTTAGCAATATAGGGGCCTCGGGGCCTAGTGAACTGCTCAAAATAATGGTACTGGAGCGTGTCCATCAAGTTGTTGTATCTACCCACTAAACCCTCTGTGGATTGTAGCTTTTCCTCAAGAATAGTCCGTAACCCATTGAATTTTGATCTGTTAAGTACCTGGGAAGGAGGAACCACTGGTGGCACTAGAGCCACAGGAGGTGCCAGAGCTGGCACTACTGCAGGAAAAGTGGCAGCTAGAACTCTGGATGAATCTGCGCGAGACATAGCATGAATCTCCGCCCACCAGGACTATATTGGTTGGTGGTCATCCGGCTCAGAGAATGCAGCCTAGGAGCCCTTACTATTGGAGTTGTGCTTCAAAACCTCAATTGCGGGCCTCTTTCACTTACCCTCACCTCCCTATGGAGGCTCTGTCCTGCCCCTCTTGGGAGGATTTGGTCCCCCTTAATTTATCGCAATGCCCCATGCTCTTTTACGGGGTGGCATGTCAAAGCTGGTTCTAGCTATATCTGCAAAAATATCAAAAATAGTTAGGAAAAGCTCAAACAAAGTTGCAGAAAAGCAGTTGCAGACAGACTTACCGAACCGGTCGGCGAGTCACTGAATCACTTTGGCGAGCTAGATCGGGCTCACCAAAAGGATTGGCTCAAAATTTCCCTGCAAAAGTGATGCCGGCGATTGGAGGGGCATTTTGGGAAATCGTCGACAACATTCAGCGAGCAAGGACCAGCTCGCCAAAAATTACAGTGCATTTTTAAGGGTTAGGGGCACAGAAAGGACGATCAAGAAGAACAATCGGCGAGTCGCTGATTGCACACGGCGAACTCAGTCTACTCTCCGAAAGTTACAGAACCAAAACTCAATTTTATCATTAAATTATAAGTGATCTAGGGGGATTCGGCAAGCTCGACCCAGCTCGCCAAACTACATAACGTGCTTATTTTCTACCCTGACTTTCAAATTCAACCCTGCAACCGCCGAAAACAAAATTAAACCATGCACTCATTCAATTAGACCAAGACCCATACTACACATGCCCTCGAGATACTCAGACTTCTCTCAATTTGGCCAAATTTGTCCATTTGATGACTTTTGCCCTTAAGAATGACGTTAATTGCTCCATCATCGGGAAAAATATGTCAATTGGTACAAATACGAATTACTTGGACTTCACTCGACTAGACCCAACACAAAATTAGCACAACCCAACAATTTACATCACTCTTAAATACGAAAAATTTGGGAAATCAACAGTTCATCATTTCAGGTAAGATTATGAATTCAAAACAGGGAAATAAGCACACATTTATGAATCAGAGAGGCCCATCACACATCACTAAGATAAGATCAATTGTAAATGAGTAAAATTACTAAATATTAATTTGGGGTTCGGAAAGCCAACCTTTTATGCCGAATATACAAGTTGAAAGGCAAGGCGGCAAAGATATACAACTCCAAACACAAAATCAACGACTAATACGCGATAAAAAATACAAAACTACAGAAAAATATAGTCCGGGTATGAGTTTGGGAAGTTAAAAATTGAGGGAATGTGAAAGAGTTTGAAAGTTTAACCTTTTCACCTTCAAAACCGTCCAGTTCTTGACCTTTCTAGGACATTCAGATTGCTCGCCAAACCATTCGGCAACACGTCTAGTGGTTACTTACTTCGCCAAGTTTTACAGGACCTCCAGTTAATGTAGGGGTCCAAACGGCGGACAAAGTTGGGGTCACCTACCTGTTCGGCGCTCCGCCGAGTTGTCCATGGGCTCGCCAAGTTTTACAGACTCCAACCTTGAAATTTTTTGGAGTCTAATGGCGGTCCAAGTCGGGATCACCGACCTCTTCGGCGAATCACTGACTGGGCATTTATCTCGCCAATCTACTTTTTCAAATACATTTCACACTGTAACCTGTACAATTAACACACGATTATTTAAAAATAAAAAGCAAAATAATAAAAAAGACTTGGGTTGCCTTCCAAGCAGTGCCTTAGTTAACGTCATGGGACGACACAAGTGCCCATTCAAACATCATTTGTTGGGCTGGCCATAGTGTAACCAGGTTACCCCTCTTGTTGTCTCAGGGTTAAATGACATGAGATCTGACCCATTTGGGTCTCCAACAGCTTGATAGAGATGGAATGAGAAGTAACCGTCTGGCTAAGGGTCGACACATCTTCTTTGATTTCTTTCAAAATTTTATCAGACCCCTCAACCTTGTTGAGAATATGAAACAGCATATCCTTACATTGACCACCTTCCGAATCCTTTGCCTTTGGTCGCTCGTGGAGAGGAACATACCTACCTTTCTCCCCAACCTTCCAAGTGGGATTTCGATCCCTTCAATCTCTATCGCGATGCTTCCTGCCTTCATCCATGTTCTAACATATGTTACCACCCTGCCTCACGTAATTTGAACGATAGCAACCTCCTTGGTTGGCTAGAAAATTCACCTCATCATTGTAGACCGCTTAGAACTTGGCTTCTTCGGGATTCACACACCCAACATTCACGACATTGACCTCCTCATTGGTCATGTTTTGGTCTCTCTCTTGATCTTTCTCAAGCAGCTCCTTGGTCAATTTAATAGTGAGAGGGGAGATGTCACGACCCGGGAGCACCCCCTAGTCGTAACCGGCGTACTAGACCTCGAAGAGGTCTAATACAAGCCTCTTAGCATTCATTCATCGCATAGACACCAAAACTATAAGGAATTAAAAACTTTCTTCACACACGAAGATACTTTCAATAAATAGCAAGCGGAAGACTTTCTAGACTTTATACAATATGTCTCAAAACCATCTAATACTTGAATATAACATTGGGACTAAGCCCACTCAAAACCTAAGCAAATACTAGAGAGACATAAAAAGAACATGTTGGTTATTGCCCTCGAATCTATGAGGACTCACCAAGTCTTCATCTTCAACTCTTAAAAACCTATCAAGTAGCCATGACATATCACCATCTCCAAATCCCTACACTTTAGTCAAAAAGCGAAAGAAAGGGGTTAGCACAATTAAGTACTAAGTATGGAGACCATGCAAGAAAATATGCACAACGGACATTTACAAGAAATGTATGCTTTCATGTCCTTTGATAAAACCTTTCCTTTACAAGTATAAGAGACATAATACAAGTCAACATTAACATATTAGACCATAGCCAACCATACATATACTTAACATAAATCCATATACAACCCATGCTTAACTTTAGAAGGACACATGTCATTTCATTACCATAGGACCTCTACCTAATATAACCTTAAGACACACTTGAGTGAGACAAGAAGTGACCGCCCACACAATCCTCTTCAAGCACACTTAAGTGTTCCCCAAGATTACCTTAGATAAGGACTTTATAGGCAAAGTGCATAATCATACCCGATAGATAGCATATTAATGAGATGATATGTATAATGATGCTTACATAAAATAAATCATATTTAGTGGGGCATAGTACATGTGTGGTGAGTGACCATCAATATAGTATTTCCAAGGCCTACCACCCCCTTGGAGAGGCGAAAGAGGTACAAACCCCTCAATGTGGTTACCCGGGCCTACCACCCCCCGAGCTAGGGACCAAGGTACAAACCCCTCGATATGGTTATACGGGCCTACTACCCCCCGTACTAGGCAACCAAGGTACCAACCCCTCGATATGGTTATACGGGCCTACTACCCCCCGTACTAGGCAACCAAGGTACCAACCCCTCGATATGGTTATACGGGCCTACTACCCCCCGTACTAGGCAACCAAGGTACCAACCCCTCGATATGGTTATACGGGCCTACTACCCCCCGTACTAGGCTTGGTCGACTCACAACACTTATATAGAGAAAACAATATACATGTGTCCATTTCATCATCATTTCAGTAATTATATAACCATCCGATTCATAGGACGTACATTGGACCTTCCATTTCCTAAGAATTCTATAAATGGGCATTTTATCAAACACAAGGTGGGCTATTGTTCATGTAAATGAAATCTTGTATTTCAAGAATACTAAGTCCAACCAATTCCAAAATCCATATAAATCAGCCCACCAACAACATACATATATATCAACCTTCATAATTTGATCATGGAAGCATGAAAACCATAAACATCACATAATAATTCCATTTCATGATAATATGCAAAATAGACCATAATAGGATGTGTAGTAGTAATTCCATAATTCAAGAGTTCATAAATAATCATAAGGACCCATAAACTTGAAGTAGAAATAGAGGATAAATGGTTGGACTTGTGGAAAGGAAGGTTTCCACAATCAAACCCACATACCTCAACTTGTTCACGAGTATATCAACCTTAGAAATACAATTACATAACTTATTTAACTTCTATTAGCTCAGTAATGTTGACGTAAAATAGGATCATCATCATAAGTAAGCCTAGCATGTACAAATACAACTATGCTCCCAAAACAGTGAATCTGGCCAGCCTAGTACCTCATGTTGCATCTTAGATTTGAAAAGGAAAATGGCAGAACTAGACTTTATAACCTTCATGAAAGATGTAGATACATCTCTTAGGGTTGCAAACAAACAAGGATCACCGCAAAATATATTTTGTACAAAAAGATATAGTCAAGACACTAGCCGCTGGTCATGCAGGATTTCAATTCTCGGAATCTGGGCAGAACTTGCCCTATGTTGCGTCCCATATTTCGTATCCATAACAGTTAAATTAGAATTTTACATAAACATAAAAGTTGTAGGTATACGAGTTAGCTTTCCAAATCATATTTATTCACTGCAAACTAAGTTCTAGAGCAAGAGATATGCCTAAAATACCAAACACTATCCAGCTCAAAAACAGGTTTCGTCACTTACATCCGAAAGGAATGCCATATCCTATCGATTCATATTCAACAAAGCTTCTAATGTATCAAGAAGAGGCACCTAAGTCTACCAAGTCAAGACACACATCACATTATAAAGATCCTTCACATTCCATCATCATCACATATGAACAATAATAGAGGACACACTTTCAATCACAATACAATAACACTTTAAACAAGATCACCTTGAGATCACATGAACACCTTTATATTCACAACATGATTGCCTTTACTTCATTTGATTCTCATTCAAGTCCTTCACATCACATTCACATATATGATATCATGTCAACACTTCAATTCCTCATATAATGCCTCCAAGGCCATAAACACAATACATTCAATAAGTAAACACCTCCACCATAAGTGGATCACACATCAATCTATCACAATTCTATATCAATTCTACCTTAACAATGAAGTTAGGTCCACTTACCCTTTTTCCCAAGCCACAATCACCATTCCTCAACTCTCCAACAATTCACAATAGATAAGCATAGATAATAATAGAAGTCAACTATTCAACTCAATCCAAGCATACTTCCATCATCATTCAATCATAAATAATAAACCCACTTCATAAGCCAACTTTAGGAAACTTGCCAAGACATGGGTTCATGGAAATTTCTTTCTTAAAACCATCAATAGACACCATTAATAACGTAAATCATCAAAAAAAATCATTTAATGCAAGAACCCATGCTTAGAATCGAAATTAGGATTTTTGTGTTTTTGGAAGAACTTTGAATCATTTGAATTGAGCTCCTTGAAAGGAAGAATAATCAAGGATAAAGGATCCCCATACCTCTAAGTTGAAAACCCACGAGAATTGAAGAAGAAAGAACTCAAAATCTTCAATCCTAGCTCCAACTTCTTCTTCTTCTTCTTCCCCTCTTCTTCTCTTCTTCACTCAAGAACCCTAACTCTTACTCTTTTAAAATGGAACAAAAATGATCCACAATCAGCCTAACACAATAATATAACCTCAAAAGAAAAGATTTGTGAAAAGACCAAAATGCCCTTAAATTTCCGGACGGACTCCTTGCTAACTGCCCAACTTTCAAAGGGCATAACTCGCTCATACGAACTCGGAATCGAGCAAACTCGGTGGCGTTGGAAAGATCGTTCCAAGGGCTTTCCAAACATAACTGGAACTACTCCTGGATCATCCTGAGCTAGGAGTTATGACTGCTCAAAGTTGGCCAAAAACTCACTGATTTCCCACACTTAACCAAATTTCCAGGTTCTGAACTTTTTCCAAAAGTGACTACTTCCAATTTCAAGCTACTTCATATTCATTTTAAATTGTCGGATGTAACACAATTAAAACGAAATTACATAAAAACCCCTCATAGAACCTCATTATAAAGTCAACACAAAGTCATAGGCTCTTGCTTAACCTATCATTTTCCGGGTCGTTACATTATCCCCCACTTGGGAACATTCGTCCTCGAATGACACTTTAAACACATAAGGGGTAACGACTCAAGTAAACAGCCCATCAACATGCATACAACATCAATACAAATGCATAAATATAGGAGGAAACATCAACTCCACATAGAAAGTCCCACACAACTTCATGCAATTCAAGAAAGTAGGCACAACATCTACTAACTCCTTATGCATCATCTTTACCTTTTCTCATTTCTCATTTCATTTCATTGGAGGTACTTCCTTCTCCAAATCATCTCATGCTCATCATAACATCAAAGGACACAATATGCAATTTTCTCATTAAAGCACATCATGCAACCTTCTCCAAAACTCAAGTAAGCATGCTCACATTATCACCTCATAAAGCAAATAGACAACTTATGCTAAATGCACATTATGCAACTTTCTCATAGAAGCACTTTAGGCAACATCATCAAAACACTTTTAAACATGCTCATAAGTCAATTCATGCAACATTTAGGCAAATCATTATAGATGTACATCAACATGAGGAACATAAATTTATGAAAACTCATTTTCTCATTTAACAAGAATTCATTTAAAACATGCATGACATAAGGAAACCATGGAAAACTCTTTTTCACATAAGACTCCAAAACATAACCCAAGCTTCTAGGAACTCTTTGTTTTAGGCTTGAGTAAGCACATATAGAAGTAGGTAAGGATATCAACACTTCTCAACAACTTCACTACTCAACATACCATCAATCTTACCAAAACTATTCTTACCCAACTCTTTAATTCACTAAACCTCTTGTAATGAAAACATCCTTCAAGCCTAACTCATAGACATCAACCACACTTAAAGACCTTATCATCTAACCACATATATCCCCCACTTAGGAGAAACTCTTACTAGTTCTTTCAAATTCACCTCCTTCCATCCTAAGGTCGGATCAAAACAACACTAGGCTTTTATACTCATTACACCTAGCATTTCTAAATCACCACACATTTCACAAATTCCTTCAACACATCACAAAACTTCCTCATGACTAAGCCGGATACTACCAACAACACGCATAACCAAAGGAATCCCATTCATACTAAAGTCATCACCACAATCTTTCACCTCACACCTACTAAGTCACCAAGTCATAGTTGGCATCACAACCAACATTCTCTCTCCCTCAACCCTTGCAACATTAAACTTCCTCAAAGGTTACACTCAAATGACCATCACCTACAGAACAAGGGAAGACATTATAGAGAGAAACTCCATGGCACGACTAAAAGAATGAAGAAGTGAAACTTTCTTAGCACCCAATAGCCTCCTATTCATAATGTGGCGCGCTTCACATTATGAACAAGACTCTACTAGATGTGGTTTTGAGACAACCTAAGACCATCCCGGAAACTTATGCTCTGATACCAAGTTTGTCACGACCCGGGAGCACCCCCTAGTCGTAACCGGCGTACTCGACCTCGAAGAGGTCTAATACAAGCCTCTTAGCATTCATTCATCGCATAGACACCAAAACCATAAGGAATTAAAAACTTTCTTCACACACGAAGATACTTTCAATAAATAGCAAGCGGAAGACTTTCTAGACTTTATACAATATGTCTCAAAACCATCTAATACTTGAATATAACATTGGGACTAAGCCCACTCAAAACCTAAGCAAATACTAGAGAGACATAAAAAGAACATGTTGGTTATTGCCCTCGAATCTATGAGGACTCACCAAGTCTTCATCTTCAACTCTTAAAAACCTATCAAGTAGCCATGACATATCACCATCTCCAAATCCCTACACTTTAGTCAAAAAGCGAAAGAAAGGGGTTAGCACAATTAAGTACTAAGTATGGAGACCATGCAAGAAAATATGCACAACGGACATTTACAAGAAATGTATGCTTTCATGTCCTTTGATAAAACCTTTCCTTTACAAGTATAAGAGACATAATACAAGTCAACATTAACATATTAGACCATAGCCAACCATACATATACTTAACATAAATCCATATACAACCCATGCTTAACTTTAGAAGGACACATGTCATTTCATTACCATAGGACCTCTACCTAATATAACCTTAAGACACACTTGAGTGAGACAAGAAGTGACCGCCCACACAATCCTCTTCAAGCACACTTAAGTGTTCCCCAAGATTACCTTAGATAAGGACTTTATAGGCAAAGTGCATAATCATACCCGATAGATAGCATATTAATGAGATGATATGTATAATGATGCTTACATAAAATAAATCATATTTAGTGGGGCATAGTACATGTGTGGTGAGTGACCATCAATATAGTATTTCCAAGGCCTACCACCCCCTTGGAGAGGCGAAAGAGGTACAAACCCCTCAATGTGGTTACCCGGGCCTACCACCCCCCGAGCTAGGGACCAAGGTACAAACCCCTCGATATGGTTATACGGGCCTACTACCCCCCGTACTAGGCAACCAAGGTACCAACCCCTCGATATGGTTATACGGGCCTACTACCCCCCGTACTAGGCAACCAAGGTACCAACCCCTCGATACGGTTATACGGGCCTACTACCCCCCGTACTAGGCAACCAAGGTACCAACCCCTCGATATGGTTATACGGGCCTACTACCCCCCGTACTAGGCAACCAAGGTACCAACCCCTCGATACGGTTATACGGGCCTACTACCCCCCGTACTAGGCAACCAAGGTACCAACCCCTCGATACGGTTATACGGGCCTACTACCCCCCGTACTAGGCAACCAAGGTACCAACCCCTCGATACGGTTATACGGGCCTACTACCCCCCGTACTAGGCAACCAAGGTACCAACCCCTCGATACGGTTATACGGGCCTACTACCCCCCGTACTAGGCAACCAAGGTACCAACCCCTCGATATGGTTATACGGGCCTACTACCCCCCGTACTAGGCAACCAAGGTACCAACCCCTCGATACGGTTATACGGGCCTACTACCCCCCGTACTAGGCAACCAAGGTACCAACCCCTCGATACGGTTATACGGGCCTACTACCCCCCGTACTAGGCTTGGTCGACTCACAACACTTATATAGAGAAAATCATATACATGTGTCCATTTCATCATCATTTCAATAATTATATAACTATTCGATTCATAGGACGTACATTGGACCTTCCATTTCCTAAGGATTCTATAAATGGGCATTTTATCAAACACATGATGGGCTATTGTTCATGTAAATGAAATCATGTACTTCAAGAGTACTAAGTCCAACCAATTTCGAAATACATATAAATCAGCCCACCAACAACATACATATATATATCAACCTTCATAATTTGATCATGGAAGCATGAAAACCATAAACATCACATAATAATTCCATTTCATGATAATATGCAAAATAGACCATAATAGGATCATCACAAGATCACATAAACTCATTCACATCATACCTTCACATATAGCTTCACATAAAACTCATTCACATCATACCTTCACATATAACTCATTCACATCATACCTTCACATATAGCTTCATATAGGACTTTACATCTAGCCTCATATGTGTATAATAATACAACAATATAATAACATTCACATAATGCCCTTCATGGCCTCAATTCACAACAATACAACAAATAACCACCTCCACCAAAGGTGGATCAAGCCAATCAATAACAATATTATTAATACTAAGAGATCAAGCCATCTCACCACCCTTTTCAAAGGCCATAAGCCACAATACTCAATTCCATGCCAATTATACAATATTTATCAAGTTTGATCAACTTACCCTCTTTCCATGGCTATCTTCATCATCCTCATCTTCCAACAATTTAACAATACAATAACAATGATAATAACAACAATCAACTATACAAGCTAAGCTAAACAATATCCAATAACCAACATAAAGTCTAAATCCCAATTTATGACCATTCAAGGCTACTACCTCACATTATACCATTCAATAACAATTTCTAGCAACTCAACATAGCTAAGATCATATAAGAACAGCCCACATCAACCACTCAATAATCCTACATCAATTACTCAAAATCATTAAACTCACTTTAGGCTAAATTTAAAGAATTTGAGAAGACATGGGTTCACAAATATTTCTTTCTTAAAACCATAAATAATCATTAATAACCACATGAAACATCATTTGAAATTATTTAATGCAAGAACCCATGCTTAGAATTCGAAATAGGATTTTTGTGTATTTGAAAAACCTTGAAAACCTTTTGATTGGGCTCCTTGAAAGAAAGAATAATCAAGGATAAAGGATCCCCATACCTTAATCTTCAAGAACCAAACGAAATTGGTGAAGAAATCAATAGCCACCATCCACCCTAGCTTCATCTTTCACCTTAAGCTTCCTTGGGGTTTTGAGAGAGTTTTTGAGAGAGGGAAATGTTTTTTTAGGGATGGGAATTGGATTATGGTATCTAGGAAATAATATAAGTCCTTTAAAAAAAATGGTCCAACACTTAGAAAATAAAATGAGGCGGGTGAACAGTAACCCCGCATACTGGAAATTGCCATTTCCTACCGGACAGATTTTACGAAAATGGGCATAACTTCTTCGTCCGAACTCCGAATGAGGTGAAACGAAGTGCGTTAGATAGCTAACTCCAAGGGCTTTCCATGGATATATTATTGGCCACCAAATAATTTGTGTGCTAGGAGATATGACCCTCCAAAGTAGACCCTCGAAAAAAGGCTTCACTTGGAAATTTTGGATTTTGATACGGTTGCTCTAAAATTTGGGTTAGACCCATTTCCCACTCAATTTGACCCCCTAAACGAGAATATGAAGTCGGATTTTCGAAAAACAAAACGGATCTTTTTATATACAGTTAAACAAGTTTCCGGTAACTTCCGAAGCACATTTTAAGAACTTTTTGGGTCAAATTCAATTATAACCATTTCACTAAGTTCTCGACTCCAAACTCACATGTGAAGCTCTAGTTTCACTCTATCATTTTCCGGGTCGTTACAGGAGACCTGATCTTCAAAGGTGTACCAAGCCCGATTAATTGTGGTCATACCATCGAAAAGTTGGGTTGCTATAATGTAAGTTTGTTGCATCAAACCTCCGGGAGAAAGTTGGTCACTATACCCTTTTTCACCGAATCAAGGAATCGGTAAAAATATTGTAGCAAAACGTTGTCAGGTAAACCATGAGTTGGGAATTAGAGCACCAACTTCTTGAATCAAAGCTAAGTCTCATGAATTGGCTCACCATACAAACGCTTGAATCTTTGGATGCTATCCCGAAGAGTCATCATCTTCTATGGAGGGAAAATCGCACTTGAAATTCGATGACATGCTCTTCTCACTAACTGATGGAGTCTTGTGGCAATTCAGCCAGCCACTTACATGTTTCTCCCATTAAAGAAAATGGGAACAACTTTAACCGGACCAACTCTTGGGATATGTTGTTGAATGAGAACGGCCCGCAAACATCAACAAAATTTCTAATATGCTCATGGGGATCCTCATGAGCCAACCCACCAAACAACTCTTTCAATTGCAAGAGCTGCAACATAGTGCTTGTAATATGGAACACAACGTTCCCTTCAGTCAGAGGCAAGAGAATGACACCAATTCCACCCATAAGATGAGGGTCATTAGCATTCGTATCATTGACATCGTTGAGGTTGTCGATGTCATCTTGGTGGCCCATTTGGCTGCCACTGCTTGCGTTCACACTCATTTCCTCTGTTCAAAACAGCAACACACAAACCAAAACTAAAAATAAGTAGATTCAACTATATAACTAAGAAGAACAAAATCCAACTTCACCATACGATTCTCAACCAGCACCACTCCCCGGCAGTGGCGCCATTTTGATTAACATTTCAACGACATTTCATCCAATTCTAAGTGTCAACGATTCCTAGTTAGCATATAACCCAACTAAATGAGTTAGGGTCGAATTCCAGAGGTAGTGGAACGTGTTGGAGAGTCAAATAATAAGTACAAATATGGTCAACTCAATCATAGGAATAGACATTATCAAATAAAAACATAACTCAAATCAGGGGGTGACACGAATGTCAAATAACAGGGGGTTTTTGTTTGAAAATATTAACTACAGCAGCAACAAACAATAGGAACTATGATAATGAGACGGGTTCTTGGGATTTTATTCGATTATAGACTAATATAGACAAATTGGTAATTGCAACTGTTTGTAGATAACTGAAAATTAGTTAATAGACTAGACTATAGAGGAGGTAAACTTTCTCTCGAATAATTTACCCCGAATCAAGTCGATTTCTCTCGAACATCGACAAGCATACAAAACAAGAATAGCCTACGCCTTAGTCCATTCACTCTCTCGAGCTGAATGTGTGGAAAAGGGTTTATGATTCACTCTCTCGAGCTGAACCCAAGACAACCCAATAACCACTAACCATCAATCAAGAATCTTGGTTTTAAGACCTCTCTCTCGAGCAAGCCGTAAACATGAAGGTAGAACTGCATTTACAACTACAATTCTTAAATTAAACCACAATTAATGATTGAAATCACTTCTAAACATCATTTAAAGTAACAATCGGCAATAACCATAAGTTAAATCATCCTATAATCACATAATCACACCACAAGAATTGAGGTTTTATCTAGACATCATAAAAAGATAGAAATTGTTACCAAATTATGTTCCATCAACTGGTAAGATTAATTTCATCTTTACAAAGGTCCAAATTGAAGAATATCAAAGATCCAATCCCAATTTCTCAAAAGTGGAAAACATCAATTCTTCAAAGCTATGGAAAACTTGTCTCAATACTCAGAGTTCAAAACTATTCAAACTGATATATTCAAGATATCTTGATTAAACAAAAGATATACACTACACTATATGTTCAAAAATGTATTTCTAGTCGCCCAAAATGTGTTGCGACGAGCCACTCGGTGAAGTAAGTAGGGCTTGGTGATCCGCCCTTTGGTCAATGTCCTCACCTTTCTTCCTTGGCTTTCAGCTTCCTTAACTTCTGTAACTTTGGGTGATCCAACACTGCATCGCGGAACCACTCGGTGATCCGCCGACCGCTCTTTTCACTCACCGACTTGGTTTTTTTCTTTAGGGCTTGGCACACTAGAACTTTAGGCGGTCAAATGGCCATTCGGTGACTTGCCAAATGGACTCGGCAATCACTAAGCCTTGATTTCTTCGTTCTTTAAGCTGCTTTGTTCCTTTTTGCAAATTAGTGTCCATGCTTTGTTCCTCAATCCATATTCCTGGAAATCAAGGGTTCTACAATAGTTATTGGCACAAAATAAGAATTTGAGGACACTAAATCAGTATAAATAAGCCCTAAATGAGTCTAAATCTTGGACTCATCAAATACCCATAATCACATGACCACACCCCAAAAATTGAGATTTTAGCAAAACATCATAAAAGAGTAAAAATGGTTACCAAATTGATTAGCCATCAACTAGGTAAGAGTAATTAAGCCTTTACAAAGTTTCAATTTGCAAAATATTTGAAACCCAACTGCAAAATCTCCAAATTGAATGTCAAAAAGCCTTCAAGTCTACTAAGAAGGTATGTTAGTATTCACCTATGGAGTCCTTTCCTCCATAGGGTTCCTAAAATCTTCAAGTTCCAAAAGTTTGATTCTAAAAAAAAAGTTAGGGTTTTATTCATTCTTCATGGGTTCTTTTCAATTATGATTCAATTGATCGATTTCTACCTATTTATGCATGAATTGAAGTAATTACTTGTTTTTGAGTTCAATTTAATTGAACCCATGCATGATCCATGAATTTTAGAGAATGAACACATGAATAAGGTTATGACCTATGAAAGATAAATTGATAAAGATATGCATGTTCTTTGTTGAAATTTATGTAAATTATTTGAGGATATTTTGGGAGTAAAGTATCAATGTTATAGTTGTTGTGAAAGGTTTTCTCACAAAAAGGATTTATAAGGGTTGATAGATTTTCTCACCTAAGTTCATTTAAGTTTAAGGAGCTATTCTAAATGAACTCTAGGATAGATTGGTTTCTTAATTGTACCTTTCTATTGATATAATATAAAATGAGATTAATGATTATTACGCGGGATTTATACTTACCACAGAGTACACATAGAGATTGAAGCTCTCATAGAGGTCATGTTTCTAGTAGAAATCTCCTTATTCCATAACTATGGGCCACCATAGAATTGTATTAGATAAGGCATTCGCTAGTGGATCCACTTTAGCTAAAATGTATGGTTCTTACCTTGGGAAGTAATGACATCTCTTTTCGGTGTCAGATAGACACCAAATTCTATGCTAGAGCTCACATAGTCTATATATGTTATCTTGTACACTTTCCACAATAAGGAACTAAGGTTTTTTCTAAAGCATATCACAACTGTTTTAAAGATGGCTAGCTTGCATTGACCGTGACTATGACTTATGCTTTCTGACCCTTTTATCTTGTGATTTAACTTGATCATTGCATGTCATATAATGTCCCTTTTAGCATGATTTCATAACTCTTATGCATTGATATCATACTTAGTGCATTCGATGTAGTAATGCATACTTATGCCTTTATTATTTCATTAATGTATTGATAAACACTCAAAGTACATCTCATCCAAGCTATCGTTATCTAGTATAAAACCCAACAAAGAGTTAGGGTCGAACTCACAGGAAGCGGTACAGTAAGGAATTCAACCAAGATGTAAAGATGCGACTCTAATCGGTTATAGAAGTAGACATTATCGAAATCAATCAAAACAGTCAAAGGTTTGACAACGAATATCAGATGGGGGGTTTGAATGTTTCAATTAACAACTATAAGAACCTTAGCAATAACATGATAATCTTATTTGGATCATTCTAACAAGTAAAACCCAACAATTTCTAACATTCAAGAAACCCTACATCTAAATAATATTAAGGGAATCAAGTTTTGACTTAAATCTAGGGACCTAATGTGTGAAAGGAACCCACTAGTGAAATCCCACGTACTAGATAAAGAATTCCACATAAAAATCTTTCTATTTCAGGGTTGAAACTGATGAAAACATGTTGCCTTCTTGGACTAGATCTTGGTCGACTCTTTCTCCTTTTTTTCATTCAACTTGATGAGTTTTTTGGAAAATGAGTTGACTAGGGTAAGTTCTAATTAAGTTGGTAGGCTAAAACTGACCAAAACTACGTAGTTTAGGGGTCCAACGCTTAAGGAAAAGAAGAACCCTGACTTAAAAGTTGTCAAGGTCACCGATGGACCAGACCAACAGACCGTGGATGAACCGATGGTCCCTGCTGGCCGTTCATCAATGGGGTTTGGGGAGCTGAAATCTAGGGTCCAACCTATGGCCCTGGACCATGAACTGTGGTATGACCTACGGTCCGTTAGTCCTGGCATTTGTCAGGACTTAGATTACTTTCCTTGGGGTTCTAGGGAAGGGTTGAAAGTTGGGAACCATGGACTCGTAGAATGAACCATGGGTCCCCTTACGGTCCGTGGGTGGTGGCGTCGGTGCCAACTGCAACTCCTGAAACCTGCATTGTTGTAGTTCTAGCATACGGGGTGTTACAAAAACCAAAACTGGACTTAAAAAATTAAATCAAGATTACTAAAACTCTTTTTAAAATTCAATCTATAGTTTCCTAGAGTTGGACTGTGAGGACGATTAGGCGAGGTTCGTCGAGCATCACCGATCATGTCGGCGACACGCCAATTGCTCCATCTCATCGCCGATCTTCCTTGGTTTTTAATCCTCAAGGTATTGCAACTTATGATGATCCAAAATGTGTCGTCGATCCAATTGGCAGTCTACCGAATGTCAAAATCCATCACCAAGTTGGCTTCTCCCTAGAGCTGGCAGCCTAGAACTTTAGGCGAGTTGAAGTTCCTCTTGGCGAGTCGCCCAGTGGCTTTGGCGATTCTCAACTTTTGCTGTCATCAACCTTTTTCATCCTTCTAGCACCTGTTTACCTGGTAATGTTCTTGCCTTGTTGCCTTCATTATTGCATATCAATAGTTTAACATTAGTGTAGAGCATAAATTAGGCATTTTAGGACAATAAACTATGAAAACTAGGCCATAAATGAGTTAAATTCTAGGACTCATCATGTATCGTTAGACATTCCTACTTCTTACATTTGTGGCTAGTTGATCTTTCAGCATTCAAGGATTCGTGAGTCCTTAGCTTCCTAGGATTGAGACACCTTATTGCTTTCTTTACCTTAGTTTTCAATCACTTATATGTGATGTATAGTTAGGTGCCAATAACTGTCCTCGTGATGTAATAGATGTCTTATTGAGGAGGAAGTTAGACTTCTGCCATGTCAATTTATTTTATGCTACTAAATTGTTTCTCTTGAAATGTTTATTTCTATTATCTTGTATGATCTATACTAAGTGGCTTTTGTTGGGCCTCTCGAGGTTCTATATGCCATGTTTCTCCTAGGATATACTTTGGGTCGTGGTAAACCAAAGCACAAGGTTTAGAAAGGTCCAAGGATGTCTCATAAGCCACATTAATAGAGTACTGTGCATGAGTGTGAAGCGCGCCACATGTATGAAAAAGATGCTATAAGATGTTTAGGAAATTCCACTTCTTTTATAATTCTAAAGTCGTGCAATAGAGTGTAACTCTATAAGTCTCTTTCCTAAAAGAATTATATGACCTTCAAAGAGCATACATTAGAAGGACTGTGGATGAAAATGTTGATAGAGAATATCCCGATCCTCCTCAAGTTCCGGCCGACCCTTTTGCCAAACAAGTTACTAATGCGAAGTTTAATGCTTCTTTAGAAGTGTTGGCACAAGCCAATAGGAAGGATGTGGTCCCTACAAAACCAAATGTAGGTACGTTGGCAACAAGACTAGAGGACTTCACTAGAATGAATCTCCTACAGTTTCATTGTTCCAAGGTTAAGGAAGATCCTTAAGATTTCATTGATGAGGTGTATAGGGTTTTATGATCAGGGAGTGACGACAATGGAACAAGCAAAATTGTCCGTTTATCGATTTAAGAGTGATGCTCAAGTTTTGTTCAACCAATGGAAGGAAGAGAGGGTGGTTGATGTGGATCCTCTTGTTTGGGAGAAGTTTAAGGTTCTTTTCCTTTATAGGTTCTTTCCATTTGAGATGAGGGAGGCAAAGGTACTTTAATTCATTAACCTTTGACAAGGAAACGTAAGTGCGAAGGAGTATGCCTTGAAATTCACACAATTGTATTGATATGCCCCTACCATGGTTGTCGATTCTAGGTCAAAATGAGCAAGTTTGTTTCAGGAGTTTCCGAAATGGTGGTTAAGGAATGTCATACCGCCATACTCATCAAGAAAATGGAAATTCCTCATCTTATGATTTACAATCAACCAATTGAAGAGAACAAGCTAAAAGAAATGTCAAAGGAGGTAAAGAGGGACACGACTAGTGATTGTGACTTTTCAAATTCAAGGTCTAATGGACATAATCATTCTAGATTCCAACAAAGGTTTTCTGGTCAAGGTTCCTCCAATGCTCCAAGTCCTAAGTTCAACAATAATAAGGTGTCTAACCCTAAGCCTCAAATACGAAATGGGAATGGATTGTTGTTGCCTACTTGTGCTAGTTGTGAAAGGAACCATGATTGTAAATGCTTAGCTAGTACAAATGGTTTCTTTGGTTGTGGAAAGAGTTGTCACAACATAAGGGATTGTCCATCAGTTACTGCTTAGAGAAGAGAAGGTAGGCAAGCTCCGCCTAGAAGTTAGGGTTCAAGTGCTCCAAATCAAAACAGATATTATGCATTTCAAACTCGTCAAGAGCAAGAGGGTACTCAGGATGTGGTTACTAGTATGTTGAAAGTCTATAACCATGATGTTTATGCTATTCTTGATCTGTATTCTACATTGTATTTTGTGACGCCTTCTGTGGCTATGACTTTTGATGTCCCTCCTAATGTGTTGTTAGATTTCTTTCAATCTCTACACCTATTGGTGAATCTATTTTTGCTACGAGAGTCTATATAAATTACCTGCATCTTTATCTCATAGACTCACTAACATTGACCAAGTAGAGCTTGATATGTAAGATTTTGAATTCGTTCTTCTTATGGATTGGCTCCATTCTCGTTATACTTATATTGATTATATACCACGAGTGGTTAAGTTTTAATTTCCAAATGAGCCCGTGCTTTAGTGGAAAGTGGGAAATTCTATGCCTAATGGTCATTTTGTTTCTTGTCTTAAAGCTAAGAAAATGATTTCTAAGGAATGCATATATCATCTTGTTTGGGTTAGAGATACACATTCCGAAAACCCTATTCTTGAGTCGCTCCCAATTATAAATTAGTTTCAAGAAGTGTTTGTTAATGATATACCATATATTCCTCCTGAAAAGGAAATAGACTTTGTTACTGACCTTCTCCCATAAATACATGATGAGACTTGGATTTTGACTCATTTAGGGCTTTGTTTTTATAGTTTCAGTGTCCTCAATGCCTAATTTATGCTCTAAACTGATGTTAAAGTATTGAATTGTTGTAATGAAGGCTATGGAGCAAGGAAAGGACATTTTTGGGCAAAAAAGAGTAAAAAGCTAAAGAAGTTGAAAGAAGGGGATCATGGTGATCGCCAAGACCACTCTGCTAGCCGCTGAGTGGCTCTTTAACTCAATAAAATTCCAATATGCCAGCCCTGGGGAAGAACCTACTTGACGACGAAAATAGAAAGTCAGCGGTTTGCCGTACAGCTCAATGACATCAACCTTGTTCGCCTACAGTCACAGAACCTTGATGATAAATAGCCAAGGAAAACCGGTAAAGGATTGGAGCAAAGGGTGCTTCCCCAACCTAGTTTGTGATGCACTACTTACTTCGCATAATGGTTTGAAGGACCAAATTTGGGAAACTATAAATTGAAATTTGAAAAGATTATTAATTTTCCAAGAATTGTAAAATCTAAATCCTGTTCTCCTGGAGTTTCCATTATATAACTTAAAGCTTTTGAAACTTGGTTTTGAGGAATTGCAATTGGGTTTTTGAATTAATTTTATTAAAAGCCTTGTAGATACTTGGAAATTATTACCCAGTTCATGGCTGACTTAAGTGGTAATTCTTTCTTCCTTTTTATGGTGTGGGGGTAAAACCCCAAATCTTGGGGTGTGATCTTGTGATTATTGGCTTAATTAGCTTATGGGTATTTTTGTGTACTCATTTAAATGCTTTATTGAAGTGGGTTTAATAGATAATTATGTATTAATCTATGAGTGGTAGTTGCAAATGCAATTCTATCTTAGTGTTCTAGTTTCTTTAAGAAATAAGTTTTAGAACAAAAGTTATCAATTAATGATTGTAGTTATTGGGTTGATGTAGGTTCAACTTGAGAGAGTGAATCCTAAACTCGATCTTACTTATCGAGCTCGAAAGAGTAGATACATTAAGGTTTTGGGATGCTTAAATTGTTATGCTTGTCGAGGTTCAAGAGAATTCACGTGAATCGAATTAGTTGTTCAAGAGAAAGCTATTGCATCTATAGTCTAGCCTACCTTCCGAGACTTACCCATTGTTAGCAAATTCCAATTACCCATATAAGGAAAGTAGCCTATAATCGATCACATCCCCGAGAATTCCTCTCTACTTGTTGATTTCCTTGTTTATTATTTCTTTTAGTTTCTAATTGACAAACCAATTTCCCCATCTGACATTTGTTTTCAACCCCTTTGAATTATCTAAATGTTTTTGATAATTTCTATTCCTATAACTGATATACCATATTTATAACTTCGTAACTAAATTCGAACTTGTACCACTTCCTGTGGGTTTGACCCTAACTCATTTGTTGGGTTTTATACATGATTATGATCGCCTACACCTAGCATTGGATGAGGTGTAGTTAAGAGTTTATCAATGCATCCCATCTCTATTCCTCCTTAACCTATGGCTCCGATAGAACATAAGGAATTGAAAGAGAAATTGAAGGATTTGTTCGATAAGGGTTTCCTTCGGCCGAGTATCTCTCAATGGGGTGCTCCAATTTTGTTTATTCATAAGAAGGATGGTTCACTTTGCATGTGTATAGATTATCGACAATTGAACAAGGTTACCTTTAATAATAAGTATCCTCTCCCAAGAACACATAATTTATTTGATCAATTCCAAGGAGCAAGTTAAATCTCTAAGATCGACCTTTGGTAACGTTAACACCAATAGAGGGGTAAGGAACATGACATTCTAAAGACTACTCTTCAAACTCGGTATTCTCATTATGAGTTGTGGGTAATGTAATTTTGATTGATAATGTTGTTTCCGTATTTATAGATTTGATGAATAGAATGTTTAGAAAATACCTTGATATATTTGTGATTGTGTTTATTGTTGACATTTTGATCTACTCACAAATTTAAGATAAGAATGACAATCATTTGAGGATTGTGTTGCAAGTCCTCAAGGACCAACAATTGTTTGCAATATTTAGTAAATGCGAGATATGGCAATGATCTGCGGCTTTTTTGGGTGTTGTTTTCGATAAGGGTATTGAGGTAGATCCTAAGAAGACAGATGCGGTTAAAAAGTTGCCAAGACCTATATCCCCTTCGAATATCCGAAGTTTCTGGAATTGGTTAGTTATAGTAAAAGGTTTGTGGAAGAGTTTTCTTCAATATCCTCTCCATTGAAGGCACTAACCCAAAAAAAACTTAAGGTCTTCTGTTAGGAATCATGAGGAGGAGTTTTCAAGAGCTAAAAGATAGACTTGTTGATGAGTCCAAGATTTGGACACATTTAGGGGTTTATTTTAATAGATTTAGTGTCCTCAAATGCATATTTTGTTCCAATAACTAATGTAAATCCTTGAATTTTAGGTATTTGGATTGAGGAACAAAGTGTGGACACTATTGAACAAAAAGGAAAAAGGCAGCTGAAAGAACGATGAAAAGAAGACCTGAGGATCGCTTAACCATTGGGCGAGTCGCAGGATGGCCATAGTCTCGCCTAATGTTCCAGTGTGCTGAGCCTTAAAGGAGAAAATCGAGTTGGGAATAGAAAGGAGTAGTCGGTGTGTCGCTGAACGGTTCCGCGATGCAACGCCATATCGCCCAAAGTACAAAACTTGAAGATGCTGAAGGCTAAAGCAAAAAGGGGATGGAATTGACCGAAAGGCGGATCGTCGAGTGGATCGGCAATCCTGACTTATTTTCAGCTTTCACAATTAAGTTTTAAAATTTATCATTGTTATTATTCAGTTTTAAAGTGAGAGCTTCGAAATGAATTTTTGGACACATTTTTCTTTAGCTTTGAAGATTTGAAGATTTCCATTTCTAAGAAATTGGAAGTGGGTGTTGAAGATTCTTCCTCTTAGACCTTTGTAAAGACTATATCAATCCTATCCAAATGATGGAAACACAACTTGGTAACGATTTTTACCTTTTTATGATGTCTACCTAAAACCCCAATTCTTGGGGTGTGATTATGTGGTTAAGGATTGATTTAGCTGCTGGGTATTGTTACTTGATAGTGTAAACGTTGTTTACAAGTGATTTCATTCAGTGATTGTGGTTGAAATTAATGGGTTGTAGTTGTAAATACAATACTAACTTCATGTTTTTGGCTTGCTTGAGAGAGAGGTTTTAATACCATTATTTCTAAATCGATGGTTTGTGGGTATTGGGTTGTTATGGGTTAAGCTCGAGAGAGTGAACCCTAAACCTTTTTCCACACATTTAGCTAGAGAGAGTAAATGGACTAAAGAGAAGGTTGTTCTTAATTGCTTGTTATTGGTGTTCGAGAGAAACCAATTTGATTCGGGGTAAATTGTTTGAGAAAAAAGTTTATCCACACTAAAGTCTAGCTTATTCACTGACTTACAGCTATTCACTATTAATTGCAATTAACTGGTTGTCTACCTTAGCCCAAAGTCCAATCATATCCCAAGATCCCGTCTCCACATTTGCTATTTTTCGTATTATTTGTTGTTTCAGTTGATAATTGAAACCAAATCCCCTTGATATTTCACACTTGGGTTACCCCAATCTCAAGAATAACATCCTAACCTTCTAGCAATTAGAAGGTGAGAGAATTCATGAGTCATGGCTGAGGTTTAAAGCACTGGTAATGCAACACTCAACTCATGAGATTCTCGATTTAGTTCTACTGGAATGCTTCTATAGGAGTCTTAGTCCCGGGAACAAAGGATGGATTGATCAACTTATCCTGGGTGGTCTTATATGAAAACCCTATGTGGTAGTAGCCCAACTCCTTCATCACATGATTGAGGCCAACCAAGAAGTGGAAAGAGATCTCCATTTAGCCACTTTGTTAACTCATCTAGATGAGTTAACCAAAACGATTCTGCAGTTTGAAGTCGAAAAGAGAAAGGCAGGTATATTCCCCCTCACGAGTGTATAAAGCCTAAATTGTACGAGGGTTGACATATGGAAGAGATGCACTCTCTCATTCTCCATAAAGTCGGAGAGCACAACAAAGTGGTAAATGAGATGAAAGAAAACCTCTCACTACTGAATGAGATGCCTGCTTCCCACTCCATATTTGTTCAGTTGCTGGAGTCCCAAATGGGTCATGTGTTGTCTCGTCTCTACCCCGCAAATCACAATTGAGTGGGGAAGTCGTGCGATGAGGTTAACTAAGGCGCTGCTTGGGAGGAAACCCAAGTTTTATTTTCTATCTTTTTTAAGTTTGCAATAATGGTGTGTTGAATGTGCAGGACAAAGTGTGGGAAGTGATTGAAAATTATAGGTTGGCGACCTAAAGCTCCAGTCGGCAAATCGTCAAAGAGGTCGGCGATCATGATCAAGCCCGCTGTTTGGACCCCCAGGTTTACTGGAGGTCCTACAAAACTCAGTGAGGTAAGTTACTGCTCGGTGTATCGCCGAATGGGTCCGCGAGCACGACTTATGTTTTAGAATGGGCAAGAACTGGACAATTTTTTAACGGCCAAAGGTTTAAACTTCCAACTCTTTCAGTTTCCCTCACTTTTGAACTTCCCAAACTGACACTCGCACATTAGTTTCTATATTTTTGCAATTTTAGAGTATTTTAGTCATTTATTTGTGCTCGGATCGAGATTACATTGCCGCCTAGCATTTCAATCTTATATTTAACGACATTTAAGGTTTGTTTTTCCGAACCCCGAGTTTACTTTTGGCATTTTGTACTCTTATGCAAATGATCTTATCTTGTTGTCGTGTGATGGGCCTTTCTGATAGGATTAGAATGTTTGAATGCCTTTTTTAATTAGATAATCTTGCCCGTATTGTGTATATTATCGAATTCCCATAATTTTATGCCTTAAAATTGGTTAAATCTTATGGGATTGTGCTTGCCTGTTGTTGGGTCTAGTTGGGTGAAGTTTGAGTAACTCTCTTTGTGCCAAATGACGTAATTTGCCCAATGATAGAGTGGGTGACATCATTCTTAAGGGAAAAAGTCATCAAATGGCCAAATTTGGCAAAATTGGGAGAAGTCTGAGTATCCTGGGGTAATAGGTGTTATGGGTCTTGTTTTAATTCGACTAGTGCATGTTTTGATTTTGTTTTCGGGGGTTGCGGGGTTGATTTTGAGAATTTGGGTTGAAAATAGGCACGTGGGGTCGTTTGGTGAGCTGGGTCGAGCTTGCCAAGCCACTTGGCAGTTCACCGAAATTCCCCATCTCACCTTTAATTTCATGCTTTATTTGATATTGGGTTCTGTAACTTTCGGCGAGAAGCCTGAGGTCGTCGATGGCACTTGGCTTCTCGCCAAAAGACTTCTTGATCGCCCTTTGTCTGAACCCCAAAAAATTTTGTACACTATAACTTTCAGCTGGCTAATCCTTTCTCGCTGAATGTTGTTGGTGATTCGCTGAAAGGCTTTTCCCATCGCTGACTTACCAAAAGTTTAGAGCCAATCCTTTCGGTTATCCCGACCTAGCACGCCAAAGTGATTCGGTGACTCGCCGACCAGATTGTCGAGTTTGTCTATAGTTATTTTTCCGTGCCTTTGATTCAAATGTTTCTAACTTTTTCCCGATGTTTTGCAGACATGGCTAGACCTAAGGTTGTAGGTAGAAGCATGCCACCTCGAAGGAAAGATAAATGGATACCACTAAATGAGGATGCAGCTACATCCAAGGCCACCAAACTTCCCACATCTAGTGGGAAGGGAAAAGGAAAAGGAAAAGGAAAAGCACCAGCGTCACCGGAGGTCAGCTCCAAATAGTAACGGCATCTACACCACTCACCTCACAAATTCTGAGAGTGAGGTGAGCACCAGGATCCTCAAACTGTAGCTTCTGACGATGATGAGTTGGTAGCAGCACAGAGGGTTGAGTTGTGTTCAAAAAGAATGAACGATCCATCTAGGATTAGAACTCCTCAGTCCACCACTTCTTCTCCTCCAGTTCCATCCCCCCAATTCTATGAATGGATTAAAGACTGAGGGGCTGAGGACGATCATTGAGGAGAAGTGTCTGTCCACGGATGGAGTGATTGACAGGCACCCTGATATTATCAGTTGTCTAAAGTCTCATAAGTTCCAGCTCTTCACAAAGCCTCTTGGCCCGTATATTACAAGCTGGGTTAGGGAGTTCTACAATGCCTACAATGCGTTGATACCACAAAAGAAGAAGCAGGCAACAATTAAATCGGTTGACTAAGTAGTTGTCTGGGGGTCTAGGGTGCAATGCGATTTTCCTGCCATTAATGTTGTCCTAGAGTGCACTACGAGACTTGAAGATGACTGACTATATATGATTAGGACAAAGACGCTGGACAATATGAAGAAATGGTTAGCTCCATTAATATGTGATGGCACTCCGAAGTGGTTGGAAGAAGGGGCTCTAATAGAAAAGAAAGACTTAAATGTAGCAGCGAGGTATTGGTTTGACTTTATCAACAACACAATCATGCCCTCTCAAAATGAGTCTATTCTCCGCCAATTTACTTCTCAATATTTGTAGTCTTTCCAAAAGGGCCTAGGTACTCGTGTCAAGGTTAGTACGACCTTTTATCCTCATACAAATGGGCAGGTGGAGTATACCATTTAGATATTATAAGATATGTTGAGGTCTTGTGTTATTGACTTCAATGGTAATTAGGATGATCACTTACCTTTGATTGAGTTAGCTTATAATAGTAGCTATCATTCAGGAATTAGTATGGCTCCATTCGAGGCTCTTTACGGTAGGAGGTATGGATCTACTATAGGTTGGTTTGAAGTTTGTGAGGTTGCTTTGATAGGTGGGAAAATGGTACATGAAGCTATGGAGAAAGTTTAACTTATTAGAGAAAGGTTTAAGATGGGTCCAAAAAAGTAGTGCCGATGTTAGAAGAAGAGATCTTGAGTTTGAAGTTGATAATTTGGTTTACTTTAAAATTTCAGCTCTGAAGGGTGTAATGAGGTTTGTTAATAAAGGCAATCTTAATCCTCGATATGTTGCCTCATATAATATTTTAGGTGAATTGATAATGTTGCTTATGGGCTTGATTTGCCTAATCAGTTAGTGTCAATGCATCCCATTTTCCATCTGTTTGTTAAAGAAGGGTGTTGGTGATCCAACATCTATTGTACCGTTAGAGAGTCTTTGTATAAATGAGTCTTATTTATGCAGAGGTTCCGATCAAGATTTTGGATCTACAAGTTTGAAAGTTGAGGAATAAAGAAGTTACATCCGTAAAGGTGTTGTGGAGAAACCAAATGGTTAAGGGTGTTACTTGGAGGCCGGGGGAGATATGATGTCTTGATATCCTCATCTTTTTCTTTGCATTCCTACTCTAGCTTGATGTACTTAGCTCCTCACGATTCATCCTTTTGGTTTCATTTCTCTTAGTCATTCTCATGTTTCCTCATGCTTGCATGCTCATGAAAAAATTGATTTTGAAAGTAGTATTTAGCTTGATTGTTTGCTTCATGATTAGGTTCATTTTAGTATGATTTGCATGTAGGCCTTATGAAATGATGTTTTCAAAAGACCTTAGCTTGGAGTCAATTTTCGTCCTACGATATCTTCATTTATAAGATTGTATTAATGTTGTGTTGCTAGTTTCTCTCCTTCTCCTTTTTCATGCTAGCTTAAGTCCCATTTGAGGACGAATATCCCCAAGGGGAAGATATTGTAACACCTCGGTCTTTCCCATCTACAAATTGTAGACACTTCTTTGGGCCTCATCTACAAATCATATACACTTCTACGGGCCGTAGATGGCATTCGTAGAAAAGGGGGAAATAATTTTCTCAAAATCAAGTCCCAGTACTTATTTTATGGTTGAATAGTACAGTCTGTCAACTGATCTACTATTAATAGATTGGTCTCATAAGAAGCTGGTAGACTTAGTGAAATCTTAAGGCCTAAGGTTGGTTTATACGATTTGTGTCTTCAGTCCGTAAAAGGACATACGAGACGCAAGCTATGTCCATCAAAAGCTTGTCAAAATTTTAGGTCTCTGATCATTTTTATGATTGACGAGGAAGGTCCGTAGGTCCACCGTAGAAGGGCTACAACAATTATTTTTAAAGGGCTTTTGGTCTTTTCCTAGTTATTTTAAGCCTAAACTAACTCATGTTGGTCTTAATCTTAAGCCCTATAAATACCTTTTTAAGTCCTAAAACTACCCCCAATAAAATCATTAACCTAAATCCCTAAATTTCCTCGAAGTTCATCCCCTTTAAATTCCCTCAACTCAAGGAACAACAAAATGAGGATTTGAAGCACCAAGACGTCAAATTCACCACACCAATTGGGCTTTGAACTCCAAGGTACGTTAGTATTCACCTATAGAGTCATTTTCCTCCATAGGGTTCTTAAAATCTTCAAGTTCCTAAAGTTATATTCTCAAATTAAAGTAAGGGTTTTTTCCGATCTTCGTGGGTTCTTTTCAAGTATGATTCAGTTGATTGATTTCTACCTATTTGTGCATGCATTTACGTAATTACATTTTTTTGAGTTGAATTCATATGAACTCATACATAATCCATAAATTTTAGACTAAGAACACATGATTAAGCTTATGAACTCTGTAAGATGAATTTATGAAGATATGCATGATCTTTGATGAAATTGATGTTAATGATTTGAGGATGTTTTGAGAGTAAACTATCAATGTTGTAGTTATTTAGAAGTTAAGATTAAGGAGCTACTCTAAATGAACTCGATCTTAGATTGGTTGCTTAATTATACATTTCCATAGATAATAAGATGGATATGGTTAATACCTATTTTGTGTTATTTTTATTGAACACCAAGAGGATATTGTGATGGAAACTCACCTGCTAGTGGAGGTTGGATTTCTAGACGCAATATCCTAATCCGATAACTATGTGCTCAAATGCATTGTTTATACCTTTGCAAGTTAGGATATCTCCTTTTGGTGTGGGATAGATACCAGATTCCATGTTATAGCTCACATGGTCTATGTCGGTTATATGGTACACGTCCAACAATAATGAACTACAGTTACTTTCTAAAGTATCTCACAACTCTTTTAAATATGATTAGCTTTAATTGACCATGATTATGACTTATGTTTTCTAACCCTTTTATCGTATTATTTAGCTTGGTCATTTCATTTCACGTAAAGTACTTTTTAGCATGAATGCATAACTCTTATTCATTAATATCACACTTAGTAGATCCATGTACTAATATATACTCGTGCCTGCAATATCAGTAATGTTGGTTTTAGCGTTCCTACCTATCACACTCATGCCTAGTTAATATTTTGGTACTTATGTTTATGTTTTAGAATTTCCCTTACATGCTCGTACATTCCATGTATTGAGTCACTTGGCCAGCATCGTTTCATGATGCAAATACAGGTATTTAGGATCATCAGCAGGCATTTCGTTGAGGTCATGGGATATTCCTGTCAGCTTTGGTGAGCCTTCTTATATCTCAGAGGACTTAACCTTTATCTTACATTTAGTAGTTTTGAGATTTCATGGGTCTTGTCCCGATATCCTTCTATAATAGTAGAGGCTTCATAGATAGACAATAGAGTTTGAGAAGTCTATTTCATTTATCTTATTAAATGTTTTAAAGACTTTAGTTGCCTATTGTTGGCTAGTTTAATATAATATTTATATTTAGAGTAAATCATTTGAGTTAAAGCTTTGTAATTGAGCTTCATGAATTTTATTCAGCTTTTAAGCTTTTGTATTCTTGAATTAGTCTTCCGCTTGTAGTCAGCCAGGATGAGGATTCGATTGGGGAGCAACAACGGTTCTTTAGTGCCGGCCACGTCAAAGGTGCAGACTCAGCTCGTGACTATAACACCCCAAAAAAAATTCAAACTCACACTTGAACCATCCTTCATTGTGAGTAGGATTTTACCGAGGAAATTAAAATTTCTAGAGTGTTAAGGTCACTTGATGTAGCACCTTGAGTGCCAAGAAGAACTAAAGAGTGTTTGTGCAAGTCATTCTTAAGTTCCTTTAAGTTTTGGATCACCTTCAAACGATCATAACTCTAAGTAGAGATGAGTTAGGTGGGCTACAAGGTATCCAATGAAAGTTTGTTTAATTATTTTTCCAACGCCACCGAGTTTGCTAAGTTTCGAGTTTGGATGACTGAGATATGCCATTTTTGAAGTCAGGCTATCCAGTTAATGAATGTTCTCCGAAAATAGTAAGGGGTATTTTAGTCTTTTCCTTACCCAATCAGATTTAATTCATTTTTAGTAATGTTTTAGGGGTCTAATATGATTACGTTCAGTTTTATAATCCTAATGTGCGCCTAGGGTTTTTGTTGAGAGTTCAAGAAGAGAAAAGAGGATAGGATCAAAGCGTTCATGGAGGTTCTTGAGTTTTGTTGCAGGTTTTCACCATGGGTTTGATCCCTAAGAGGTATGTAAGCTTCCATAGTGTTTTATTTCTTCACCCACAAGCCAATCATGTTAGATTCAACGTTAAATTTGTTCTAGAAAGTTGAAGGTTTGATGTTCTTGAATTGTGTTCTTGAAATTGACTTTCGTTCTTGAGTGAAGATGAGATTGATGAGTTATTGAGGAAATCGTGTCGATTTTCGAGTTGTGTTTTATTAGATTCTTTTGTACAAGAACTGGATATATTAATCTAAAGAGAAATTGAGAAAAAGAATCGAATTTAGGCGAATTGGGGTTAGAAAACGAAGAAGGAAAAGTAGGGAAGAAACTGGGTTCCAGGTCGAGGACCTGTTCCTCAGAAACACAAATTTTCTCTCCAGGTTGCGGAGAAGTGACGGACCCCTCTGCCTCAAAATATATGTCACGACCAAATATTAAAATGCATCTATGCGTCGTGAACTTGCTTCCAGAAAGTGATTTCTTGATCATTTTTCATGTTTAACTATCTAAAAACACTCCTAAACATCACAAGATCTATCCTATCACAAATCACAACCTTGAATTCATAAATCAAATTCAAGGTAGAGTTGAGAGTCAAATCTTCAGAGTTCTTTCGAACATTTTTTAGAAAGTCCCTTTGAGTCTTTTTTAGGAGTCTTGTACAATTTCTAATAACTTGTTTCAAAACTCTAGCAACTGAGTATGAGAGAGCGGAGAATATATTCATGAGTCTACTTTTCATCACGAGACCCTTCACATCATCAACAATAACTCTTGAATTCACAATTCACATTCAAGAGAGAATTAAGAGTAGAGTTCAAGAAAGTCTTTCAGTTCAATTGTGAATACTTAGAGCTCAACTATAAATTAAAGCTAAGTTTTAAGGAATTAAGAATGAAAACGAGAAGAGTCCTATACATGATGTCCATATCGTTGATGTAGACCCTTGAGTCGAGCGTTCATGCCCATAATTCTTCATGAATTCCATAAGTTGAGTATCTTTGAGAGTAGTATCTTCATGTTCTAAGTCTTGAGTATAGAGTTCATCATTCTTTTGAGATTATATTTCTAATTATGGGACTACTATATGTTACCCATAAAGCCATTGAGTTGTGTTGTTCGTGCCCGTAACTCCGCATGAACCAGATAAGTCGAGCAGTCTTGAGATGAGAAGTATCTTTTAGTCCTTGAGTTGAGTAGTTCATGCTCATAATTCTACATGAACCCTATCAGTTGAGCATTATTGAAATGAGTAATATTATTGAAGTTCTTGAGTTTCAAGTATTGAGTTCTATCCATGGTTATTGAAAACCTTGAATTGAGTCGTTCACGCTCATAATTCGGCATGAACCCTATTTTAAGAAGTCTTTTACAAATGCCTTAAACTTGTTTTAAGACTTAAGTTTTGAGTTGAGTAAATAGTAAAGAGACAAGTTCATTTCTTTAAAACAGTATATGGGGACTATGTATTAATAAAGAGTAAAATGTTTTCACATTTCAACAGGAAAGGAAACTGAGACTTCCAAAAGAGACTTTGAGCTACTTCTCAGTAAAGAGTAATGCTTTCACAATTAAGGAATAGAGGAAACACTGATTTCCAAGAGAGCGTTCGGGCAAGTTTTTGAGTAATTATCTCAAACTACAGATTTATGTTTTTAAACATATGAGCTAGTATATTTTTGGAGTAATATTGAACACCGATATAAGGGAGAGTTCAGACAACTTCCAGCCCCTATAAACTATGTAGCTAGCATGGGTATAAAAGGGTCATACTTTTTAGGTGATTCCTTAGTGCTTTTTAGCATAAACTAGTGGATCCACTTAGTAGTTAGGTTCTATACCCCCGGAAAGGTATAGGACGACCCTGGCAGTTTGAGTTAAAACGTTGTATCATCACCTAACTCATAATGATAGTTGTCGGTTAGAGAATCTCCCATGGTTATATATTGTATTACTATATACACAAAGTTTACCTTGCATTTTCATATACAAGCACAGTTTATATTGTATCCTTTCAGACAAATAGAGTTATTTTGTATTTTTCAATACATTGTGTTGCTTTCTACTAGTTTAAAAGCTTTCCATATATTGTGTATGTATTGTTGCTTTATATTGAGTTGAGTATCCAGAGTTGGGTACCGAGAGTCGAGTATCTTATTGTTGATATTGAGCCTTATTTCACTGAGTTGAGTATCTTATAATTGTTTTGAGCCTTATTTCACTGTACTGAATATCATATCATTGAGTTGAGCCCTATTCTCTCTGAGTTGAACTATGGTTCTTTGAGTTGAGTTAAGTGAGTTGAGAAAAGGTAAGAATGTTTCTATTCCACAAGTTCAAGCTTATGTTATGCTTTAGAATTCCCCTTACATGCTTGTAGATTCCATTTACTCAGCCATTTGGCATAATCGTTTCATGATCCAGATACAGATACTCAGGATCATCAACTGGCACTTCGTAGATAACGCATGCAGTTCGAATTAGCTATGGTAAGTCTCCTTGCTTCCGGAGGGTTCCACTTGTACTTTCAATTATATCAGTTGATAAGATGTCGTGGGTCTTGTGCCGACTTCCATCTTTGTCAGTTAGAGGCTTCATAGATAGACAGTAAAGTTTCAGAAGTCTGTTCATTTATTTGTTAAAATGTTTTAAACACTTAAGTTGACTATTTATGGCGAGTTGAATATATTATTTTTATTCAAAGTTATCTATTAAGTATTGTTCAGATTATCTTAAAGTTGAGTATTTGAATTTATTAACTTGTTAAGCTTTTGCATGCTTAAGTTAGTCTTCTGCTTGTAGTCTGTCAGGATAAGGGTTCGCTTGGGGACCAACAATAGTTCTTGAGTGTTGGCCACGTCCATGGGGTAGACTCGGATCGTGACAAACATGGTCTTTTAAAACAGAGTTCAAGAGTCCTAGGGTGTCTATGAAGCCATGTCAAGTAGGATGTTATTATTGGTTGTGAGGGCCCCACTTTAATAAATAAGTGACTACAAACATTTAGGAAAAGTTTCCCTTCTTTCATACTCTGAATGCAATAGAGCTATGTTATAGAGTCTTATTCTAACTCGTGCGTTCTTATATCCATTCTAGAGGTGGTTGAAAACCAAAGTCAGTTCTTTATCAATGAGTTAGTCTTAAAAAAATCATGAGGAAGTCATAAAACTCTAGAGGGGCTTGAGAGAAGCCCATGAGTGAGTTAAGTGTTGAGTTTAAGAGGAATGCACCCATATTCATGTGAATCGTGCATTTGAGCCAAAAGCTAGTTGTACTCTCTTTCATAAGCCTTGTTTCGGCTTAGATCCTTGTGAGGAATATGTTGAAAGCTTGGGTAAGATTTTCACCCAAAAAGGTAGCATGAGATACGAGATCATGAGTAGTAGTAGTCAAAGGGCCCAGAGTTAGAGGAAATTATGCAGAGGTTTAGTAATCCTAGAAAGGGAGATATTGATGAGGCATGCTATGTTACTATAGTTAGGCACCCATTAAGGTATTGATGAGGAGTTTTCCCTTATTGGTAGAGTAAGAGTTGATAATCAAGATAAGATAGAGTATATATTTGTTAACCAGAATAGAGTTGATACCGATGTGTCATCATGTTAGAGGAGACTAAATTAATGTGTTGAATAATAGAGCAGAGTATTTATGAAGTGAGAGATCTAAGCTAGGATTATGATTTGTTTGAGAGGGCCATGATGTTAAGAAGGATATAGAACTGATGAAGTAGTGGTGTATAACATAGTAGGAAAGAAATTGTATTGATATTCGAGCTTAGTCATAAATATTAAGCTTGAATTTGAGATGAGTGTCATGATCAAAAGAATGGCAACATGGGGGTGATGATGTTAGTCTTGAGATTTGATCTAGAAGACTTTACATAGAGTAGGTGAGGAATTGAGATTTTTGATGCAATGAATGTGAGTAGTACAAGTGAGAGACATTAACCTTTAGATAAGAGCAGTGAAATGTGGCTAAGTCACAAGAGTAAAAAGAGCAGTAAGATGTTTACCGAGAGGGTATGTAATTTAAAAGAGGTCTTAGTACCTGTTTATGGGGAGTTCGGAAGTCATGAGATAAAATTCTCCCGAGTGTTAGAGTAAAAGAGGATGTAAACCAGTTAGAGATGATGGAATAGATCCATGGCTTTCAAGTGCTAGCTTTAGACCTAATGGGGAGATGATTCATTAGGTGGTTCTTGGTATGAGCCCAATGTGGTGGTAGAGAGTAATAGTCTTGGGATGATATCCCCTATAGAGAGGCATAGAACCCAAACTTAAGGATTTGGGTTAAGCTTCAATATAGTTAAAGCGTACCATTAGAATCAGACCTTGGTCAGAGTAACCCTAATTAATACTAAGTCCAGTCGTCATTCGTAGATGAATAATCCCAATGAGGGGATATTGTAACACCCCAGAAATTTTCTCAAACTGAGATTCGAACCATCCTTCGTTGTGATTAGGATTTTACCATGGAAATTAATATTTCTTGGGTGTTAAGGTCACTAGATGTAGCACCTTGAGTTCCAAGAAGAACTAAAGAGAGTTCATTCAAGTTATTCCTAAGTTCCTTTAAGTTTTGGGTAAACTTCAAACCACCATAACTCTACGTACAAGATTTTTTAGGTGGGCTACAAGGTATCCAATGAACGTTCATTGAATTATCTTTCCAACGCCACCAGGTATGCTAAGTTTAGAGTTTGGATGACTGAGATATGCCCTTTTAAAGTCAGGTTGTCTAGTAAAAGAAAGTTATCCGAAAATAGTAAGGGGTATTTTAGTCTTTTCGTTACACAATCAGATTTAATTCGTTTTTAGTAATGATTTTGAGGACTAATCAGATTAGTTTCAGTTTTATAATCCTAATATACGCCTAGGTTTTTAGTTGAGAGTTAAAGAAGAGAAAAGAAGAGAAAAGAGGAGAGGATCAAAGCGCTCGTCGAGGTTCTTGAGTTTTATTGCGGATTTTCACCATTGGTTTGATACCTAAGAGGTATGAAAGCTTTCATAGTGTTGGGTTTGTTCACCCACACGGCATTCATGTTAATTTCAGCATTAAATTTGTTCTATAAAGTTGAAGGTTTAATGTTCTTGAATTGTGTTCTTGAAATTGGCTTTCGTTCTTGATTTAATATGAGAATTATGAGTTCTTGAGGAAATCATGTCGATTTTAGAGTTGTGTTTGCTTAGATTCTTGTGCACATATACTTGGTATCTTAATCTAAAGAGAAATTGAGAAAAAGAATCGAATTTAGGTGAATGGGGGTACAAAAATGAAGACGGAAAAGTCAGGCAGAAACAGGGTACCAGTTCCGTGACGTGGATTTTTTCCTCAGAAACAAAACTTTTTCTCTCTGCGTCGCGGAGGGGTCACGAACCCCTCTGCCTCAAAATTCGTTGCACGACCAAATATTAAAATGCATCTCTGCGTCACGGACTTGCTTCTGGACAATGATTTCTTGATCGTTTCTCTTGTTTAACTATCTAAAAATACTCTTTAACATCACGAGATCTTTCCTATTACAAATCACAACCTTGAATTAATAAATCAAATTCAAGGTATAGTTGAGAGTCTAGTCTTGAGAGTTCTTTCAAACATTTTTGAGAAAATCCCTCCGAGTCATTTTTAGGAGTCTAGTACAATTTCTTATAACTTGTTTCAAAACTCTAGCAAGTGAGTATGAGAGTGAGGAGAATATACTCATGAGTCTACTTTGTCATCAAAAGACCCTTCACATCATGAACCATAACTCTTGAAATCGTAAGTCACATTCAAGAGAGAGTTAAGAGTAGAGTTCAAGAAAGTCTTTGGGTTCAATTGTGAATCCTTAGAGATCAACTATTAATTCGAGCTAAGGTTTTAGGAAGTAAGTATGAAACAAGAAGAGTCATATACATGAGTTCCATGTCGTTATGTAAACCCTTGAGTCGAGTCGTTCATGAATATAATTCTGCAGGAATTCCATAAGTTGAGTATCTTTGAGAGGAGTAGTATCTTCAAGTTCTAAGATTCAGTACAGAGTTGATAATCCGTTTGAGATTATATTTCTAATCATGGGACTACTACATATTACCCATGAAGCCCTTGAGTTGAGTTGTTCATACCCATAACTCCGCATGAACCCTATAAGTCGAGCACTCTTGAGTGAGAAGTATATTTGAGTCCTTGAGTTGAGTAGTTCATGCTCATAATTCTGCATGAACCGTCTGAGTTAAGCATTCTTGAAATGAATAGTGTCATTGAATTCTTGAGTTCCAAGTATTTAGTTATATCCATGGTTTTTGAAAACCTTGAATTGAGTCGTTCACGCTCATAATTCGGCATGAACCCTATTTTAAGAAGTCTTTTATAAATGCTTTGAAATTGTTTTAAGACTTGAGTTTTTAGTTGAGTAAAGAGTGAAGTTTATTTCTTAAAAAGAGTATATGGGGACTATGTATCTCCAAAGAGTAAAATGGTTTCACATTTAAACAGGAAAAGAAACTGAGATTTCCGAAATAGCCTTTGAGCTAGTTTTCAGTAAAGAGTAAATGCTTTCACAATTAAGCAGGAGAGTTATCATGATTTTTAAGAGAGCCTTCGCGCTAGTTTATGAGTAATTATCTCAAACCACAGAGTTATAAAAATTAGTATATCTTGGGAGTAGTATTAAGTGCCGATATGGGGGAGAGTTCAGACAACTCCCAACCCTATAAACCATGTTGCCAGTATGGGTAGAAAAGGGACATACTTTTTAGATGATTCCTTAGTGTTTATTAGCATAGACTAGTGGATCCACTTATTATTTAGGTTCTATACCCCAAAAATGTATAGGATGGCCCTGGCAGTGTGAGGCAAAACAAGCAGAGTTATTTTGTATTTTTCAATACATTGAGTTGCTTTCTACTATTTTAAAAGCTTTCCATATATTGCATATGTTTTGTTGCTATATATTCAGTTGAGCATCCATAGTTGAGTGTGTAGATATATATATATATATATATATATATATATAACTGTATTAATGTGTTGTGCTTATTTGGTTATAGATCTCATTATTGAATGAACCATGATTGGTTATGCTTAAAACAGAATGAGATATGGTAAGTATAGACTGAGGGTTTCGAGTGTTACAATGTCTCTTAGAGAGGTGGTATGTGTTATTATCATTGAGAATTTGTTTAGTGATATGTTGAAAGTGTTAAGTGGGTAGGTACTACTTTGGTTGGGAATTTGTATGGGAACGATTTATATGCCTTGATAGAACGTACTATGTAGTCAAGGGTTGAGTGGTAAGGTGGAATAAGTTACGGTATGTCGTGAGTGGTTGGCCAGGTTGGCAGTGGTTACATCCGACACCTCTCAGAGAAGTAGAATGTTTAAGTGACGATTCAGAATGGAGGGAGTGAGGGTTAGAGTCAAGTGTACCAATATAAGTAAAGTGTCAAGAATGGTAAGGGTAGGATATAAAGGTGAAGGAATGAATAGTCTTATTGGTTGTTTTCCTTCTATTCGATTCTCTTATATTATGCGGTGGGTATCGGGATGACCGATGATGCCTACTTATTAACATATCAACTACAGCTCATCTAATACAAGGTGTAGACGATCGTTAAGCAGTATAAACCCAATAAATTAGTTGGGGTCGATCCCACAAGAAGCAACTCAATTTCAAATTCAATTATGAAGTTACAATAGTGATTTCAATAGCTGAAGAAATAGAGATTATCAGAGACTTTTAATAAAACTAGAAGGGTGACATAAATATCAGGAAATGGGGTTTTGGATCAGAAAGCACCCAGAAAAATTAACTACTAGCAATCAAGTAAGTGAAAGATACTTAGGGGATTGACCAACTAATTTCTAAACTTAACTCAGTGGGTGTTAATTAATAACCAAAAGTATCAACTCTTCGTGGGTACGATGAACTTTAGATGATATATTTTCTATTGTACAACTACCTCATTTCAATTGAGTTCTCTCGAATCTCAATATGCTAAATATGGAAACCATCCCACAACCTCACTACATCCACTCTCTCGAGCTAGATACATAAAATGAGTCTTGGGATTCACTCTCTCGAGTTGAATCAACCATGACCCAATGACTACAAGCACCAACTTATCACCTTGGTTTTACACTTCTTTCCCAAGCAAGCATAAATTGCTAAATCATACTGAAATAAACATTCAATAGAGCAATCTAGCCACATCAATAAATCAGACCCACTTCGAAATAGCAGTACAATTGATAATAACTAACATCCATTTAGCAAAATGCAACAATTAATCACATTGTCAAACCCCCAAGAATGGGGTTTTAGCTAATCATCATAAAATAAGATAATTCAGTAACTAATACATGCTCCATATCTGGGTATTGATATTACAAGTCTTAAGATGAATAAAATATCTTTCTATTACAACACCCACTTGAAATCTCTAACGAAAATTGCTTCAAATCAACAAGAATAGTGTTTTTGTTCTTTCTATTTCGTTCCACACTGGCTTGCTACTTTCTCTCTCTTCCAAAAATCGATTTATAGTGATCTGAGCTTCAATTTTTTGGGGTTGGTTGGCGAGGAAAATCTGGCTTCGCCAACCAGTCGGCGATTCACAAGTCGTCCTTGTCTATCGCCTTCTTGCTTCATGTTTTCATCCAGCATGCACCGTAACTTTAGGAGGTTTATATCGGGATCGCCGATCACTTTCGCGATGCGCCCTTTGTTCCTTTGGATCGCCAATTCACTTGCATCTTTACTGCTCAATCAGTTCATTCAGCGTACAACCTCTCTTCGTCGATCAGTACGGCGACTCACCGATACGGGACATAGTTCGCCTAAATTTCTCTCATTTCAGACATGGTGTACTGTAAAATTAGGCGGGCTAAGAGCCACTTGGCGGACCGCCGAGTGGTTTTGACGATCATCAGGATCGCTTTTCTCCATCTCTTAGGCTTGCTGGTTCCTTTATTCTCGTGGCTATCCTTTCTTTGCTCCTTAGCCTGTAATGCTTAATATCAAGTTCTTAACATCATTTTATAGCATAGATTAGGCATTTAAGGACTCTAAAAACTATCAAACTAAACTCCAAATAAGTTCAAATTTCAGACTCATAAACACCCCCAACTTAATATTTTGCTTGTCCTCAAGTCAAATTCAAGATCAACTATCAAAAAGCATGTCCGAAACAATGCTACAAAAGACTCAACAAGAATGCACACAACAAGGTTCAAATTAGTCATACAATGATGAGTTGTGCACTCAAAGATTCAAATTGTGGCTCATCATTATCAAAGATGCTCAAGTTCACAATACTTGCTTCAAATGCAAGTTCAAGGTCAACAAAGATATTTGAATGCCCTCACAACAAAGACGATTCCATACTCACACAAACTTTCTCAACAGTTTAAAGATCCAGAATCACATACAACTCTCACACTCACAAAGATGAACACATGCATGACTTCACCCATAGGTTTGACCTTATTTTCCAATCGACATTCGTTTCAGCTCACTCAATATCATAAAGGTCTTTTTAAGGCTTGTAACGAGGCTGAGTGTAATGGTATGGTCATTTAGGCTTAATGGCTTCTATATTCATGAAGTATGGTTTGAACATCACTTTACTCCTTTTCTTTAACATTTCAAACATGTTTGTAGTCCACCCCATTATTTAATTTCATATGAACTACCGGATACCACATTTCTTTTGCAATTTACACTTCTTTATTACACAACCTTTTCAGACTTTTTCTTTTCTTTCTTCTTTTTCATTTCCTTTTCACTTTTCTCCTTTTTTTACATGGAGGGGTTCCATCTTTTTCAAAACTGTCACTAAAGGAGGGTTTATCACACTTCTTCACTTTCCTTCTCTTTTCACCACACCCGTAACTTAGGATTTTGGCCTAAGTTAGCTATTAGAACAAATCATACTTCATGAAAGTTATAGGCGAATGGATAAAGATAACTCATAATTGCTCAAGTTTTTTCCAAGAGAAGGAGAAAGCTTCTAGAGGGGTCAAGCATAGTTCACACATCTCACAAGGTTGGCCACAAAAGAGGCATATAGTCAAATTGTTTAACTATTCAAAATTGTTGCCTAAGATCATTTCAAGTTCTTGCATAACTCAATCAACTAGACCAACGGGGCAAATTCTAGGTGTCATCACACACAATGTTCAAAGTAATCTCATCACACAACGCATTGGTACCAATATAAAACAAGACTCCACACTTTCTAGCTAGTGTGCAATGGTCATCACAAGAGACTCATTTGACAACCGGCAAGTCTCAACGAGATGCTAAAAGTTCACATATTGTCTATGCAACTTCATTTGCCTTATCGTAGCTGCACATTCATTTTGTTCAACTCAGAGCACTATACAGGTCATCGGTATTAACCACACCCAATACTCGAAAATTGCGATAGAACAAAAGACTCTTACCACCCCCACCAAAAGCATCCAACATTGTCCTCAATGTTAGCAGAGAACAAACACTACACAAGATAAACCAAAAATGACAAAAATAAAGATAAAGTACTGGCACCTAAACAAACAGAGTTGGGTGAAAAGGAATCTTCACTAGGCGGCCATTTGGCAAAGAATTGTTGCAGCGATTGCCAAACCAATACCAGAACCACCAAGTTGCATGAAACTCACCGAAATATCTAGCATGCAACCACTCCATTTTAGGGCAAGAAGGCGAAAAAAGATAGGTCTGCGGAGTAGCATCGGCGCATCTCCTAGTGTATTTGTAACCTTGCCTGAAGTTCCAGAACTCTGAACTTTTGGGAATGGTTCAAAGGGCGGAGAAATTTGGGTTCGCCCAACTAGTTTGGCACATCACCGAGTGGTATATGTATTTCTCCCAATATTCTAGTATCTCAGCCTAGTGTTGATGCCATAAAGGTGATCAACTTTTTGATCGTTGAACCCACTCGGTGGATCACAGAAGGAGTCTCTGCATCGCAGAATCCCCTGCACCTGCACATTCAACACACATTATTCAAAGAAACTAACACTTGGGTTGCCTTCCAAGAAGCGCCTTATTTAACGTCGTGGCATGACGTGAAAATGCTTTCAAGCATATTCCAAGTACACCACTTCAATAACTGAAATTTCATGGCATTCTCCAAAATATAACTTCAGGCGTTACCCATTAACCTTGAAGGCAGGACCCTCTTTACCTACAAATTCAATGGCTCCATTTGCGAACACTCGTGTCACTCTAAATGGGCCTGACCACTTTGATTTGATCTTTCTCGGAAAGAGTCTCAAACGAGAATTGTATAGCAACACCCAATCTCCAACTCGGAACTCCCTTCTAAGGATTTTAGAATCATGCCACTTCATAATCCTCTCCTTGTAGAGGGTTGAACTTTCATATTCCCTAAACCTGAATTCATCCAATTTGTTTAGATGATCTACTCTTCCTTTTGTATACTTTACCCAATCCACATTTAAATTCTTTAATGCCCATAATGTTTTGTGTTCCAGTTCCATCGGTAAGTGATAAGATTTCCCAAAAATTAGCTGATATGGGGACATGAAAATTGATGTCTTGTAGGCAGTGAGATATGCCCAAAGAGCATCATCTAGCTTTTGAGACCAATCAGTCCTATTTGCATACACAGTCTTACCCAAGATACTCTTAATCTCTAATTTGAAACCTCCACCTGGCCACTGGTTTGAGGATGATATGGCGTTGCCACTTTATGTTGCACCCTGTTTTTGCTCAATGCGGATGCAAACAACCTGTTGGAAAAATGTGAACCACCATCACTAATAATAGCTCGAGGGGTGCCAAACCTAGGAAAGATGTAGCGCTTTAAGAACTGTTCAACATTTTTTCCTTGATTGGTTGGTAGTTCCACAGCTTCCACCCATTTAGAAATATTATTTACAGCCACCAAAATGTATTTATTACCAAACAAGCTCACAAATGGACCCATGTAATCTATTCCCCAAAAATCAAATATATCAACTTCCAAAATAGGCTTAAGAGGCAGCTCATGTCGTCTAGTCACCCCATCTTATTTTTGGCATTGTATAAATTTCTTGACAAATTCATGAGCATCTTTGTAGAGAGATGGCCAGTACTAACCACTTTGAAGAATTTTAGCAGTTGTATGCACATCTCTACGATGCCCACCAACTGGTGAAGCATGACAAGCATAGAGAATTTCATTGAATTCATTTTCAGGTACACATCGCCTAATTATATGGTTTGCACATTCTTTGAATAAATATGGCTCATACCAAAAGTATTTCTTGACAGCGAACAAGAACTAATTTTGTTGATAGAAGTTTATGTTTTTTGGCATCAATCCACACACTACATTGTTAGAAAAATCAGCATACCAAGGAGTTTGCTTTAGAGTGACCATGAATACCTGTTCATCGGGAACTGAGTCATTGATATCTACTGCCAGCTCTTCATACTCCTTGCCTTCTAACCTGGATATATTGTCAGCCACCTAATTTTCACAACCTCTTCTATCTTTAACTTCAAAATCAATTTCTAGCTACAATAGCACCCACCTTATCAATCTTAGCTCAGCGTCTTTCTTTCCCATTAAATAACGCAGAGCTTCTTGAATAGTGTGATCAGCCACTTTGGTGCCTAGCAAGTATGCCCAAATTTTTTCAAATACATATACCACCACAAGTAATTCTTGCTCAGTAACCATGTAGTTACGATGAGCACCATTCAGGGTTTTTCTTGCATAGTAAATTGGATGGAATAGCTTGTTGCGTTTTTGTGCCAACACCACAACTAATGTCGTACCACTTGCATTACACATCACTTCGAAGGGTGTTGACTAATCGGGACTAATGATAACTGAGGTAGAGATCAATTTCTCTTTCAAGCACTTAAAGGCTACCATACATGCATCATCAAAGTTGAATTTCACCTCCTTCTACAAAAGTTTCCACAAGGGGTGTGCAATTTTTTAAAAGTCTTCGATGAACCTTCGGTAAAAACCAGCATGCCCCAAGAAACTACAAATACCTTTTACTACGATTGGTTGTGGGAGCTTCTCAATTACTTCGATCTTTTCCTTATCAACTTCCAGCCCTTTTTGTGACACTTTGTGACCAAGAACTATACCTTCCCTAACCATGGAAGGACATTTCTCCTAATTTAGGACCAAATGTATTTCCACACATCCTTGAAAGACTGGGGCATTCTAAGCATGCTTCAAAAGTATCGCCCACACCTCAGAAGTCATCCATAAAGACATCCATTGAATCTTCTACCATAACAGCAAAAATAGACAGCATACAACGTTGAAACGTTGCTGATGCATTACATAACCCAAATGTCATCCTTTTGAAAGAAAATGTTCCATATGGATAAGTGAAAGTGGTTTTGTCTTGGTCCTTCGGAGCAATAGAGATTTGATTATATCAAGAATACCCATCCAGAAAGCATACAATCCTCACTCTGAAAGCCGATCGAACATTTGATCCATAAAGGGCATGGGAAAGGGATCTTTTTGGGTTCAACAATTTAACTTTCAGTAGTCCATGCATACTTTCCATCTGGTTACCGGTCTCATAGAAACAAGCTCCCCCTTTTCATTTGGGACTACCGTGATGCCTCCTTTTTCACCACCTCTTTTATCAGTGGGTTCAATCTCCTTTGGTGTTCAACACTCAATTTACACTCACTATCAAGTTGTATTTTCTGAGTGTAAATGCCTGGTGGAATGCCCATAATGTGTCAATGATAGTCCACCGAATAGCTTCGATGTATCTTATCAACACTTCAAAAAGCACCTTTACTTGTCATTCAAGAAAGTAAGTTGCAATGATTACGGGTAAGGTGTTATTTGCCCACAAGAATGCATACCAAAGATGAGTGGGGAGCACTTTCAACTCAAGCTTTGGTGGTTCCTCCTTCGATTTCTTAGGGAGAGGATTTTCTCGATTATTTAGGTCAACATCCAGCTTTAACGGGTTCCATAAACATTCCCCTAATCCAAAAAAGGCAACTACAACCTCATCGTAACCTTGGACTTCGGTCTCATAGTAGTTTCCAAGCACAACCTCAATAGACTCACTCATACACATCAAATGGATTACACTAGCGATGGCTTCATCAATTACATCAATTGTCAATACAAAACGAATATTTCTTGGGTGCTTCATTGACTTACACACATTAAAGGTGACTTCATCTTCGTTCACCCGAAACTTTAACTCCCCGCTTTCAACATACACTAGCGCTCTCCTGATTGCTAAAAATAGTCTTCCCAAAATAATGGGTATTTCAACATCAATCTCATAATTAAGGATGACAAAATCAAACGGAACGATGAATCGATCGACCTTTACCAAGATATCATAGAGTATCCCCATGGGATTCTTGATCGATCGGTCTACCATCAGAAGCTCATTGTTGTGGATTTCGATTCACCCAACCTAAGTTGTTTATAGATTGCTTATGGCATTAGATTTATACTTGCCCCCAAATCACATAGGGCTTTGTTAAATTGGAGCATACCGGTAGTGCAAGTGATAGTGAATGCTCCTAGATCTTCTTTCTTTTCAATCATCTCATTAGGCATAATTTCACTACAACTATGAGAGACTTCAATTGTCTCGAAGTCCAAGATTATTTTCTTTGTGACTAACTCCTACATGAACATGGCATAACTCGACATCTCCAACAATGCTTCCACTAATGTTAGATTTATAGAGAGTGTCTTGAACACTAGTAAGAACTTCTTGGGCCTCTCATCCTCATTTTTCTTCTTGAGACGTTAGGGAAATAGAGGGGTTATTTTGGGAAGAGGTCGCACCAATTTTGGGATTAAGGTGCTCTTTACTTTATCTTTTTGTAACTCCTTGGCAAGGTTTTGTTGGATGGGAATCTCTTCTTCATCAATATCTTCTTCTTCTTATGAGCTTGTGCTTCATCATTATCCTTCATATCACCTACCACTACCTTTCCACTTCGAGTAACCACAACAAGATTTATGTCACCATCTTACCTCAAATTTGTTATGTATATGGCTTCGCCTTTCCTCATTACTTTGGGTTCCAATTGTGCTGAAAGTTGACTCAACTGACCTTCAAGTTGCTTGATTACATCAGCATGAGAGTTAACTCTATTGTTTATTGAGGAGAAATCAGCTTTCATCCCTTTTAGCATTTCATCTGAGCCCTCAACCTTGTCAATGATGCGAGACAACAAAGCATCCACTCTTAGACTACTTGAACTACTCTTTGATTTTGGGCTATCACTCGAGTGTGTGTGGTCCTCTTCATGATCATCTTCTTTTCTCCAATGGCCACTTTTTTGGCCCATTCTTGATAGTATCATCTCTGCTCTTCTTCTTTGTAAGAGTTCCAACCTTGATTCCCACCCTGCATCAAGTAGCTTGGGTGGAAACCCTCAACTTTGTGAGAGGTCCAACCTTGATTCTCCCCAAGATTTGAGTAGCACGAGTTAGAACCATCCTTAACTCTAAACACTCCCCTTGCTTTTTAGGGTTTGTCCATATTTTCTAGTACTTGTTTTTGTAGAAGCTTCATTTGGGATAAAATCTAACTGACGTTCTCATCCCTTTATTTTTCCTTATCAAGATGTTCTTGCATCATCCTAAAATAAAAAGGTGAAACTTGGTCTTCTTAAGTGTACCATGCTTGATTTATTTTCTTCATGTCATCAAGAAAAGACGAAGCAACCTCAAACGATTGCAACATTATTCATCCTCGAACCAATTGATCAGCTACTCCTTTATTTACTGAGTTAAGGCTTCTATAGAAGTATTGTAGCAGCACATTGTTTGGAAGTCCGTGATTCGGGCATTGAAGAAATAGCTTTTAAACCTCAGCCATGTTTTGCGGATTCGTTCACCTTCAATCGCTTGAAACCTTGAATGTTGTCTTTGAGTATCATCATCCTCAATAGGGGAATGAATATTACATTGCACACCGTAGTAAGATCATCCCAAGATGTGATGGAATTCTTCAGTAACTTAGCTTGCCATTTGCTAGCTTCACCCTTCAAAGATAATTAGAACAACCTGACTACAAACATCCATGAAGTTCCGCATATGCTCAAGAGGGTCTTCATGTGCCAATAAACCATAAAGTCATTTTATTTGAAGGAGATGGAGTGTTGTGCCAGTAACATGGAATATAGAAATCCCTTCGGTTGAAGTAGACAGATTGCACAAATTCCACCCAATTAGATTGGGTTATTTACCCTATTAAGATCGTCAATATCGCCTTAGTGGCCCACTTGGCTACCGTCACTCCTTGTAATGACCCGAGAGCACCCCCTACCTGTTACATGCGTATTCGACCTCACAGAGGTCTTATACAAGCATTAGCATTCATTCATTGCATAGATCATAAAAATCACTAAGAATTTAAAATATTTATTTAATAAAACCATAAGACATCAAGAGTCATCAACATTTGAAATCATCAATACGCAAGCGGAACTGCTAAGTCTCTTTAGCCAATCATAGACAAGAACTTCAAATGTACTAAGGGACACGGCCCTTTACAAATGAAATTAAACTCAAGTGTCTAGTACAATGACAAAGAAACTTCTAAACATATTCCTCTAATCTGGAGGACATACCAAAGACTTGGAAGAGTGAAGCAACCCAAGCAACTCCAAAGCATAATCTCCTCCTAGTTACCACAACCTACACTTGTAGTAAAATAGAAGAAAGGGGTTAGTACAACACACGTACTAAGTATGAGGATATGCAAAACATGCTAAAAAGGGCATTTGTTTCGAAGCTATGCTTTCATGACATTTTGATAAAATCTCATGAACATCAACATAATAGGCACCTTACAATTCACAACCAACAATACAAAGTCATATGCTTCACAATCCATCATAAATATACATAACCCATTTTCCTTTACCTTCTTGTCTTGGACCTCCACCTTAAGTAACCCTTAAGCAATACCTTTGTGCAATGTATGGGCAACATCCCATACCATCACCCACACTAAGGCAACACCTTAAGGTCACACAAGGTGCACTTACCATACGTACCTCAACATTCACCGATTAATCAGATAAGATATATAAGCACATAAGCCAACAAGTCACTTCATAAAACTATAACACTCATCAAATGTCATCCCAAGACTCACCTAAGTAAGACATGGTGAAGCATCCCATACTACCTCTCCATACCACATCCAAGTGATCCTTAAGGCTACACAAGACAAGCTCCATTCACATCCAAACATAAATCGTTCATTCAGCTTAATGCATTTAGACAACTTCATTCATTAATGACATAAGATCATCACATACATTCAATTCAACATAAGGAAGTACATTCAATTCATTATGACTCACTTTCACATTAGCATGCTCAAAGATCAACACTTTCATTAATTAGCCCAATAAGACTCATTCATTTATTATCATTACTAAGAAACACCAAGATCTCCCTTAAATGTCTACTTGTGCAATGTCTAGATGATGTCCCATTCCACTACCTATCCTAAGTAGTACACCCTTAAGAGACTCTAGTTAATTCATTCATTAATGTGGGGGAAGAGCCTTAGCCGACATAGACCATGGAGCTTGACATGGAATCCCGGTGCACCCTTGTCGGATGAGGGATCCCTACTTGCCTAAGGTAGGGTCATTCTTTTAGCCTTTACGTGGTAGAGACCACTAGCTACTCCTATCTGGGCACATAGTTAAGGGATAGAGGGATTGCTTCTAAGTACCCACATCTAAACTAACGAAGGGGCACCCATCTTAAGGGTTCCTACTAAATACTCAAATCTCAACTAACGAAGGAGTATCCACCCATCTTCATATCCTCTAGGTGCTAGACATTACTCCCCTACGGAATTTGGACATTTCTTTCATTCATTCATTTAGGGATAAGGATTGCTACTAAGTACTCTCATCTCAACTAACGAAGGAGTACTCATCCTAACCCAACATTCATTCATCTAAGGATAACGATTTGCTACTCAGTACTCTCATCTCAACTCACGAAGTAGTACTTATCCTAACCCAACATTCATTCATTAAGGAAGCTCTTGGATTCAAAGATGAGAAGACCTTTCATCTAGGAACCCCATTCATTTAAAGGAGTACTTTATGAGACTATCATTGCAATAGACCCAACTTTCATTCATTAGCATTAACTCCCATTCTTCTCATTCATTCTCACATTTTTCATTCATTCTTCACTAAGTGTGAGAGTAGGTAAACATAGTCTATCCTAACCTCACCTTCATCATAAGTCATTCAAAGAAGACAACAACCAAGCATAACGTATAAAATCTCTACACAAGGTTACCTTTCATGCTCTTAGACCATACAAAAATTCACTTCATATCACATTACCTTCACATAATCAACATTACACAAAACAACAATCATCCAACTTTTCCTACAATGCCATCAACACAACATGCTTATAAAGTAAACACCTCCCCACTTTCAAAGGGATCAAACCTCACAATTCTAACATCTACAACATATACATATACAACACTAGAATCAATAATCTATTCACAACTTCATCATCATCATAAACCTTAGGTTATAATTGCCCTTTCAAGGCCAACATCTAATATAACACAATGGACCATCAATTCCTCATAATTCTGTATAGAATAATACATAAATCAATAGCCCATAACAATCTACACATTAATATCACATTATTAGATCTTAATCAATAGACCCACTTTAGACCCAAAAATTAGGATTTCAAGATATGCAAGGGTTCATGGAGTTTTTGATCTTAAAACCATCAATTACCATCAATATTAACATAAATCATCATTTGAAATACTTTCATGCAAGAACCCAAGCTTAGAATTGAAATTGGGGATTTTAGTGTTATTGAAAAACATTGAAATCACTTTGATTTGGCTCTTTGATTGAAAGGAGAATCAAAAATGAAATTCCCATACCTTGGTAATTAATTTCCTTAGGAATTTGAAGGAGAAATCAGTAGGAACCCATCCCCTAGCTTGAAGCTTCATCCATGTCTTCCATGGAGTTCTAGAGAGAATTTATTGGAGAGGGAAGGTTCAATTTGGATAATGAGTCCTAATTGTAGGTTTTGGGGTTTTAATCAACTAAAATAGCCTAAAATAGGTAGAATAACCGTTTATAATAATTCCCCAAAATACCCAAACTACCCCTCACTTAGTTGGACCTTTTAATGAAGTAAAAATTGATTTATGAATTTCTGCATTTTCGTCGTGAAACAAGTCCGCGACGCGGGGCTGTTCCCACTAGTTTCTGGAAATTAAATTTTGAGACAGTAGCGATGCGGACCAAAAATTTGGCCCATGGTGGAGCTAGTCCGCGATGCGGACATGCTCCCTCCATGCACATTTTCAAGCTGCCTTGGCAGCTTGCTTGGTCAAGGTTGGGGTCCTCTTCGGGGAGCCTTAGGGTTTCCCCTGAGAGTCGTACTCAAACTTTTTGACCATAAAAACATTTATTAAGACACTAGGGTCACCTCCACTAATTTTAGACTCCAAACAACACATAAAATCATGAACAACATACTAGAACACACCAACACGTAAAAGACTAGTTTCCGAACGTCTTGGTCGTCCCTTGACGTATGACTTCAAACTCATCTAAACTGACCTATAAACTCATTTTCAAACATGTATACAGGTTTATCAACTACTAACACCATCCGAAGCTCTAATTATACTATTTCATTTTGAAGGTTGTTACAATATCCCCCACTTGGGAACATTCGTCGTCGAATGACACTTCAAACATTATAGAGTAAAGACTCTAGGACTAGCATCCCACAAAAAGAATGAAATATCATTACTACTGCACACATCAAGGAGGAAACATCAACTCCACATAAAAAGGATTACAACAAGACTTTCATTCAAATTGAAGGAAGTAGGAATAACATCTACCACTCAATATGCACAAAACTTTACCATTTCTCATTTCTTTGGAGGAACTTCCTTCTCCATAGCATATCATGCTGATTACAACATATATAGGCTCACCCTACAATTTCTCTCAAAAGCATAATCATGAAACATCAAGATCACATCAAGGCATGCTCAACTAGGCATCTCATGGAGCAATTTAAACAATTCTTCATAAATGCATATAAATCATGAGGGACATAATCATGAAAACTCCTTTATTTATTTAAACAAGAATTCAACTAAAATATGCACATCATAAGGAGAATATGGAAACTCAATTCACATAAGACTCCAACATGCAACATGCTACTAAGAACTCTTTATTTCAAGCTTGAATTAGAATAGAAGGAAAAGATAAGGATATCAACAACCTTACTACTCAACTCAGAATCCCCCACTTGGGGTAAACCCATCTAAGGTTATCATCAAACAACAAAGAAATTTACTTACCTTCATTTGTTCCCTTATCCTTGTTAGCTTGAAGCATATAGAAACGGTTCCTCGTAGGAGCATTTGGATCCGGACCATCATGAGTAACTTGATTGGTATATTTTCCTTTTGCCTTAAGTGTAGGGCAATATCTCATCTTATGACCCTTACTTCCACATCCAAAGCATCCATCCGTACCGGCAAGCACTTGCCCAAATGTTGCTTTCCACAAGTAGCACACCCAGTCCTCTCAAAAGTAGAACCACATTCATTCCCTCTTTGAGATTTAGGGTTAGATATCCTATCATTGTTGACCATTGAAGAATCTTGGTTATAGAATCTCTTCTTACACTTAGATTGGTTTTGTTCATCCGGCCTAGCCCTTTTTATATCTCTATTCATCTTCCTAAGCATTGTCTCCTCAAGTTGTTGAGCATAAACCATAAGCCTAGAGATAGCCATATCATGATGAAGCATGGCCGTACCACACTCTTCTTCAACCAAACCGGAAACCCCCATCACAAACTTATTCATTCTAGCCCTAAAATTTGCTACCAAGGTAGGAGCATACTTCTAGAGTTGGGTATACTTGAGAGAGTATTCCTTCACACTCATATTCCCTTGACATAAGTTCATGAACTCAACCAACTTTTGCTCCCTCAAATATAAGGGGAAAAATTTATCAAGAAAGGCCATCTTAAACACTCCCCAATCTATTGATTCAACCCCTATGGGTCTCTCATCCCTCCATTGGTCAAACCACACTTGAGCTACATCCTTGAGTTGGTAGGAAGCCAACTCCGCCTTCTCCCTAGGAGTCACTCCCATTGCATCCACAATCTTAAACACCTCATCTATAAAGTTTTATGGGTCCTCATCTACCTTAGAACCAAAGAAGGTATGAGGGTTCATCCTTGTGAAATCCCTTAACCTTGAGGCCACGGTACTCTCAATGGCATTCACCCTAGGCCTCACATCTCTATTTGCTTGAGTAGTCATGGCACGGGCCAGGGAGAGAAAAGCCTCTCTAATCTCCCCATTAGTCATATCCGGGGGAACCACCGAAACCACATTCTCTTGCCCACCTACAGGAACTTGGTCACCTTGCACTCCTTGGGGAGGAACTCACCCATCATCAATCTCCTCTTCCGCTCACCTCTGGTTAGCCCTCGGATTCATATCCTATAAACACAAGAGAAGGATTAGGAAGAGGACACTTATAGACCAAACTCTAAGGCAAGACATCAATAATAATGACAGAAAGTGAAACTTCAATCGTCCTATAGCCTCTCGCTCATAAATGTGTCGCGACTCACACCGACAAATAAGACTCTATTAGATGTTGTTTTCGAGACTTTGAACCTAAAAGTAATCTCTAAAACCTTATGCTCTGATACCAATTTTGTAACGATCCGACAGCTCCCCTAGTCGTTACATGCGTATTCGACCTCTCGGAGGTCTTATAAAAGCCTTAGGATTCATTCATTGCATAGATCAAACAAATCACTAAGAATTTAAAACTTTTATTTAATAAAACCATAAGACTTCAGGAGTTATCAACATTTGAAAACATCAATACGCAAGCAGAACTACTAAGTCTCTTTAGCCAATCTTAGACAAGAACTTAAAATGTACAAAGGGACATGGCCCTTCACCAATGAAATGAAATTAAGTATTTATTACAATGACTAAGAAACTTCTAAACATAATCCTCGAATCTTGAGGACATACCAAAGACTTGGAAGAGTGAAGCAATCCAAGCAACTCCAAAGCACAATCTCCCCATAGTTACCACAACCTACACTTGTAGTAAAATAGAAGAAAGGGTTAGTACAATACACGTACTAAGTATGCGGATATGCAAAACATGCTAAAAAGGACATTTGTTTGGGAGCAATGTTTTCATGCCATTTTGATAAAATCTCAAGAACATCAATATAATAGGCACCTGACAAGTCACAACCAACAATACAAAGTCATATACTTCACAATACATCATAAATATATATAACCCATTTACATTTACCTTCTTGCCTTGGACCTCCACCTAAAGTAACCCTTAAGCAATACCTTTGTGCAATGTATGGGTAATGTCCCATAACATCACCCACACCAAGGCACCACCTTAAGGGCACACAAAGTGCACTTACCGTACGTACCTCAACATTCACCAATTAAACTGGTAAGACATATAAGCACAAAAGCCAACAAGTCACTTCATAAAACTATAACACTCATCAAATGTCATCCCAAGACTAACCTAAGTAAGACATGGTGAGGCAGCCCATACTACCTCTCCATACCACACTCAAGTGATCCTTAAGGCTACACAAGACAAGCTCCATTCACATCTCCACATAAATCGTTCATTCAACTTAATTCATTTAGACAACTTCATTCATTAATGACATATGATCATCACATACATTCAATTCAACATAAGCACTTACATCCAATTCATTAAGACTCACTTTCACATTAGCATGCTCAAAGACCAACACTTTCATTAATTAGCCCAATAAGACTCATTCATTCATTATCATTACTAAGACACACCAAGATCTCCTTTAAATGTCTACTTGTCAATGTTTAGATGATGTCCCATTCCACCACTTATCCTAAGTAGTACACCCTTAAGAGACCCTAGTTCATTCATTCATTAATGTGGGGGAAGAGCCTTAACCGACATAGACCATGGATCTTGACAAGGAATCCTAGTAGTACCCTTGCCAGATGAGATATCCCTACTTGCCTAAGGTAGGGTCATTCTTTCAGCCTTTACGTGGGAAAGACCACTAGCTACTCCTATGTGGGTACATAGTTAAGGGATAGCAGGATTGCTTCTAAGTACCCACAACTCAACTAACAAAGGGGCACCCATCTTAAGGGTTGCTACTAAATACTAACATCTCAACTAACGAAGAAGTATCCACCCATCTTCATTTCCTCTCGGTGCTAGACATTTTTCCCCCACGGAGTTTAGACATTCTTTTCATTCATTCATTTAGGGATAAGGATTGCTACTAAGTACTCTCATATCAACTCACAAAGGAGTACTCATCCTAACCCAACATTCATTCATCTAGGGATAAGGATTTGCTACTAAGTACTCTCATCTCAACTGACGGAGTACTCATCCTAACCCAACATTCATTCATTAAGGAAGCTCTTGGATTCAAATATGTGCAAACCTTTCATCTAAGAACCCCATTCATTTAAAGGAGTACTATATGAGACTCCTTGCAATAGACCCAACTTTCATTCATTAGCATTGACTCGCGTTCTTTTCATTCATTCTCACATTCTTTCATTCATTCTTCACTAGCTGTGAAAGTAGGTAAACATAGTCTATTCTAACCTCACCTTCATCAAAAGTCATTCAAAGAAGACAGCAACCAAGCATAACACATAAAGTCTCTACACAAGGTCACCTTTCATGCTCTTACACCATACAAAATTCACTTCATATCACATTACCTTCACATAATTAACATTACACAAAACAACAACCATCCAACTTTGCCTACAAGGCCATGATCACAACATGCTTATAAAGTAAACACCTCCCCACTTTCAAAGGGATCAAACCTCACAATTCTAACATCTACAACATATATATAAACAATACTAGAATCAATAATCTATTCACAACTTCATCATCATCATCATAAACCTTAGGTCACAATTGCCCTATCAAGGCCAACATCCAATATAACACAATGGACCATCAATTCCTCATAATTCCATATAGAAATATACATAAATCAATAGCCCATAACAATCTACACATTCATATCACATTATTAGCTTATAATCAATAGATCCACTTTAGACCCAAAAATTAGGATATTAAGATATGCAAGGGTTCATGGAGTTTTTTATCATAAAATTATCAATTACCATCAATATTAACATAAATCATCATTTGAAATACTTGCATGCAAGAACCCAAGCTTAGAATTGAAATTGGGGTTTTAAGTGTTTTTGAAAAACATTGAAATCACTTTGATTTGGCTCTTTGATTGAAAGGAGAATCGAAGATGAAATCCCCATACCTTTGTGATTAATTTCCTTAGGAATTTGAAGGAGAAATTAGTAGGAACCCATCCCCTAGCTTGAAGCATCATCCATGTCTTCCATGGAGTTCAGGAGAGAGAATTTACTTTAGAGGGAAGGTTCAATTTGGATAATGAGGTCTAATTCTAGGTTTTGGGGTCTTAATCAACTAAAATAGCCTAAAGTAGGTAGAATAATCGTTTATAATAATTCCCCAGAGTACCCAAACTACCCCTCACTTAGTTGGACCCTTTAATGAAGTAAAAATCAATTTATGAATTTCTGCATTTTCGTTGAGAAACAAGTCCGCGACGCGGGGCTGTTCCCACTAGTTTCTGGAAATTAAATTTCAAGACGGTAGAGTCTGCGATACTTCCACGACGCGGACCAATAATTTGGCCCATGGTGGAGCAAGTCCGCGACGTGGACATGCTCCCTCTATGCAGATTTTCAAGTTGCCTTGGCAGCTTGCTTGGCCAAGGTTGGGGTCTTCCTCGGTGCCCCTTAGGGTTGCCCCGGGGAGTCGTACTCAAATTTTTTGACCCTAAAAACATTTATTAAGACACTAGGGTCACCTCCACTGATTTTAGACTCCAAACAACACATAAAATCATGAACAACATACTAGAACACACCAACACGTAAAAGACTAGTTTATGAACGTCTTGGTCGTCCCTCGACGTTCGACTTCAAACTCAACTAAACTGACCTATAAACTCATTTTCAAACATTTATACAGGTTTATCAACTACTAACACGAATGTGAAGCTCTAATTATCCTATTTCATTTTGAGGGGTGTTACACTCGCTGCCTCACTCATTTCTTCTTCTGTTCAACACAACCAATACAAACACAAAACAAATTAAATTGATTCAACTACCTCGTTTCAATTGAGTTCTCTCAAACCTCAATGTGCTAAATATGGAAACCAGTCCACAAACTCACTACATCCACACTCTCGAGCTAGATACATAGAATGAGTCTTGAGATTCACTCTCTCAAAATGAATCCACAATGACTCAATGACTACGAGCGCCAACTTATCACCTTTGTTTTACACTTCTTTCTCAAGCAAGCATAAAATGCTAAATCATACTGAAATAACATTCAACAGAGCAATCTAACCACAATAATAAATCAGACCCACTTCGAATTAGCACTACAATTGATAATAATAAACACCCATTTTGCCAAATTCAGCAATTAATCACATTATTAAACATCCGAGAATGGGATTTTAGCAAATCATCATAAAATAAAAAAATTCAGTACCTAATACATGCTTCATAGCTAAGTATTGATTTTCCAAGTCTTAAAGATGTATAACATCTCTTTCAATTACAACACCCACTTGAAATCTCTACCAAAAATTCCTTTAAATCAATAAGACTAGTGTTTTTGTTCACTTTATTTCATTCCACACTGGTTTGTTGCTTTCTCTCTCTTCCAAAAAATTGATTTATACTGATCTAAGATTCAACTTTTTGGGGTTAGTCGGCGAGGAAAGTTGGGCTTTGCTGACCATTCGCCGATTTGCCAGTCGCCCTTCTTTATCGCCTTCTTGCTTCATGTTTTCATCCAACATGCACTGTAAATTTAGGTTGTCTATATCAGGATCACCGATCACTTCCGCGATGCACCCTTTGTTCCTTTGGTTGGCCAATTCGCTTGCATATTTATTCCTCACTCAGTGCTTTCGGCGTACAACCTCTCTTCGCCTATTAATTTGGTGACTCATAGATAGGGAACATAGTTCGCCAAAATTTCTCTCATTTCAAACACGGTGTACTATTAAATTTGGCGGGCTAGGAGCCACTCAGTGGATCGTCGAGTGCTTTTGGCGATCATCAGGATCGCTTTTCTCTATCTCTTCAGCTTGCTGATTCCTTTATGCTCGTGGTTATCCTAGATTTGCTCCATAGCCTGTACTACTGAAAATCAAGGTCTTAATATCAATTTATAGCATAGATTAGGCATTTGAGGACACTAAAACTATCAAACTAAGTTCCAAATCAGTCCAAATTTTGGAATCATCACCTACTAGTATGTATGGTTTGTACTAATACTACCCTTGCTATGCCTTTTGGAATAGTCTGGTTGCAGGGTCAGTGATTGTTTCATAGATGATATCCAATATCTTCTATTTTTCCTTCCATTTGGTGGTAGCTGCATCATTGTTATTTTTTTTCTACCTTGTAATCTTAGAAGCTATTGTACCTATTTAGACTAGATTCCTGGGGAGTTAATTACTTTACAAGTTCTAACTCGAATTGTTGATAAATGTCTTTAATTTATAAAAATCTTATGAATGTTAAATATTCTTCAGTTTTCTTAATCTTTTGCATTTCTTAAACTATTTAGAAATTGAGGGTTCTCTTACTTAGGTGTTAGAGTAGGTGCCCGCACGACCTAGTGGTTTGGGTTGTGACAAATTGGCATCAAAGCCCAGGTTATCGGTCTCCAAGTGCAAGAGCAAATGTGGAATAGCCTCCTGCGAATTGTTTTGTTGACGTCCACATCTAATCTTCTGGAAGCTACAAAGCATTCTAAGAACTTATTCCATTTCTTCTCTTCTTTCGTGTAAATTTTCTCTTGTGGTATGAGTTGAGTCCAATTGGTATCTCTCGATTACAGTTGGTATCTCCACAAAGTGATACGGACGTCGTGGTCACGACTGTAGGGAAACAAGCAAGGTAAATTGGAACTGGAAAGGTTCCAAATGGTATCTGGCCTTAAGGGATCCATAAATACATGGATGATCATTAATGATCATCTATGAAGCGAACTAATCAATAATTTCAACTTGTCTGTGAGTTGTAGCTTGAAAATGTGAATGTTTGCATACTGTTGTCTACAAAAATTGTTGGTGTGAAAGATACTTTTCTTGGACGCTATGATACGATTATGTGCACAATATTGTTTGTCACTGTTTCGATGTGTGCAATGAGCTAGCCTAAAAATGTTTGAAATTGTGCAAGTTGAAATAACTTGAGTTTCGGGAACTTGTTGTCGGAAAGAGGGTCATCATCAGGTTAGGTACAAGGGTCTAGATAAACTATGATGTAATTCGTAAGAAAAATCTGGACTTATGTTGCGACCACTAATAACCTCGTGAGTGTGTGGGCACATCATGGAAATGTGTGTGTTGTAGTGTTGATTTATTTGAAGGGAATATCCTAACTACTTACTTATAGCCTGGAAATTAAGGGAAATATTTAGAAAAACGGGAAGAACCCAAGAAATTGTGACTTGGGTGTTGTTTCTCTCAGAGTTGTAAGGGTTAGATTTTCCCGCCAGGGTGAGCCTGCTAGAGCGGGACAGGGTGAGACAGAATCATAGCCTGTCTCCCCTATTTTCCCTAGTCACACATACAGACCTCTAATCGTGTATGAGATAATCCCTGCAATTCAACCAATATTCAGTGATAGAGCAGTAAGTTATAAACCTTAGCATTTAAACATTAGCTATGATAAACAACAAAAACCAGCATCCATGTGCTTACATAAAGTGTAAGGGAAACCAAAGGAGAAAGTGATATCTTGTTCATTACAGGCCCATGAGAGCGAAAAAGCAAATAGGAACCCTGGGAATGGGAGGTGTCACTAGCAGAGTCTAGGTCCTCCAGGGGTATCACGCCAGATGTTGCCTCGTTCAACCAATGGAACTCCTGACGATCTCCCAGCTCGATTCGGGGAATCTCCTTCTTGGGGTAATACTAATGAATATGGCCTTCATAATCTTCCACATTCGGGCCATCAGACGATCTGGCTCTATACTCCTCTTCCTATCGTGTCGCAACTAGTGATGGAGCATGTCGACCTTGAGAGAAGTGGTGGGTAGAACTGAAGTGGTGTTAGCATAAGAGTAGGCCAATCTCTTCTGGACGGCCGCAAGGTCCTCCTCAACCCAAGCACCTATTAGTGGGGGTTGGTACTGGGTAAGGAGAGTGTCGCCACCATCATCATCTTCCCCTTATTTGTGGTCTGCCTCAGCAGTCGCTTGACTGCTACTGGCCATGTTTTCTTCCTCCTCTTACTCCCGGAAGTGGAAGCTTGTCTAATCAAAAGAGGGTGAAATTATCAGTGTCCAAGAGTAGCACCCCCACACGCTTACACATCATTTTCACCAACCCAGGTGGAAGAATGGCTTATTGTTGCCCCGCTAGAACATTTTCCACTCAGTAATAATTTGTGCACCCACATTTAGTCTGATGCCCTGTAGAGAGAATGCCAACACCAAAGCTTGAGGAAATGTCACGTTTGTGTTGTTGCCCAATAGGAGGATCCTACTCTTAACCAAGTGAAGCCACCTTTTTGCATTCGGTGACCATTTAGCACTAGTGATTCCCTCCGTAGTGGCCCAGTAGATTCTCTCCCACTTCGCAGGCTTAACCAGTGTATCCTTCAATCAGCCCAGGTCCATCTCTCTCAGATTGACCTCAAACTCTGTGTTGGGGACCTATGGCACCATGAGCACATTGTTTATGAATTCAGTGCTCAAGGGGATGTCAGTTTTTTGAATGCAGATGGTATGATGAGGATTGTGCCAGCAAACAATAGGGAGGATGGCATAGAACTCCCTTACCCAATTAGACAGTGCAGCAAGAGGAGCCTCTGTTAATAAAAACCCCTCTCGCAGCAGAACATGGTGTTCTAGTGGTTGTGGTACCTTTCTCGATTGGCAGCATCAAGAAACTAGACAAAAGGCAGATTTTCTTTGTTAATACCAGCCATTTTAGATAAGTCTGTAAAAAATTTATGAGAAATACACGTTAGAACTCCCTTGATATAGAGAATGTTTGGCTACTGCACCAATGAATCCTGCCACAACAACCTGAATCCCTCCAGAGCGGGATGAGGGAAGCCTTCATAGCGGGATAAAGGCCACCAGAGCGACTTTCATTTGGGACAAACATCAGGCATGATCATGGAACCCCTCTGCCCAAAAACCTCATTTTCGGCATAATTTAAGCAGATTAGAGTTCATAAAGTACCCTAGAACCTAAATATGCAATTGTCTAGAAAAAATAACCCCTAAAGGATGACCAAATCCGAGATTTACATCAAGAGACTTTTCAACTTCCCCCACCCATTTCGGTATCCTTTCAACCATCTGTTTCATGAAATCCTTACTCCCAGAACGTTGTGGAGATGTTGGGGTTGTAACGGAAGTGTCCATGTTACGTTTTTCTAGCAAATCAAGCAACCAATTTTTGAGAGTTTGAAAAACTACCCTAAGGCTATTCTAATCAATCGTTTATCATCATGCAATCGTAGTTAAATGAGTAATGATGTAAATAACATAAGTAACGAGAACCTTACCATATAGTTGATGTTCGAGCGAAGTGTCTGAGAGGATTTTTTAAAGTTAGAACAAGAAAAGGGAGGAAATGGGGAAACTATTCCCCTTTCCCCTCTTTACTGTCTCTGATCTCCTGCTACAGAGGGAGGTGCCTCACCACAGCGGCCTCGCCTCATCGGGAAGACTGCCGCTCTGGCTAGGTCAGGTTGTACAGTTGAATACATTTTCCTTTCTCTGTGTGTTTCCTCATTTCCTTAACTGGTCCTTCGAGTATAAAACCCTTCCGGGCTTAAGATTTGAAAAACCTCCACCATTTGTGGTTTCATAATAGGTTGTGACGATAGTTTGAAAGTACTCCAAAAAAGACTCGTCTTTATCCCTTCGCTAGTCATTTGGGGATGAACGAAGGGTAAATTGGTGTCTATTGTAATGACCCAAATCGTTGTTATTTAGGAAACAACAAATATCGGGGGAAAACTAAGTCTACTATCCTTCTAGAGCAGGCCATTTTCCGCTAGGGCAGCGACGCCTCCACGGGATAGGTCGTGCCTGAGCGAGAATGATGGGACCAAAACTTAAATGAAGTGAAACATTATTTTCTCCTTTTTTCCAAAACACCAAAAAGAGGCGAGAATCAACCCAGAAACCCTCAAAAGACTAATTTAGGCTTAGCAAGGACGGAGAAAGAGAATTCTAGTGTAAGAAGGTCGATAGCTTGCAAATTTCTGGTCAAAATCCACCATCTCATCATTAGGAAGCCAGGTTTTTGGAGCTACAATCCCTTTGCAACTTCTTCACACCTAGGTAGGATAGGTTTATTAATTTAGTAGTTTTAAATATTTTATTCACTGCATAGTATACTTGTAATTGATGGTAGTATTCATGTGTAGGCTTTTGTGCACCAAAAAAGGTATAGTCTTACATGTAATTCTAGTTGTTCCACCAGAATTATACCGTAGAAAGAAGCCTAATCCTATGAACTAGGGTAGGTGATTGTTTGATTTCATGTTTATGTGATATGTGTTTGTAATTGCTTCATTATAATGCATGTATGTATATGAATGTAGATTTGTTTATCAAACATAATGCAATGAGTATTAATGAACAAATGTATGACATGATTCAACACGTGATTGGATGAATATGAGTATGTACATATGAGTGTGATTATGATTTTTGTTGTGTTAAATGGATTAGGTATCACGTTCCAACACACTAACTGGGATCAGGTGTCACATTCCAATACTTATATTGGAGCGGGTGTCACGTTCTGATAAACTAATTGGGATTGGGTACAACATTTTGGTACGCTAACAGTTTGGGTATGGATTCAATGAGTAAACCATTGAATTGTAATATGTATTTGTTATTAAGAATGTGGGATGTACCTTGCTTCTAAACCTATGACAGAACAGTAATTTATATATATAATTGTATTAATGTTTTGTGCTTATTTGGTTATATATCTCGTTATTAAATGAACTATGAATGGTCAGGCTCGAAACAGAATGAGATATGGTAAGGAGAGACCGAGGGTTCCGAGTGTTACTATGTCTCTTAGAGAGGTTGTCTGTGTTATTGTCTTTTTGAATTGGGGTGGTGATTTATAAGTGTTAAGTAGTTAGGTACTACTCTAGTTGGGTATTTGTATGGAACGGTTTATAGGCCTTGATAGAACGTACTATGGAGTCAAGGATTGAGTGGTGAGGTGGAATAAGTAAGGGTATGTGGTGAGTGGTTGGCCGGGTTGGTAGTGATTACATCCGAAACTGCCCTAAGAGGTAGAATTCTTAAGTGACGATTCAGAATGGAGCGAGTGAGGGTTAGAGTCAACTGTACAAATATATGTAAAGTATCCAGAATGATAAGGGTAAAATATAAAGGCGTATAAATGAACGGTCTTATTGCTTTTTTCCTGGTAGTCGATTATCTTATATTATGCAGTGGGTATTTGTTTGACCGATGATGGCTACCAGTATGTTTGGTTTGTACTGATACTACTCTTGTTATGCATTTTGGCATAGTGTGGTTGTAGGGATAGTGATTGTTTCATAGCTGCAGATAAAGATAATCTCCAACAGTCTCTATTTTTCCTTCCATGTGGTGTGAGTTGCGTCATTTTTACTGTATTTTCTACATTGTAATCATAGAAGCTCATGTACCTATTTAGACTAGATCAATTGGGGCGTTAATTACTTTACAAGTTTTAACTCGAATTGTTGACAAAACTCTTTAATTTATAAAAATCTTACGAATGTTAATTATTCTTCACTTTTCTTAATCTTTCACATGTATTAAAATGTTTTAGAATCTAGGGTTCTCTTACTTAGGTGTAGAGTAGGTGCCCGCACGCTCGGTAGTTTTGGTCGTGACAACCACGAAAAAACCACTTAAATCACCTTAATGGATCTTCCAAAACTCAAAATAGGGGAAAACCCCAAAATTTCAGACAAAAGGGATCCACATAACACTTTCACGAACCTAAGTTCGCATATGTCAACATCGTGATCGCAACCCATGGTTCACTTAAGTGATCTTTGATAAAGCTCCTGCTTTCATAAAACACCATTCACTTACTCAAAGGTCACGAAAGCGATGGAGCCATCTTTAATGTGGAGACCAATTTTCTCGAATCTTAGATAACAAGAGCTGATATTTATAACGACATGTCCCCATCGTTATATAATAGCCAACGGGGAAAGGATTGACGCCAAAAAAAAATTTGTAGTAACTTGGAAATTCCTATCCTAGTCCAGATTTGGATGAAATCTGAGTCATACGAGGTCTAGGGAAATGTGGTATTGATTGGGGGATATATTTTGTGAATTTGATCACATTAGTGGATAGCTAAGACAATAAGGAACCCGTACGACTTTACACAATGAAATTCGGGAATGTAGAACTCCCGAAACTGAACTTAATGTGATCGAGTAGTTTTTGAACGTCAAGGGTTGCATGTGTGTCGTAAAATGGGGGTTTGAAACTCTAATTCTGACTCTCTGTCTCCGTTCAAGCTGCCATGGTGGGATTTATCCCGCCAGGGCGGGCCGCTGTGGCGGGTATGTTCCCGCTACGGCGGGCAAGTCGTAAATTAAGTCAAGATTAAACCCCAAAAATATTGTTTTTTTACAAACTTCGTTCTTAAGAGTTAGGAGATAACCTAGGACGAGTTCTTGATAGTTGTCAATGACTTTTGGTGCTAAAGTTAAGGATTTTACTCCCCTAATCCATTTTTCGATCAGTAGAACTTAGATTCTTAGTTAATTATTATTGGGGGATTTTTTTGGACTGAATTTGATGGTGGGAAAAAAGCCCTAGCTGTACCTTAGGACCATGGGTTTTGTCTTGGGTTATTGGGTTTGTTATAATTAGGGTAATTAAACTTTAATTAATTGATACTTACATTAAATTATTGTTTTTAGATCACGAACAAGGGGAAAGAATCTGGAAAGGGAAGATTGAAGTGCTTTAGGGGGATTCAAGCTTGGTTTCAAGGTAGGTGATGGTATGATTCCATGTTTTGTGTGATGTATGTTGGTAATTTCTCATTATAATGCATGTATGTTTGTGAATAAGGCAATGTTGATCAAACCTAATGAAATAAGTAATAACGAACAAATGTATGCCATGATTCAAACACTTGATTGTATGATTATGAGTATGTACATTAATATTGTGAATGTGATTGTGGTTGTGTTGATTTTATCGGGTGTCACGTTCCGACACATATATGGAGACAGTGTCACGTTCCGATACTTATATTGGATCGGATGTCACGTTTCGGCACACTAATTGGGATCGGACGCCACGTTCCGGTACACTAACAGTTTAGGTATGGGTTCCATGAAAAGACCATTGAATTGTCGTATATACTTGTTATTGAGAATGTGGATTTGTACATTAATCTTGAAATGATAACTGTGTATATATTATGTGAATGTCATGTTTACTATGTTGTGACATCTTATATATGTTTCACTAACTCGAATAGTCGTGTGATCCTACTAGTACACTGTGGTTGTGTACTAATACTACATTTGTTTGTTCTTTGTTGAGTACAAGGCATCTTCAGGTGTCTATTGATAGACTTCATCTACGAGATCAGTGATCGAGACCGGATTTCAAGGGTAAGCCAGTTCTTTCAGGCTGCTACAGAGTCCTTCATTTTTGTTTAGTCCATTATCTTAGGACTCAGACTATTGTTTAGATCTTTTTTATGTTTAGTTTTGGGTTGTACCTATTTCCTTAGACTTGTTGAATTTAGATTGTAGCACCCCCTATCCGAAACAGACCAAAAATGCAGATTTTGAGAAGTTGCAGGTGCAACCCATGGCTGCCATCTACGAACCGTAGGTCAGACCACGGCCCGTGCTGGTGGTCCGTGTTTCACCACTGCAACCCCTCCCCAAACCCAGCTCAAAAATTCGGCTAAGTCTTGATCCACGGACAGACCCATGGTTCGTAGGTCATACCATGGTACGTGGTCCGTATCCGTAGATCGTGGCCCCTTTACCCAGCCTCTAACACAAACGACGGCCGACCAGCAGGGACCGTCATTCGATCCACGGTCCGTAGCTCTGTCTGTAGGTTTGACCGTAGGTGAGGGTCAGCAACCAGTTAGAGGAAAATTTTTTATTAGGTCAACTTCAAATGATCATAACTCTTAGCACAAATGGACATATGTATTCCATGACCTATGATATGATAGATAATTGAATCATCTTTCTAACGACACCAAGTTTGCTAAAATCCGACCTCCGAGTAAAGATTTATGCTCATTTTAGTGAATCACTGTCGGGCAGACCTGACCTACGATCCCAATCTACGGACCATATTTTGACCTACGGCCCGTAGGTCCCATCCGTCGATCATTCCGACAACAGTTAAGTCAGGGGTCTTTTGGTGTTTTTCTATTTCATTGGACCCCTAAGCTACGTTGTTTAGACCCTAAATTATGAGGTTTTAGTCAGTTTATGCCTAGAAACATAAATAGAACTTATCTAAGTCAAATCATTAATTAAAACATAGAAAATTAGGAGCAAGACAGGAGAAAAAGGTCAAGAACCCTAGTTCAAGAACGCAGCAAGGTTCCATCAGTTCCAGCCCCGAAATCTAAAGATTTCTCCGTGGAATTTGTCACAAGGTATGTGGGATTTCACTAGTGGGTTCCTTTCACCCATTAGGTCATTACTTTTCAGTCGGTTTCTTGATTCCCGTATTATTACTAGACCTAGGGTTTCTTGAATGTTACAATTGTTGGGTTCTTAGCTGTTAGAATGATCCAAATCAGATTAGTACGTTAATACTCAGTTTAATGCATGTATTCCATAACCCTAGTTATGTATTTCTTTAGTTCTTCAATTACACATGTTAGGTTAGATGTTTTAGTTATTCAATTATACATGCCTCAGTTATTAATGCATCAATATCAATTTAATTGTTGCATTCTCAGTTTGCATGTTCAGTTTGGCTATCCAGTAACTTACAGAAATTTTGTCATAATATGTTAATTACTTAATCCATTGGGAGTGGCATAATACCGAGTTGGACTAGGGTTCAGCGTACCCAAATAGTCCCAGAACTACTAGCCACATAGGTTGTGAGTCCCCTTTGTGGGTATCATTTCAGTGATCACGTCAGCATACCTTTATACCTCTGGCAGGGTATATTCGGTCCTCTCGATGGAGCGTATACATCGGACTCCACAGTTAGCTTATGCGGTTTTATTATCAGTTATTAGTAGCCCCCACAATTCAGTCAGATTCTATTGCATTGACCATTTATCAGTATATCCAGTATTCAGTTTCAGCATGTTATAAATTGGTCACTGCATTCAGTTATCTCAGTATTCAGTATCTATATCATGTTCAGATTATGTCATTTCTTATTTTCTTTGTTGAGTTATATGTTATTTCAGTTGTATTCTATCCATCTTGCTCAGTACCTTTCAAGTACTGACGCATACTCTGCGCTACATCTTATCGTGATGTAGGTTCAGGTTCTTAGCATCCAGATTACGCTTAGATCGGTTCCTGATCTCCAGTTCAGCAGAATCAGTGGTGAGTCCTCATTCATCGAGGACAATAGTCACTATAACATTTTAGGCCTACGGCCACACTAAATATGGACAACGCTTGTAAAGTGTTTCCTAAAATATTTTTGGGAACGCTTTTAAAATGTAGCCTAAATTTTTAACTTTTGGAATCTATAATATTGGCAACACTTGAAAAGCGTATTGTTTAATGGTGTAGGCTACACTTTATAAGCGTTGTCATAGTATGAAATAAATGGCAACAACTATTTACATATATGGCCACACTTTTAAAGTGTCCTGTTTTTATATTTATAAAAACAACACATTAAAAGTGTGGCCTAAAAGTTTTCACTAAAATATTATATTCCCTCTGACATTTTTAACTGTCCCTCGCATTTTTATTGGCAAAAAAAATTAATTAATAAAACATTAATAAAAACTTTTCTCTTTCTCTTATTTCCTAGAACATACGCTTTACTCTTCTTTCCTTGAACATACGCTTTACTCTTTGTCTGTAGAACAATATTTTCTCCAAAACTGAAGATCGAAGAGAGGAAGCTGAAGAACTGAAGAGCTAAGCTAATGAACTGAAGAGTTGCGCTGAAGATTCTCTTCTCCATGACCCGATTTTCTCAAAGAGATGAAGAGCTGAAGCTAAAGAATTGAGGATCGAAGAACTGAAGAGTGGAAGCTGAAGAACTAAAGAGTGGAAGCTGAAGAACTGAAGAGCTGAGCTGAAGATTTCTCCTATACCGATTTCGTCAAGTGTAAGGACCGATTTCGTACAGCCAAGATTCCTTTTTATTCTCTACTAATCATCTAGTACTAAAATCATTCAATTGATTGAATTTTTGTTTTGTGTTTAGAAGGAATTGATTACTTTGGGGTTCTTACAGCTGAAATTCCAAAGTAGGGGAAGAAAGTGCCAAAAATCTGAACGTCAAAGTTAGCCCTAGGCATATTGAGCAGATGAGAAAGAGGGAATTACTACTCGAAAGCATTTGAGTCAGTAAGTATCTATCTTTGTTTTCCCTAATATTATAAATTTTGAATTAAACTATTCATCTGCATATTGTTCAAGACTATAGCAATGCAAAGAAGCCACAAGTATAACTATGTAAGCTCAGCTACACAAAACATTACAATCTCTAAAATCCTATAATTCTGTAAGCTCAGCTACACAAAGCTACACAAAAGTATAGCCAAATAAAATCCTATAATCCTATAACTCTGTCTCTGTAGTGTTCAAGCCTAACATACTCACAAGTATAGCCAAATAATCCTATAACTCTATAAGGTCAGCTACACAAAACATTACAGTCTCTAAAATCTTAATTCTTACAAATATATGCCTATAGAGATGCTTTGTGTATGCAGTTTATTAAGTTGTTGGATATTGCTTCACAGAGGATTTTTTTCGATATGCAGTCCAGACAGTTTTATCATTTTTGTTAGTTTTAGTTACCCATCAATCTTGGGTAGTTTAATTTACTTGCATTGGAGGTTGGATGATATTTGGATTATTACTTTCTTATTCCTGTGCTTTTTACAAAAATTACAGAGTCTTCACTTTTGATGTGTAGCCATACTCCGTGTTGGATGTTTGGAGGAGTAGGAGTTCCACTGTTAGTTTCTCCTATTTTTTGACTAGAAGCTCCTCTTGTGTTTCTGAATGATAGTGTTTGCTCATTTCCATAGGGAACATGTTTATTTCACCAGATGAACATATTCTTGATTCATACCTTTATCAGTTTAAGCTTTTCAGCTCTAGGACAGTCTACTCAGGAAATTTGGTTTGGAGAATAGATATAAAGTTGTGTATGAGAAAGTGTTGGTTCTATTTTCTTGTAAATTTCTAACAAGACTAAAAAAAATCCAAACAAATAAGAAAGGGTTTAGGAGGCAGAACTATGTTCTGCTGTTGGACATAGTCTGACTGCTTGGGAACATAAGGTTCAAGAGGAAGAATTCTGATGCAGAATGGTTGAATATGACTGGTATGTTTTTGTATAACGGAGGTGCATAGGTTTAGATTATAGAATTTTTTATGAAGGAAGCTGAGTGATCTGGTAGTCCTGGCAGGTTCAGATTATAGGGTGAGTCCTGGCAGTTAACTATAGTAGATAAGAAAACTGATAAGAACACACTCCATATGCCAGCTGCTACTTTACAGTGCAAAAATAGATGTCTAGCACTCTCCAACATTGTCTAATGGCACATATAACATTCAGCAGGGCATGTCTTTCCTTCTCTAAAATGCAGTCAACTTTAGCCTTAATATCTGGTTCAACTTGCCTTCTTAAGATCGTGTTAATTGTTTTCTTCCTATATTTAGAACTTTGAAGGATTCGTAACACTTGAAGTAAAATTAATGAACTCTTTCGAAAATCAGCTTTTCAGTAAACCTTATCACAGGATTCTGTTAAGCCTTAAACACTTCTACAATCTTGAAAAATTTCACAACTCTTCTTATTCAAAGTCCATCTATAAGTAATGTTTCATCCTTTAGGATCCAAGATTATAGCTAATCTTGCTTCAAGTCAGGGTTAACTTAGAATGAATAAAATCTGTGAAACTTTAAGTTTTTTGGTGTGATCGACTATCTATTATAGGATCATTATTATGTTTGCTTGAATGTTTAAACATGGTAGTAGATGTTTGCTTAATCTTGATTAGTTCATTAAATTGTGTCTATCCTATTAATTTACTTTCTTTCTTAATTGTGTCTATCTTATTAATTTTACTTATTTTTCCTTAGAAGTATAATCAAGATTCAGAAAATTTGTGGTGGATTCAAGGTTTGATTGGCATAGCACAAGCGCCATGACTAGGTAAGAAACTATTATCATCTTTAGGTAACTTACACATGACTTTTAAAACTTATTTGTGAAGTAATTAATGATTTAATGATTGTTACTGGAAGATTAAATATTGATATCTTCTTCTAGGAATTCAAATATCCCATCCAAGGATTGGATGGATTTAGCAAGGTATAGAAAACCGTATATTGATGGTGTTGAATCATTCCTAGACTTTTCTTACTCCTATGGAGATCCTCAAGGACAAGAAATTCAATGTCCATGTGTAAAATGTTGTAATATTTGTTGGACTCGAAGGAATGTAGTGTATGATCATCTAATATGCTATGGTTTTATTAAAGGTTATACTAGATGGATCAATCATGGGGAATGGGATATCAAGTTAAATATTGACGATGATATGGATTACTCGCATGATGATATTGATGGGTTGTTGAATGATCAATTTAGAGATGTTGCACAGGACGAAGGAGTTTATGATGGTCCAAATGAAGATGCCAAGAAATACTATAACTTAGTTGAAGAGGCAAGCCAAGAACTATATCTTGGTTGTACAGGATTCTCTAAATTATCATTCACACTTCGTTTATATTTGTTGAAGTGTCTACATAGATGGAGCAATGAATCATTCACTTCTCTTTTAGAGTTATTAAAAGAGGTGATGCCCGAGTTGAACATTCCTCCGTCTTACAATAGAACCAAGTCTATGGTTAAGAATCTCGGTCTTGATTATGAGAAAATTGATGCATGTCCAAATGATTGCATGTTGTTTAGGAATGATCATAAGGATGATGAATTTTGTCATAATTGTGTATCTTCACGTTATATTAAAAATCCTAAAGTTGATAGTGAGGTTGAGCCTTCAAAGAAATCACATCGAGTTTCAGCAAAGACTTTGAGACACTTTCCATTAATTCCTAGACTCAAAAGGTTATTATGTGCTCAAAGATGGCAGATTCTTTGAGGTGGCATGAAGAGGAGAGTTCTAAAGATGGAACGTTAAGGCATCCCGCTGATGGTCAAGAATGGAAAGATTTAGATAGGTTACATCAAGTTTTCGCACAAGATTCTCGCAATGTGAGACGTGGATTAGCAAGTGATGGGTACAATCCATTTCGAACCATGAGTATATCTCATAGCGCATGGCCAGTTATGTTGATGGCGTATAATCTCCCGTCTTGGAGGTGCATGAAATCTGAATATTCTATACTTTCTATAGTTATACCTGGGCCACGATCACCTGGAAATGACATTGATATTTACTTACAACCATTGATATATGAGTTAAAATTGTTGTGGGATTCTGCGGTTGAAACATATGATGCTTTAAGAAATCAAACTTTTCAAATGCGAGCAGCCCTTATGTGGACAGTCAATGACTTTCCTGCATATGCTATGTTGTCTGGATGGAGTACAAAAATAAAGTTTGCTTGCCCTTGTTGTAACTATAACACTAATTCTCGCTATTTTAAGCATAGTCGAAAAATGTGTTATATGGACCATTGTGTTTTTGTACCTATGGATCATCTATGGAGATCTAACAAAAGATCTTTCAATGGAAAAACTGAATTCAGGCCTCCTCCACCTTTATTAAAGGGAACTAATGTGCTTAATAGCTTACACGATTTTGAAAATGTGTTTGGAAAGAAGAGAAAGAGATCAAATGATGGCCTATGGAAAAAAAGGTCAATCTTTTATGAAATACCTTATTGGCAGCACAACTTGTTACGCCACAACCTTGATGTAATGCACATAGAGAAGAACATAGTTGATAGCATACTTGGAACTCTTTTGGATATTCCTGGAAAAACAAAGGATCATGCAAATCCCGGTATGATTTGAAAGAGATGGGAATTAGAAAGAATCTTCATCCAAAAGATACCGGAGATAATAAGAGAACAAGGTTTGCAAAAGCTTGCTTCTCAATGACAAATGGAGAGAAATCATTTTTTTCTGGAGTTTTAAAGACATCCAAGCTGCCTGATGGCAATGCCTCCAATATATCTAGGTGTGTGCAACTGGATGAAAGAAAATTGTCTAGTTATTAGACCCATGATGCTCATTTCATGTTACATTACTTGCTTCCAATACCAATTAAAAGCATCCTTCCAAATCATGTGGCTATTCCTTTGATTGTTCTATGTTCCTCCTTCCAACGTTTGTGTCAAAAAGTTATTACATTGGAGGAACTAGATTGCTTAGAAGTAGAGATCAGAGAAATAATAAATCAGTTGGAGCGAATTTTTCCTCCGTCATTTTTTGATATAATAATTCATTTGCCTATATATCTAGCGAATGAAGTGAGATTAGGTGGTCCAGTTCAGAACCGATGAATGTATTCCACTGAAAGAGAAATGGGTACATTCAAATCATATATCCGCAATAGACGTTATCCAGAAGGTTGCATAGCAGAGGTGCATGTGGGAATAGACTGTATGAATTTATTTTCTAGATATCTGCATAGGGTAGTACAAACCAGATTTAACAGAAGAGCCTGAAATAATGATGAATGTGACCCAAGTGATACAGAAACAGTGAGTTTGTTTCCTAAAAAGGGATGTCCTTTAGGAGCAAAGAAAACTGATCAATTTATTTTAGATAACAAGTCACTAAGTCAGGCACATGCATACTTATTGGGAAATTGTTATGAGATTCAAGAATATATTAGATACTTTAATTTTATATAGTATTTTCTTTTGAATAATTAATTTTAACTTATTTTATTTATCATTTTTTTTAAAAAGTACATGTTTTGTAGAGAGTATGAGCAAGAGGTTAATAATCATCCGCGAAGATATAAATGGAGTAAGGCCAAGGATCATTGTTAAAACTTCTCTCAATGGTTTGAAACTCATGCTTAGCAAGAGGATGTGCCTGATTTGATAAAAGAATTGTCTAGACAACCAAATTCTATTGCTAAAAGATACTCTGGGCATCTCATTAATGGATATAGATTCCATATTAGGAAACGTGATGCAAGGCGTAAAACACTAAATAGTGGTGTTATAGTTGTTGCCTCAACTACGAGCTTTGCAAGCTCAGTGGATAAGCACCTGATTGCTTTAGTTTTGACTTATTATGGTAGAATAGTTGATATAATTGAGTTAGACTATTATAGTCATTTTAAGGCTGTTCTGTTTAAGTTCGAATGGTATAAGGTTGAAAAAGATATTTATGGCCTTACGTATGTCTATTTTAATAAGAGATGCTCTCAAGAAGAGCCTTCTGTGCTTTCATCTCAAGTACATCAATGCTTCTATGTGCAAGATCCATATGAAAAAGATAGACATTATGTTATGAAGACTGTTCCGAGAGTCTTGTTTAACATGAGTGAGGAATTTGAATTTGATCTCCCACAAAGTTATGAAAATGAGTTGTCTGAACACTTGATGGGACCATCCATACCAGAAGATGATGGTGAAGTTACCTTACTAAGGACTAATGTACCAGAAATTGTTATTGATGTGTCTTTGAAGGAATTTGTTACCCAACAACTTGAGGTCGAGTATGCAAGATGAGTGTGAAGTAGAGTCTGAAGATAAGTCTGAAGAAGAGTGTGAAGACAGGGTCTAAAAATGAGTATGAAGACGATTCTGAAGATGAGTCTGAAGACGAGTTTGAAGATGACACACCATGAGTTTTAATATTTTTGTGATGACCATATAGTGCTAACTCACTCTTTTTGTTCTCTCACTGTTTTTGTACTAACACCTTAAGATATCTAAGTCTGTTGTTATTGTTGTTACTTGTAAATTGTGGTATTTGCTGCTTGTATAGGGTGAATCATGCATGTGCTCCAACAAACATTATTATACTAGATGTAGTCAGCTTTCTTGTTGTTTCTAGAGTCAATGATTATACTTACTTTTCTCATAAAAGAATTCTGAATTATGATGCTTTCTAATTCAGACATGCTTAATGAAGTTCTTCTGTAGATGGCATAGCAGGTTCTTCCTTTTTTTTCTGCAGGATCAAGTTGTTATACTTTTGTCCTATTTTGTAGTGTTCCTAATGTATAATTTGTTTTGCTGAAACAGAATTTAGCTGGGATGATGTGAAGGTTGATAAACATCGAGAAGGCAGTGAAGGCAGCACAGTGAAATCAGTCCTCTGTACGTAGTACTCCCTTATCTTTCTAGAACTAATGATTAGTTCACTACTCATTCTCATTAGCACAATGAAGGCAGCACATTTAAATGTTTTGAAGTTATATTTCTACTGTTTTTTTCTATCTAACAATCCTAGAACGTATATGATTATGAGGCTAGAGCCTCTTCTCTTTGCAGGTTTGCTTTTTCTATTTAACAATCACCTGATTATTCTATTTTAGGTCAACTTACTGTAGGGAAAGAAAATAAAGAGATTAAAAGAAAGCGGGAAGAATGAGTCAATCAGTAGCACTAAAGAAAAAGGGCTCGAATCTGAACAAAGCTCAAAGTCCACTGAAGAATCTGAACTTTGATATGCAATACCGAACAAGTACTGAATTGGCTAACCAATTCAAGATTAAGAGAGAATAACTTGTTAACGAACGCAATGATAAAGCTAAGAAAGAGCATGCATCAATAGCACATAAAAGAAAGAATTCTGAGGATTTCATTCCAGAAAAAGGAAAGAGTAAATATCTTGAGTACAAATCAGTAATTCATTCGTCTTCGAGGGAAGAGTTGGTACCTCACATATGGTTGTTGGGAAAGGACAGAATAAAAAGAGCTTATTTCAATCTGGAGAGTCCATTCAAGAGAAAGAAATTAAACTTCCTATGAACAACTTTAGGCTCCAAACGTCTTCCAAGAAAGGTGTTGCTGCTTCAGTACATGTGACTAGGGAAACACTTGGTAATGCAGAGTAATAGCATGATATTCAATATCTACTAAACTTCAAACAGGTGAAGAGAAAGTTGGTCCAACCGGCCAGAAGTCTTCATCAGTTTCTGGAAGAACAACGGCTACAAAAAGAACATGATATTCATGATCTACCAAACGGTAAGCAGGTAAACAAGAAGACGGTCATACCAACTACTAGTCTTGATTAGATCCAAAAATAGCAAGCGACACACATAGGTGATGAAACAAAAATTGACAACCACAAAGTAACTGATGATCTTGTGGATCAAGAAGAAATCGGCGGTGATGAGTGTGCTATAGACGAGGAAATTGGCATTGATTGTGGTATAGAAGGTATGTCTTAAGCGTTGTAAGATTTATTACTTATATAAAAGAAATTTCTTATTTCCTTAATGTTACATCTATCTAGGAATATTGGAGCCGAAAAAAGTTCGAGGAAAAACAACATGTAAGGATATTCACGCAAGAAATTTGGAAGAAAGAAAGGAGGTGACATTTGATATAGGACAAGCTGTGGGACCATCTGGTAAGATAGTGTTGGAATTAACCAACTTTATAGGAACAATTTCAAGGAGCTCTAGATTCATCAACTTGATGTACACTAGTTGGCAAGCGGTGCCAAAAGATACGAAAAAGTGCATGTGGGAATATATCAATGTAAGAATAATCAATTTTGAGATTGCATATTTTATTGTTTATTTTTACTGACTGAAGCTAAATATATTTTATTTTGCATAATCCAAATTCCTAATTCCAGTAGAAGGAAGGAAGTGGGTGATGACTAGTCTTCGTGATGCTTGGAGGCGACACAAACAAAAAATTAAAGAGAGATTTTTTGATAAAAATAGTACCGTTGAGGATATGCTACCAAAACGTCCTGATGACATGCCAAAAGAACAATTTCGTCAGTTGATCGAGTATTGGAAACACCCAACTGTTCACGTAAGGCTAAAATAGTGTATTTCTACTCTTCAACTTATTTTGCATCATATCTATTCTATTTTTTTCTGTTTTATTTATTAGTTCAAAGATCTCTTTTTATTTAATTATACGCCATGTGTGAGATGAATTCTCAAAATAGGAAAAGCAAAAGTGGAGGCATCTAATGGGACCTATTAATTTTGCAAGAGTACGCCTAGCATTGGTAATACTTAGCAGACATTTCGTAAAAAAATTGAATTACATGAGACAATCCACTTTGTCTTTTAGGATGACAAACTTTATCCCAAGAGACCAATCCTACATAAAATCTGGCAGCATGCTCATGTTTTTGAGTGTTCTTGATAAGTAATCCATCACTAAACCAAAGAGTAAAGGAAAGACGAGGTCTCCATTCCTAAGCCCTCTCGTCCCATAAAAGTATCCATGGTTTTCCCCATTGACTTTCATGAGAACATAGTCGTAGTTATACACAACATAATTCATCTAATGAATTTGCCAGGGAAACCAAATCCAGTCAGCACTTCTTCTAGAAAATCTCAACTCACCATATCTTAAGATTTTTTTAGAACATATTGATACGTTTTTTAATTTCTTTTGATATAATTTGTAGTGTGCAACCAAAGAAAACAATGAGAAACCATCAAAGTCTGAAATGTTTATTGCAACTCGTACAAAGACGGGAAAGGATCTTTAGACCGATACTCAAGTTGCAATAGTAAGATTTTTAAAGTGGATTAGTGATGAATTTAATTCAGGCTTAAAAGTTATATATTACTGGGAGGGTGATATTTTTATTTTAATATGCTCGAGTCGTTGGACAGTTTGCTTGGAAGGGATGTCAATTAAATAAACTTAATGAATCATAAACTCATTTAAGCTGGAAAGAAAGAAATACTTACATTTAATATGGATGTCAATTTTATTCAATAAGCTGAACTTCAGAATCACCAAAATTCTGGTGAAACAACATATGATGCTTTTACGGCAGTGTTTGGAAAGGAGCAGCCTAGTCGACTTAAGTGCTATGGTAGATCAGTGACAACAAGTTCTTTGAAGAAAGATGAGGAAACTAATGAGCTAAAACAGAAACATGCAAATGAAATCACTTCTCTAAAAGAAGAAATGAATGAAATAGGAGAAGAAATGCGACATTTTTATAGTCAATTGCTTCAAAACAATCCTGGATTGAATGTTCGAGATATGCCAGGGTGTGTTCCATCTAACATTGCTTCACCTATTGATGCGAGTAGTGCACAAGCTATAAAAGGCCAAAATCTTCCACATTCTTCCGGGTCAACTCATGATCCAGTTCTTCAAAAGGTATTTTGTATTTTTTCAAATGTTCTTTTTTTAGAGCAATAAGTTAGAAAATTAGTATCCTAAAGAACTATATCCTATGTGATTGTAAATTTGTGATAGTTGGCTAATTAGTCCTCTTAGTTTCTCTAAAAGTCTTCTTTGTGGTAGTTAACTGATTAATGTAGTTAATTTGCAAGGTTTCTAACTTCATGTTTGAATATTTCAAAGTAGCTCTAGTTTTGGAATGATTGATCTAGAATTTATATTGAGAAACCTCTGAAGGTTTTCACTTGCCATGGGTTGTGGTGTTGTTGGTTCCATGGGGCATTGCTTTCTCTTTCTCTCTTCTGAACCTCTCAACTGTATTTTCCTCAACTTTGTCTAGTTGTTCTTCATTCAAATCATCCTTTGTTTTGTTTGTTGCTGTATTTCTTTTATTGATGTATCAAATTGTGAAGATGGTTTTCTTGTTCTTCTTGTATGTTGGTTTGTTCCTGCATAATAAGATTATTATAGTTTTTATGAGTAGAAATAGTAGAGTTAAGTGTCTTACCTGACTGTGCCTTAAGCTGATATTGTTCGTCTTTCCTTGTCTTCTCTTGTGGTGAACCAGGTCTTCCCATAGTGTGGTGGTTCTCCCTGTAGTTCTTTTTCCCATTGGTTGCCGATTTGTGTGTGTAGTTGTGGCTCCAGCCAGGAGTCCTTGCTTGGTAGTGATAATAGGAGTCACAAGGCCAATAGGTATATCATTTTTAGCCTGATTTTTGTCTTAGTCGAGCAGCAAACGATTGGATAATAGTATAAGGAGTTGGTTCAGGCAAAAGTTGAGGGGTTGTGGATTGACTTTTCGAGATCTTTCCAATACCTTTATTGATCTGTTAAGGAGGATCAATTTCTTCAGCTTACTCCAGTTCTTGGACTTTGGTGGCTCAAATTTACTCTCGGTGATAGTATTATTAGCAACAACATATGTTGTTTCTAATTGGCTGTCACGATCTCTCAAGCTTTCATACAGTGAATTTGTACTATTTTGCTCTCTACCATCTGCATGATCAGTTATTGGTGGCTCTTCATCTTGAACAATGTCATTAATTATACCCTGTGTATTGGATGAATCATCTCGAGTTAGTGTTGTTAGGATCTGACTAACTGCTTCTCTTATGAGATTGACAACTTTATTTATGTTGAAACTTCTCCCATTGTGGCTTATATCATCCTTTTCTTTCGAGAAATCTTAAGGAGAGTTTTTTGTATTCATTTTAGCTAGTGTTTTGTTGTTATTTATCTCATCGAGTTGTTCATCCCCTAGTTTTGATACAACATCTAAAGGAATGTGTTGTGATATCAAATGTCACATGCTGATGTGCTTTTGTTTTTTCACCTATTTTCTGTATGTTCCATCTTCGTCTTCTTCTTTTGTTATCTTTTCGTTCTCATCACTAGATACAACAATACTCTTCGTGGCCTCACATTCAGAGAGATTCATGTTATTTTCCTATGTTTCATCAACGTCGTTGCCTAAGTTTGAAATAGTAGAAGATGTTCCTCTTAGAGAATAATCATTTGCATCACCAAACTCATCTATTTCTATTGATCCCATGTCACTCGAAGTGCTTGCTACTTCATCCAGCTTCTGGCAAAGGACAATGGCCTTTCTTCTCAGCTTTTTTCATGACTTGATCTTCATTTTCATGTTTCTCATGAGGGATGTCAATGTTTTCTCTGGTAATACTTCCTTCATCTGACTTATATGCCTTATCACATTCCTCATTCTTGATGTCTGACTCATTGGAGTTCTCTTCGTTACACACTGTTCTATAGTGAATACATATATCAATAATTCATAGAAAATTTAATACATAAGGAGAGGAGAGTAAGCAATCACATGTAGAACAGTAGATTGCTGATTGATAATATGAGTGATCTTGAACTTCTGGAAGAAGAATTCTCTCGATTGCTTCTTGTACTAGCTTAAATGGTAAAGGCTTACACGCTTCAATCTCTTGGTTATTTGCATCCTGATTTGTAGTCATTGACTCTCTTTCGGAACAACTCAAAAATGAATCAGAACTTTCTGCTGCACAAGACTTGTTGCCACTATCCTTGTTATTATCTTCATTAGCTTCACAGATCACTTTGCTGTCTAATTTTGTAGATTCATCCGAAAGCATATGTCTATTATCAGGCTCCACATGCTCCTATGCTGCAATCTAATTTTTTTTTACATTATTTGTTTTAATTTTTAATTTTATTTTAAATGTATAGGGAAATGGAGGTGATCAAATTTGAAGGGTCGCCACAAGTCAATTTGATCTTATTGAAGTGGATGATGAAGAGTTTTTGAACTATTGTAAAAGTTTGAATACGTTATATTTGATTTTGTGAAATATATTCATTGCAAGAATATATTGAACTACTGTAAGAGTACTTTTTGAACTATTATTGAATATTGCTTTATAAGTAGTGTATGTACACAAGACATACTATCTTTTAAAGTTTATGGCGAATCTATATATTTGAATTACTTATTAGCTAATTTGATGCTTGAGTTTATTTATTGCAAAACAATATTGGTGTTTTTTAATTAGAAATTGTGGCATATTAATCTTTTATAGCCAAAATAATATTGCCACACTTAAAAGTGTAGCCATAGGACTGTAAATTGTGGTATGCACATGGGCAGCGACTACACTTCAAAGTGTTGTCATACATAAGATAGAAAAGGCAACACTTTAAAATCGTAGGCAATATGGAAAAAAGGCCACGCTTGAAAGTGTAGCTGATAAGGCAACACTTTTAAGCGTAGCTGTAAAGCGTGGCCTTTTTGCCTTTTAGGCTACGCTTGAAAGTGTAGCTAATAAGGCAACACTTTTAAGCGTAGCTACAAAGCATGGCCTTTTTGGCTTTTAAGCGTATTACCATTTGGATATAAAAATGCACCAGGTAGATATCAACACTTTATGGACAATTACTTTAAACAAATAGAAAATTGTGTAGTGTACATCGATGATATATTATTATATTCTAAGACACAAGATGAACATATAAGATTATTAGAAAAATTTATACACATCATAGAATATTCAGGTATAAGTCTAAGTAAAAAGAAAGCTGATATAATGAAAAATCAAATAGAATTCTTAGGAATACAAATTGATAAAAACGGAATAAAAATGCAAACACATATAGTACAAAAAATAATTAACTCAAATGAACAACTAGACACAAAAAAGAAATTACAATCATTCTTAGGACTAGTAAATCAAGTAAGAGAATACATA